>NW_004955466.1:9666566-9667631 GCF_000276665.1 Chinchilla lanigera
AAAAAAATAAAGTATAGCATTCTTAACCTGGATAATAAAGGTATATCACCCCCCCACCATGCTAACAGGTTTTGACCTTTTCAGTCAGACATATACAATGTCAGTACTAAGTAGAAGATTCATTAAATGGCTTCTAGAGAGTCACAGCTTACCTGATCCTCAGAAAGTTGTTTATTTTCACGCAGATTCTAGAAAGGACTCTAATGACTAGGAAAAAACAGTTATCCTAGAACAGTGGTGGCAAACCTCTCGCATGCATGCGGCAGCCAGCTGTTTATCATCATTGAGAGCTCTGAAAGGTTCACCACCCTTATCTTAGAAGTATTTATAGGGTAATGTTCAGAGTTGTTACCAAGAGAACTCATACAGCTAGTTGATATTCAAGTAGGGGTACATTTGAACAGAAGACAAGTGGCATGACTGCTAACTTTTAATTCACATACTAAGAGGGAATATGAAATCTTAAACATAGAAAACTAATATAGGAAACATTATTTGTATGTTTTAAATAGCACAACAGAAATTGTAAATAGAATCCAACCTGAGTGATCTTTGTTCCAGTAATAAATTTCAGAGCTGCTGTTGTCTCTTCTTCAGAAATGAAGAGTCCATCTAAATGTGTTAGAGTCTTTAATCTGCCAATAACACTCAGCCTCAATGTGGCTGGCTTGGGAAAAATAGCAAAAAGTTAATTTTCACAAAAGATTAAATACATTATGAATGTTCCTTCACTCCTTTCTGTATAATTCAAAATTATATGTTTCCTTATTTATTATGCAAAAGGTGTGATTATAAATACAGTGATTATTTAAATTTCAAAAATTAATATAGTAAGTAAAAAAACACCCTGCCAAGAAGCTAAGATAAATGTGGGTGAAGGTACAGGGAGTATATTATTTCAAGGGGCATTAATGGTACTTCTCTTTTTATTATAATATGATTTTGAAAATTTAAAAATCATATTACAATATGATTTAAAAATTAAAAAAATTTTAAGATCGGGCTGGGGATTTAGCTCAGCGGCAAAGCGCCTGCCTGGCAAGCGCAAGGTCATGAGTTCGGTTC
>NW_004955466.1:9668041-9671934 GCF_000276665.1 Chinchilla lanigera
ATTTTAATAATTTAAAAGATTTAAACATTCACTATATTTTTGAATCATACCTCATATATCTAAAATTTAAGGCTTACTTTAATTCTTTAATAATAGTTGAAATTAAATGATAGTTAACTACTTCTTAATCCCACAAGCTGTTGAAAAGTGACTAGTGACAAGAGTTAGAGAACAACTGCCGCACCCCTGTCTGTCCAGAGCGGCAGGAAGCTGGAAAGAGCCATGTCATCAATAGACTCTTTAGTCCCTGATCCTCCAACTTCGCAAGGAGGGGCAGGGAGCTGTAATATTATCATCTAGGAAGTCTGCTTTGGCAAAAGAAAACATATATTTCAATTTTACTGAGCTTAAAAGAAGAGATACAATAATATAAATTTACTAATATGGCAAATTTAATAAAATGAATTATTCTTTAGTCCTTTCTAAAATGTTGAACACAGCCTTATATGTATCTTTTAGAAGCAGAGCAAGGAAAAGTCTTGAAATTAAAAGTTGGAGGTTTGTTATGATCGATACATTGTGTCAACTTGAGGAGTCTAGAGGCTTGGCTAAGTGACTCAGCAGCTCTACAGCCTGGGGTGAAAAGGACATGCCCTTCCTGCTCCAGGATGTTTTTTGGTATTCATCCTGAGCCTGGGCAAGAGGAAGGCACTGAGACAGTATGGGCCTGGGCGGATAGCCAGGCATACAATATAGGGAGGGAAAGAGGCTGCTTGCCTCCTCCTCTTTTGCTCTTGTCACTTTTGCTGTCTTCCACTGCCATGAACTGTTGCCCTCTGCCGTGTGCCACTCTGCCTTGAAGCTAGCAAATATGGACTGAAACCTCTACAAAGTGTGAAACCTCCACAAACTGTGAGCTCAATAAACCTTTCCTTCCTTAACTTTGGGTGTCAGGTATTTTGTTTCAGCAATGACAGAAAAGTAACCAAGACAAGGTTTATTTAAAATACTTGGAGATATCCTTGAACATAATCATTGAAAATTTAAATTACATATTTTTACGATGATGATAAATAATGTTCAAACAAATTTCCATTACAACAGAAAATAATACTTCATAACGCAGGTTTATGGTGTGTGACTTTTGGACTTAAAATAGAAAAAAAAACCAATGTAAAATGCAAACATAAATTGTAAAACATGTTTCTCAAACATAACTTAAGACCTCATGATCAAATTGTTTCTTCTTTAGTACTGTGCTTCTGTGTGGGTTCTTGTACTTCAGTACAGTGAGGCTTGGCACACAGCCACACAAACTCCCTGGAGGTTTGCAAATGGCCATGACATAAGTTACCTTAGAGCAATGTTCTGTTTTTCACAATGAATGCAAATTTTAATTATAAAACAAGACTGTGACCAAAACATTTTAAAATTATCTGGCAACCCATCACATCATTGCAACAGACAAATCTGACACTACGTTTAACTTATAAAAAACTTAAATTAGACAGTTTGTTCATATGGGAGTAAAAATATGTTTTAAAAAGAACCCGAAAATAAAAACAACTGCTATCCTGAAATAACTGCATACAAAAACAACACAAAATCCTGAAGCTGAGTGGGAAGAGTGAACTCATCACCAATGCACTTCTCTTCACTGAGAAATATGGGAGGAATCTTGAGAGCTTCAGAGCAGTACAGAGAGCAGGAGCAAATGCCAATAGCGAACTGTTTTTGTAAGACTAGAGGTTACAAAAAGTCTGACATGAAATTACAGCCCTTGATTCACTTGGTTACTACAGGTTATGTAGCATGACTCTTTTTTTTTTTTTTTTGTACTTAGAATCGAACTCAGGACCTTGTGTTTGCCAGATAGGCACTTACACCACTGAGCTAAATCCCTAGGCCTCTGACTATAGGTTATGAAGGACTTAAAGGAATTCTACAAAAACACACTTTGCCTGTTTCTGGCTATTATTGAATATCAGCATAGTGAGAAAACGGCTTTGAAATCAGAGTGTGCTTTTTCATAACCATGTCTGTTGCATACCTTCTGCCATGGATTGTGTTGAATATTAAGAGTGAGAAGGCTTGTGGTGTGCTTGCATAACACATTTATTTCATCCCCAGACTTTTTCAGTTGATTCCAGCTCAAGTCTAAGTGCTTCAGTTTCATCAAACCTCTAAATCCCTCAAGGGTAATCACATGATTATGGCTTGCATCCAAATATTCAAGGTTATACTGAAACACATGAAACAGAAGTGATGCTATATTTACATAATTCTTTTTTTCTGTTTTTTTTTTTTTTTTAATACTTCATATAGCAGAGTGTGGTGGTGCATGCCTGTAATCCCAGCACTTGAGAGGCTGAGGCAGGAGGATCACCGTGAATAAGAGGCTAGCCTGGGCTACATGAGCTCAAGGCCAGCCTGCACTACATAGCAAGATCCTGTCTCAAACCACTCCCCCATAAGACTTCACATGCTTTCTTATAATTCCCATAGAAAACCTTTTCCTATGTAGAATTTTCTATCCATTTAACATTTTAAAAATCATTACATATTCTTCAAAATCGTTTTCGTGATGGATCAGTGGAACAAAATAGAAGATGCAGGTGCATCCCCAAACACACTCAGCCACCTCATCTTTGACAAAGGAGCCAAACATGTTCACTGGCAGAAAGTTAGCCTCTTTAATAAATAGTGCTGGAAACAATGGCTCTCCACATGCTGAAGACTAAAAGTAGACCCATGTCTACCACAATGCACTAAACAAAAGTCAAAATGGATCAAAGATCTAAATATTAAAATAGAAACACTAAATTTACTGGAAGAGAAAATAGGAGGAAATCTCAAAGACATAGGTGTAGGCAGAAACTTCAGGAACAAAACCCAGACTGCAAGGGAAATATTACAATGAATCAACAAATAAGATCTCACCTTATTAAAAAGCTTTTTCACAACAAAAGAAATCTCCAACAGAGTGAAAAGGCAACCCACAGAATGGGAAAATTAATAGCTAGTTATCCCACAGACAAAGAACTTATATCTAGATCATATAAAGAATTGAAAAAATCAGACCCCCAAATTCAAAGACCCAATCCAAAAATGGGCATCAAAGATGAACACACACTTCTCAGATGAAGAAATACTAATGGCAAATAAATACATGAAAAAATGTTTAACATCACTGGTCATTCAAGAGATGTAAATTAAAACAACACTAAGATTTCATCTCACTCCAGATAAAATAGCTATCATCAAGAAATCAACCAATAACAAACGCTGGAGGGATTGTGGGGAAAAAGGTACCCTTCTCCACTGTTGGTGGGACTGTAGATGGTGCAACCACTGTGGAAATCAGTGTAGAGATTCCTTAAAAAACTGGGATTAAAGATCCCATTTGAACAAGCTGTTCCCCTTCTGGGTATATTCCCAGAATAATGAAAAACATCATACCACAGCAGTATATGTACACCCATGTTTATAACAGCACAATTTGTAATAGCTAAATCTTGGAAACAACCCAAATGCCCATCAACCAAGGAATGGATAAAAAAGATGTGCTTTTTTTATATAATGGAGTACTACTGAGCCATAAAGAAGGGTGAACTGGAGACTTTTATAGGTAAATGGATGCAACTCAAGTCTATACTCATAAGAGAAATAAATCAGACCCATATGTGTAAACATCATATTGTCTTATTGAACTGAACAAGAAAATAGGACCCAAAACATAAAATAGACATTGTGAACTGGGAAAAAACTGTTCAAAAGAAAAGACGTTCTATACTGGGATAAAGGGGGAAGGAAGAAAGGAAAAAAGAAAAAAAACCACGCATACACAGGTAGTTAAGACAGTTATACAAGGGGTTGGGGATTTAGCTCAGTGGCAAAGCGCCTGCCTGGCAAGTGCAAGGTCGTGAGTTCGGTTCCCAGTACCGGAGAAAAAC
>NW_004955466.1:9672034-9713222 GCF_000276665.1 Chinchilla lanigera
AAAAAAAAAAAAAAAAAAAAAAAAAAAAAAAAAAAAGACAGTTATACAGCTAGTTTCTCTTAGTTCCTTGAAAAGAATGTTCTGTGCTAATATTGTTTAGACAAGATATCACGCTGTATTTTGTACTGTGATTGACTATGAAGACAACAATATGCAATGTATCAACTATTGTTACTGTCCTAGGAACCTGTTTCAAAACTCAGTTTCATTATTTACCTTTTAAAAAATCATTTTCCATGACTACATAATAATATAATTGTGGATTATTATAATTATTTAAACATACAAGGGACCTTTCTCTTTCTAACTGTTAGCAACCCTGCAGCAAATGCCAGTGAGAATGACACTTTTATGGCAATTTAGAAATCTTTATGGAAAAGATATTTAAAAATGAAAATTCTAGTGCTGGGAATTTCTGTATTGTTTTGTTTTTGTTTGTTTTTTGAGACAAGGTTTTGCTATGTGGTTTAGGCTTATTTTGAACTCACTACATATTCCAGGCTGGCATCCTTCTGCCTCAGCCTTCTCAGGGCTGGGATTACAGGTGTGTGCCATCACATCTAAGGATTTTTGTATTGCTAAGAGTTTTAAAAATACTGCCACATAGCTTTCAAGGAAATTTGTATGAATATTTTCTTCTAACAACAGAAAATGAGAATACTCATTTCCTCAAATATTCACCGATCCACCTGTTTTACTTGAATTTATCTTGTTTATTACCAGTGAAGTTGAACACCTTTCCATATGTTTTTCTTAGTCATTTAACATTTTTTGCTTGTTGTATGTCTTGTCTTTTGCTATTTATTCATATATTTGTCTTCCTTATTTGTAATTTCTGACTTTAAATTGTTACTTATAGTTATTGCAAATATAATTTGTTTTTAACATATAATTAATTCAGATCCAGAACAATAAAAAGATAAAGAGATCTTTAAGAAGTTACTTTATAATATAGCTTTCAAAATGAAAAATATTATAATATATTAAAAATAAGTGATATTCTTCATAGCTTAATTAAAACAACACTTGAGTTCACCATAGAATTATGCATTCCTTTATAATTCACAGTTTGTATTATTGGAATAGCACTTATTATAGGGCTTTGGATTTGAAGAGGTGAATTCACAGGTCATCAAAAGCGAAAAAAATTCTGTAAAGCAAAGAGTGACTGACTTTTCATTCTCCTAAGTAAGCATAGAGAAGTTAAAAAAAAAAAAACAAAAGCTTTGATTTACTATCACTGTCATTTCTTCAACAAAAGGCTATTTCCCAGTAAAGTATGAAAGGCATAAGTTTAAAGTAGTCTTTCAAATAAAATCAATTTCTTTTGGTAACACTTTACTGCATGGCTCTTCTTTTCCCGGTCTGCATGACTGACTGTTGGAAATCTGTCGCCCTGTGTGGTCCCTGCCGGCAGACTGGCATTGGGAACCAACACCAGGGAAAGATAACCGGCATCTTCCCTAGAGAACAAGGGTGGGATGTTCATTTGTGGATCCTCAGGAACTCAGTAAATATTCAAAGTAAATGTTCACAGTATTTCCACTTCTGAAGTCAGGTTTCTCTGTTCCAATATTTTTTGTGCATCAGTTTAAAAATCTATCTTAAATTACAGTACAGTTCAATTTATAAATGTTAAGACCCATAATAATGTATTTAAATTTTCTCAGAAATACTAATTCATTCTCTAAATATAAATTAGCTATCTCTAGATGTCAGAAGCACCTTAACAACCGAGTTCTCATTCGATAAAATAAGATGGGGAAATACTGTTCAATAAAACATTAAGGGTATAATCTAATCTAGGGTTGCAATTAGCCATACACATTTGCCACTCTCTAGTCAACTCCAACTGTAGTGGGATTATTTTCAGAGAAAAAAGAATGTTGAAACTTTCTTTTCCTGAGAGTGTAGTTAAGGCAAATAAATGAGAGACATGCCGCTGAGTATATACCTTGTTTACAATGTTAAAATATTCCATCAGAACAATACAGTATGTCTGTTTAGTTTTCCACTATTTGTGAAGCCCAGTCCTTCCTCCATATATCAAAATCTTAGGTTGATTATATATAATATAAGGCCAAGATGATGAACACTGCAGTAATAAAACATTTTCTTTCTCCTATGCAGTAGAACCAAATTAACTCATTTACATAAGAAGCACAAAGATCATAGAAACTGTCCATATCAGATACACACCTAAGAGAAATGTTAGCAAAAGTGAGATCTCCCCAGAAAAAGTACAGACTTAGAAGACAGGAACTCCAAATGCGTGATTTAACTAGAGCATAACATTTTGTATGTGACAGGTAGGAAGTACAAGAGAAAGGGAAGTGAAAACCTGGATAACAAGCAGAAGGGAAGAAGAGACAATGTTAGATGTGAAATGGTAAGACAGAAAATGAAGAAGAGGCCGGGGATATAGCTCAGTGGTACAAGCGCCTGCCTGGAAAGTTTAAGGTCCTGAGTTTGAGTCCTGGTAAAAAAAAAAAAAAGAAGAAGAAACAGCAACTCATAAGAGGGAATAAAAGAATAGTGGGAAAATAAGAGCAAAAAGAAATAGAAATGGCACTTATGAAAGGACACTTTAAAACTAAATCTGAGAAGTTATTTTAATGTATTTAATGTAGCTAGAAATCAGATATGAACACGGGTATATTTTTGGTTCACAAATGAAAAGACCTGCTTCAGAGAAATAACAAAATATAGTGTGCATATGCTTTCTTATTTGGGCTGTATAATTTTGCATATGGTATATATGAAGCCATAATTCTAAAAGTAATTTTTTCATTATTTCATTTTACTTAAAATATTTTCAAAAAACCCAAAACTGTCCTTTCAAAGGAATAGTTTTTTAAAAGTAGCACTTGTTCCACCTTATCTTTTAGTTTTATGATTGTTTTTGCTCTGCCCAGTGTTTTTAAAAAAATATTAAACTTGGCATATTGTTTGACTGTATTCAAGCTACGCAATGTGATTTGGGACACACTGAGTAATGACTACTACAATCTCATTAACACAACCATCGTCACCCATGCTGTATGTCAGATGCCAGGACCAATTCACCTGACAACTGAGATTTTATACCTTTTAGCCACCATCTCTTCCTTTCCTCCAGCTCTTAGGCTATGGGAACCACCATTCTATTCTTTGCTTTCAGAAGTTTGGATTGTTTTAGACTTCCAAAGGACAGTTCTTACCAAGTGATATACATCATCTAAACAAGTCAGTTCATTAAAGCTGATGTTCAGTTTCCGAAGTCCGGTTAATTTGGAGAGATCTCGCAGTTTACTCAAGCTGTTACCATGTAGATTGAGACTCTGAAGTGAAAAAAAAAAATTATATATATATAAATTAAAAAATAAAATAATTACTTTCTACATCTTACCTAAGTGTGAATATCTAACATGTTTAGAACAATTACTTGAGCCAATATGATATATATTAAGAAAGTTATTTTAAATAACATTAAGAAAATGTCAATATAAAAAAACTTCTAATAATGTGTGACATTAAAACAATAAGAATAGTTTATACTATCTTTGCTGGACCTGGTTCTTAAATGTAATTTCCCACTTGGCCTAAGTTTACAAATAATTGGCATGACACTCTTTCTAGATAATAGATGAAATATTAGGATGGCTCTATTTCTCACACTAACCTGTGAACCATGGGAGCCCTTGAGAATTTGGGTGTCTCACAAGAAATCTCACAGGAGAGAGATAGCAAAGCTACACCCTGATTGCAGGAAGTGAATAAGGGCACGAGACCCAGGAAGAAAGGCTGTGAATGGTGAAGTCAGAGGACAGAACATCAGAGGAGGAAGGGGCGAGAGTCGGATACCACACCCATCTATGTCAGAACATGGCCCAGACGTTCCCGTCCACTGCATCCTCGGTTACATGAAAATGAATGTTATCACATTTTTCTATTTAAGGGTGATCCTGGTGCCTACATAGTTTTCTGCCTTCAAATAGCTGTGAATGGTATGGAGTGAAGACTGTATTCAATGATAGTACAGGAAAAAACAATGCCCCAAGAAAATGTGTTAATACAATTGACTATGGTATTTTCAGCAAGTGGGGATTATCATTATAAAATCAGGGGACTATTCTCAGTCATCTTCACTTACCAACGTCATCTTCCACTATGGACATAACTACATTCTGCAAAGGAAGAAACAACTAAATTTCTAGTAGCAAGCAAAATCAGCTAGAATTGTAAAGAAGGGGCAAGTTATGCAGACTAGATATCTTGTAAGTCACATATGAATATCATCCATGGTAAGTTTCTACAGATACTTTACATTTCACATGTCTACAACTGAATTACTCATCTTCCCTTATATGCTTGCTTGGTGGCCTATATTTTTATTCTTGATTAAGAGTTTTATGATCTAGGGCTGGGGATATAGCTCAGTGGCACAGTGCCTGTCCGGCAAGCACAAGGTTGTGAGTTCGATTCCTGGTACCAAAAAAAAAGTTTTATTATCTAACTTGACACATTATTGACCAGCTTTTTTTCCATATGCAGTTGATTATAGAAATGTTTCTCAAACCACCTGCTATATTTCATCACCACTACTGGTCCATTAGTACAGACAATATGATGTCTCCTTTGTATTACCACAATATAGTAATTTTCTACTGGGCTTTCGTACCAACAGTCAGACATTAGTTAAATCCATCCATTAGCTACCAAGGATCTTTAAAAACAGTCTGTTCCTTAAAGAAAGGGCTCTACACTCTAAATACAGCTTCCAAAACCCATCCTAGTGTGGCTGTTATCTTCTCTTCCAGATCAGCTTCCTATGTCTTCCTTTAATTCCAACCTGTATCTTGACCTTCAACTGTCACAATCCTGTTTCCTGCTCACACTGAATTTATCAGTGGTCCTCAAGGACACCAGTATCCTTCAAAATCATGTGCCCAGAGATAGAGTGTTTTCTCTGTCTAAAAGATAAGCAACCAAATTTCTCATATCCTGCAATAATCCACTCAAAACTCACCTCTGTGAAGTGCTCTCAGCAACTCCAAGGTTCCTACCTTTGTTAACAAATCTCCTCCACTGCACTGATGTTGAGGTAGGGAAAATAATGTTTTCACTTTAAAACCCTAATACTTTATTGCCCAAGCCATAGTGAATTCCTAGAAAATTATAAATCAATTCAAAGCCAGACTTATAACTGACAAGTCTAATTTTTACCATTTAATTATGCTATGAAAGAATATAAAATTCTATGTTTTAGATGATGGAGCTTTTATTTCTATTATTTGTTTTTAAGGATATCCTCACAACACTCAGTCTAGTGGGGAAGATAAAAGAAAACACAAGAAACATGCCCTTCATTGCTCTTATAGTAATGGCACGAAGGAAGGAATGCAAAGCCTATAATACCTAACCATTCTTGATGCAGTGCCTAGTATTCTTCCTAAAAACTGTAGAAAATTTGCTGGCTTTTAAGCAACACAGACAAATTTAAGATGAAGAGGCCTCTCTACTCATTTGTTATGGGTGCTGATCAAATTAATGCAAAGTTGGCTTCAGTCACAAGCAGGCCAGTGGATTAGGAAGTCTGGTTGTCCTCTTCTCTTTTTACTTCACAAACCAAAAATAATCAAAAGACCTATTCTCTGTTGCTGAATTTTCATTTAACCCCCCTATACCTATAGGAATACATATGGTAGAAGCTCGATCCAATCAGAACACACACTTTTTAAAAAATGTCATCACTAAAACTTTATTATCACAAATGTATCACTCACATTTTAAGTACTGACATTATAATGCAAAACAGTTTCTTCATACTGTCAGCCAGAAGATTTGTCTTTAATTACTATTCTGTACACTTACAATAAAGAAGCTAACACTACCATCATATTATGAAAACTTCCTCCACTGATAATGACAACTTGGTAAGGTACAGATAAGCCTGGATAAAGTAAACATTAAGAGCCCTTCTTTATCTCCTATACTTAAAAATTTGGTGAATAGTGATGAGTTTCATCAAATCCATCACATAAATTTCTGGAAACTGAATAATTTCAGGACCAGAAAAGCTATTGAGTTCACTTATTTTTTAAAAAAATATTTTTCATTCTTTTTCAGCTTTATACAATCACTTGAGAAAAATGTGTCTTACAGAATGGGTCCAGAAACATGGCAATGGAACAATATCTCTCCAGATAAAGATAATTTCTGCATTTTTATCTGTATCTCAGCTTTGACTGTACACCAGAATTGTGTATGTTGGCCCTAGAAACTGACTTGAAATGTGTATACCTTCCTCTTAATCCTACAAAGAGAGCTTATTATTTAAACAAATTAATTGCTAGTTGGAGAGGCACCTCGAGTGGATATTCATACTTGAAATGTAGCTAAGGCTGAACTGAGTTGTGCTGAATGTAAAATACCCTCCACAATTCAGACTTCATCTGAAACCATCTCAGTAACGGACTTTCATATTAATTACATGGAAAATGACACATTTTAGATACCTGGGTTAAATAAAATCCATTGTTAAGATTGATTTCACCTTTCCACTAGAAAACTTACAATTGTACGTTGATTCTCATTGCATTACTGGAGACCACTGGGTGAGCCTGCATAGAAGGTGAGGACTACCAGATACTTTTAAACTAGAAAGCATGATCCCTGGCATCTGCAGGTAGGTGGCTTAGTATCTTCAGACTTCATATGTGACAATCTAATTCCAAATTCAGGGTTCTTGTCCCTCATTCCTCATCAATACTCACCACAATATGAGTGTAAACATTAGTCTTGGCAAGGGAAAGTATTGTTTTATCATCCAAACTAAGAAGTTTTGGTCGGGGCTTAATCCTGGGCTCCATTCTCATGACTTCATCATCGAATTTCAAATCCTGGGATAAGTATGATCCTTCTGAGTAGTTTTTGCTTTCTTCTACGATGATATTGTTGAATGTAGAAAACAGAGAGTGGGCCTTTACCTGAAAATTTATTTAAAATGTACAAAATTTGGTTGCTGTAGCTCTCATTTTGAAAAAGGAACAGGCTATGTAGAAAAGGTGAAATGACGTTTTTCAGTTATACAGTATAGTAATATCTATGAGGGTCAGAACCATTGAGGAAATCTATGGTTAAGACTGCAGACTAAGTGTAGGTGCACCCTCTCACACCCACCAAAAATTTCTGAAAACTGGCGAGTGAACTTTTAAATGTTCCATAACAAAGGACTAGAGAGAACCAACAAAAGACTAGAAGTCCTGAGACATAAATCAGAAGGGACTGAATTCACATTTAGGAGAAAAAATGTAACCTCTAGCCAAAACATATGCAGAAGAAAGTCATTGGAAGATCAGATTTTAAAACCTGATGTTCAAAGAAGAAGGGTGCTCTACTCATTAGAAAATTAACTAATTACAGTAAGATTGGTGAGAGAATGAGCAAGAGCTATCAGAGCAAACAGAACGGGCTCTAAAAGGAAGTAAAATAGTTCACCAAACAATCTTTTAAGACCTAGGAGAATAAGGTATCTATAATTTTTTAAAAGCTGCTCTAGAAAAGAGTAAACACTTCAATGTTAAAACAAAAACAATCATTAACATAAAGATATATAATAAATGTTGAGAAACCAGATGGCAGCAGATCATATTAGCAATCTGGAAGCTAGTACGTAGCAATCAAAAGAATAACACATTCAATATGTACTGGATGCTGAAATATGTCCAAAACACATTGTTATAAGAAAAAAAATAGAAGCCTTGGAAGTGACTTGCATGAGGTAAAACGGTATGGGCTGTTATGTATGTAAATACACAGAAAAGGGACTAAAGCAAATCCACCTGACGGAGAACAGGGAATGCCTGGGTGAGGGGAGTGGTAGTGGCTCAAAGGGAAGGCAGACTTTCACATTTATGCGGTTGTCTTAAACACAGTTTGAAGCTCTTCGTGTGAAACTACATCATGTGTTACTTCTATAGTACATTTGCAAAATACAAGTATTTCGGTATTATAATGACTTGTTTTGAAAATTAAGTCCTTCACTAACTAGCCATGACATATACACAAATGCACTCAGCCACACACATACAATATACACTTGTACTCATGATGTAAATTTGACATAACATTAGCAGACTTCAAATTACTATTCTGTTCTTATTTAAGGAATTCTTCCTCTTCAATATGTAGAATGATACATACCACTGTAATGTATTCAAATTCAGCGACGTATTCTGGCAAAACAAGGTCATGATCAAAGACAAACCACTTGCACTGCCGAAAGCCACAATCACAATTTCTTTGTCCCACAACAGAACCTAGCGTGAGAACAAAAACAAGTAAAACACTCAAAGGTAATACACCTTTTAACTCTTACCTCTACTATACAACAAGGTATTCTCAATAACTCCCAACAATTATTATTAAGGGCTTTGAAAAAAATCTCCCCACCTTCCAGCTTCTTAATTATATTAACATTTCCCATCATCCTTTCACTACACAGAGTAGAGGGATTCAATTTTATTCATATTCTTTCTCTTTTTATATTTCTTCATGTTACTACTGAATAAATGGCCATATATTTTTGAGGAATGTATTGCTCTAAAACTTTTGTTAAGAATTATGGTTCTTTTGTCTTTTAAGATTAATACATACATTTATGTCACACATGCACGTGTGCATAACCATTCCTCCATACCCCCAGGATCTGCACCCCTGGATTCAACTAACCACAAAATGAAAATATTTTTTAAAAAAGTCTGCAATGAACATATACAGAATTTTTTTATTATTCCCTAAATAATACAATATGACTACTTAAATAGTGTTCACATTGTGTTAGGTATTATGTTACATAGAGATTATATGGAAAGATTGTGTAGGTTATACAGAAGCACTGCATCATTTTATACATGAGACTTGTGCATCCGTCGGTTTTGGTATCTGAGGATGAGCGGCCCTGGTACCAATTCCCCAAAGATCCTGAGGGAGGACTGTGTGTAGGGATATATATGTGTGTATATATATATATAAATAAAGTGTGCAAAAAAAACTATGCACATACAAAAAGAAGTTCATACAGGAATAGAAAAATTATTAGTATCCAGAAACAGACTTTGTGGAGAAGTTTACAAACTCTATTAGGTAGAGGTTAAACTCTATGCTGTAAGCTGTGATCTGCTATACAAATTACAAATGTTTGAGGTTCAGAGAGACTGAAGTGTATTTCCTTTATGAGGAGCATACTTTGTAAATATTTCTGAGGCATGAACACTGAATTAACCATGGGATAGTTGGCTTGATTGACAGATTCCTGTTCACGAGCTTGAACACTCTGACCAAGGAAAACCTTTGCAATGAGGAGGATGCCTAAATATGAAAAAAAAGGAAGAGTATTTAACAATTAGTCACTTTAATAACTTTCCACTGTAAACTTCTCTATTGGCCCCGGACTTGACTTACACTGGGGAAAAGCAGAGACCAGGCTGTGTTGCTTGCCACTGTATGACACACAGCCCCACTACAAACTCCAAATGCTGGGAGGAGGTGCTTAACAAGATTTGCTGAGTAAATGAAATGGCTATGAAAGAGGAGCCCTGTGATTATATTAAGCAAAGCTTTACAGAAAGGAAACAATATAATAATTCAGCCACGTTTTTCTTAAGTTGTTAAAATCAGGGTTTTTTGTTGTTAACTAAAATGTATATAGCTTAAGACACATGTGAGCATTTTTTTGTTTTGTTTTTGTTTTTGTTTTTGTTTTTCTCTGGTACCGGGAACCGAACTCATGACCTTGCGCTTGCCGGGCAGGCGCTTTGCCGCTGAGCTAAATCCCCAGCCCCACATGTGAGTATTTTTCCCCTTTAATTAGTTGATTCTTGGGATTCAACTAAGTACTAAAGATTTCTAAGAATCAATAAATCTGAAAAAACCATTCCTAATCACAACATATGAAACAGTCAAAAGATTGTTTGCTTTTACAATGTATTAGATATAAAACATAAGTTGGAAGAACCTAACTGTTTTTGGAAAACATATTCTATAAGGCTCTAATAGAACATCATGAAGTATTTCTTAAAATGGGAATGGAGAAGAATTTATTTTTTTTAAACTAGCGAATGGTTTTTTCAAGTGAGGCATCCTTAATTCAATAATCATGTGTAATTTTCTTATTATTAACTAAGTGCAAAACACACATACTTTAGTTGAACATGAATCATCTTAGCAGATCTATAGTCTGGAACCAAGAATATCATTCTTACAGAATTAAGTCACTAAATTTCTCGCTGTCTTGGTTCCTTTCCTCTCATTTCTGAGACAAAATACCCAACATCCAGAATTAAGGAAGGAAAGGTTTATTTAGCTCACAGTTTGTGGAGGTTTCAGTCCATACTCAGGTGGCTCCAAGGCAGAGTGGCACATGACACAGGGCAACAGCTTATGGGAATGGAAAACAGCAAAAGCAACAAGAGCAAAAGAAGAGGGGAGCAACCTCTTTCCATCCCTTGTATTGTATATAAGCTATCTGCCCATGCCTATACCACCTCCATGCCCTCCTCTTCACAGGCTCAGGACTGAATATAAAGTAAGGACCCTGGCTCCCTGCTGAGTCACATAGTTAACCCTTTAAACTTCTCAAGTTGACACAATGAACAACATTCTAGAGCAGCAAGGGCATGTCCTTTTCACTCCACAATGTAGAACTGTTGAATTACTTAGTTAAGCTTCTAGACTCAAGTTGGCACAATATATCAACCAGAATACTATCAAATATTTAGTAGGCAAGAGGTTGGGAGCTAAGCATCTCTGAGCTGATTTATTCTCCTTATTATGTATTCTTTGGTACTATGCCTCAAAGCTTCATAACTACATTCATTTATATGATTACTAAGATTTGTAAACACTAAAAAGGAGAAAATGTTTAGTTTTCAGACTGTATCTCTAGCACCTACCAGTTAATAACAGTGGAAGAGGAGGAGGCAAGAGAGGACACGATGAGCTGATCTTTTTCCCCAATCTGTGGGTAAACGCTTTGAAAGTACTTGCAAATTGCTCCCTTTACTTATATAGATATATATATCTATGTATATAGATATGTAAAAATATATATAGAGAGTGCAAATAATTTTAAATAGCACAAGCTTTTCTTCTATAAAGCAACTTATAAAGCAATCCATGGACTTTACAGTTTGTCTCTAGCTCATTTTAAATTATAACACAATTTTCTTACCATGTTTTATTATGATTATTCAAGATAAGAAAAGTCCTACCATCTAGAATACTTTATGAGATTATCACAGATATGGGCCTTCTACTCTTTTCTCCTTCTTTGGAGTTTGGTTGTGTGTAACATATATATGTCTGTACTCATATTCATACAAATACATATGTATGTTGTATTTATTTTTATGACAACATAATAAAAGGAGGCTGTGAAAAGCATAGGTTGTATTAAATGTCTGAATAATAAATGAGTCTATTTCTGTTAATGCTGATCAAGAATGTCACACATAAGTATTTGTTGACAATGTAGCTAAATGAATAAAATCATTCATTATTACATTAATAAGTATGAAATAAAATGGTATGAAAAAAACCTTCTGGGTTGGTAAAACCAAGTACCAAAAATGATATGAAAATACTAAATGAATTTGAAGACTTAAAAGTTCAAAAACACTCTAAACTTGTATTACCATGTCTGAAGAGCTCATGGTCAAGAGAGCTTTTCGTCTCAGTCTTGTGTTTTTGCTGTAGAAACTCAATTCGGGGACACTCACACATGCTTAGGCTGTTAGCAAGGATAACGGCTTCTTTTCTGAGAGGCAGCTGCAAAGAATAAACACCTGGGTATTTTTTTTTTTTACAAAACTAACAATACTTTGATTTCAGTGTAGATGGTTTATTACTTTATGTGTATGTGTCTGAGCGAAGAAATGTGTAGGCCAGACTCCCTGAAAAGTAGATACCCTCCAGGTGTGACTTTATTCTGCAAAGCCATTTAAATATTTTAAATTCATATGCAAATAGGTTTATAAAAAAAGTGCTGTAGAACAAAATCTGCTCCTGGAAAAGCAGCCAAAGTCAAGGCTGGCCACACCGTGGGCATGGGCAGTAGCTTTCAGTGTGCACGCCTCTAGCAGTCTTGTTAAACCCAAAAAGAAAATCCTGTGGCAATGACATGGCACATCAGTGAAGGTTCTTATTTGTGATGTTTTGGTCTCGTCATCCACATTGTTTCCCAGAAACAAAGTATTTCTTAATGTGCCAATGCCTGAAAACTTCATTTTGCATTGTGACTGCCTTTACTTCTCAGAAGTGTGCATCAGTAATATCTGCATTATCTGATATGCAAGCAGCTCTAAAAAGAAAAAAAGTACTAATTTTAGAAAGAAAACTAGACACTACCTGACCTCCAAGAACAGAACTAGGAATTACCAAAGTCATGACAGAAATACAGATCATTGGTCCTTGTCACAATCAGTTTTAAATTTATCACTTGTTTCATATTAATAGCCACATTATTTAGAATTATAACCTTTTTGAAATGCTAACTGTACTTTTTCTTGTTGAAATATGTTATCAGAAGAATTTTTAAAAATCAGTAATGAGGGTTAGGGTTAGGGTTCGGGTTTGGGTTCGGGTTCGGGTTCGGGTTCGGGTTCGGGTTCGGGTTAGGGTAGCATGCTACACCCAGGACTGGGAAAGGCTTGGGAGGAGGGCCACAAGTCTAAGTCTAGGCTGGGCCTTCTGTCTCAAACACACACACTTAAAAGACACTTTGAAATGTGGCTCAGTGCACATTTCCTGGGTTCAATCCCAAGTCCTGCAAATATGAAAAAGTGGCTCACGTGACCACAGTTCCCACATTCTGTTAAGTAAATCTCAGAGTGCCAGTGATCATCACTATCTGTTAACTACGACCTATGCACATGGCCCTGTGAGGGTAGGCCATGACCTTGGTCTTCAGATGACAGAGGGGAAAACAGGAACTATACCTAAGAATTAAAAATAAAAAGCATCGCCAGATGTGTTAAAGAAGAAATCCTTTTGAACTAAAGTGATTAGGAAATAATTTGAAGAGCGAATAAGATCATGACTAGGCCTCAAAAAGTGGAGTAATGAAAAAGTCAGAAATTAAACAGAAACTATTTTTAAGAAGAGAAAAATATATGAAGGTATAGAAACAGATCCTATGGCCATCTATCCATTTATTTGCCTGATTTCTCCTAAGAATCTTTCTATAAACAAAGTCCTTGCCCTGAAAGATTAGTAGAGAAATGCACACAGATGACAGCATTTCAGTAATCAAGGTGCTACAATAACAACTCTCAATTAATTGCCATTTAATAGACTAATGCTTGGCAAATTGCAATATTATCCAGTAACCTACTGTTCTCTGTCAACCTTCTCTCTATAACCCACCATTCAAGGATAGGATGGAACTTTTTGAAACAG
Source organism: Chinchilla lanigera (assembly GCF_000276665.1). Lineage (NCBI taxonomy): Eukaryota > Metazoa > Chordata > Mammalia > Rodentia > Chinchillidae > Chinchilla > Chinchilla lanigera. Next base: position 9,685,472 of record NW_004955466.1, read on the forward strand.
TGATGTACTTCTGTCCAGTCGTGCTATAGGATTACCAAGTGTCAGTTTTGTTCTTGAATTTGTTTATGCCAATTGTAATTGCTATTGAAATGATGCATATTATGTAAAGCAATGGAATGGAAGGAAAGTTGTTTCTCTGAGAACTAAGTAGAAAATTTAGTGAAATTTAATAGTGGTTGTTTGCCAAAATATGTCTGGGTGAGGCAAATGCCAAAGTTTTGTGGTGGCACATGGGACTCACACAAATTAGATGGATTTTTGCACTCTAGTTGCTTTGCCAGAATCTAAGCACATGCTCAACTTTAAGGAAACCGAAACTAATATGAAACATGATTCTAGCTGATGTGAGCTAGACTAGGGACAGTTCCAGTTTCATAGACAAGGGCTTTGGCCTACACACAAGACTGAGAAATGAATGTACATTTGTTTTAAATTGATTATAGAATTTTTAAGTAAATAATTTGTTAACGGTTCTTCATTTTAATTGGCTTTAAAAAAAAAATCTACAAACAAGCAAAGAGGGCTCCACCATTTGAGAATTCAGAAAAGGCTTCACAGAGGAAAGCATCCTTGAACCAAACCTTGAAGGATAAGTAAGTTTACCATAGGGAAAGGGGTAGAAATAGCATTTTGTCAGAGGTAAACATGGCAGTAAACTGTGTTTAAGAGAATTACAAGCACAGCACAAGCTTTCTTTGGGAGACCTGGTATATGTGGAAATAGGAAGTAAAGTTGAAGGTAGTTTTTTTTCTCTACTGTAGCCAGCCCACTGCCTACCTATCCCAAACCTCTTATCAAAACTACTCACACAGCTATCAACTGCACCTGAGCCTGTTATGGCTCATATCTAGATGTCCCCCCACAGCGCATGTGCTCACAGGCGGGGCTTGGGGTGATTGGTTTGTGGGGCTGCGACGCTCCTCACTGAATTAGCCCGCTGATGAGTTTAAGGCTGATTTGCTGTTGGGAGGTGGGATCTGGTCAGAAGTGGGTCACTGGGGGCATGGCCTGGAAGTTCACCTCTTCCCTGCTCTTTCCTTTATTCCCTCTGCTGCCCTGCTGTGTCATGAGCTGCTTGTTCTCTCTGCTGTGCCACCCTGCCCTGGAGCCACCTGCCTATAGACTAAAATGAGTGGAAGTAAACTTTTCTCCATTAAGTTATGGGCAGCAGGTACTGTGTCTCAGTGATGAAAGTAACTAAGACAGAGCCCATCTCTTAATACAGAAATACCTATCCACACTTGCCAGTGCTGGTCATAGCGTAGAGACCCGGCTCATCCGATATTCTTATACAGGGATGACTTCCCCACTTCTAGGATCTTCACAATGAGAGTAACTGATAGTATTTGGGAAAAGGCAGAGCAGTTAACTTTAATCTTGTGGGATTCTCAGGTTTAGAGGCAAAATGAGGAACAAAAAGGAAACAATGATAGGACAATTAGAAAACAGGAAGACAGCAAGAGTGTAACATTGTGGATTTCAAAGGAGAATTTTAAAAAGGAGAGAGACTAATAAATAGTTTCAAATATTTCAGACAACAATGGTAAAATACTGCATCAAAAACTTTTTATGTAGCAGGCACTCCTGAAAGAACTTTTTGGTAATTTTTAAAAATACATTTTATTTGATCCAGTATATCCAAAGTACTATTTCAACATGTAGTCAATATAAGAAGTTATAGTCCTTCTTGCATACTAGGCTTTACCCGCTGTGTATTTTAAGCAGGCACACTCACTTTGGACTAGCCATGGTTATCCTAGAGGACAAAACAACACTGAAAGCTATTAGGAGAATTAAAGGAGAAAATCCATGTCTCTTAGAAGATGCAGAAGATAAAGCATTTGGCACAGTACTGCTGGGTAGAGAAAAAACAAAGTGTCAGCCCCTTCCTCAGCCCACTTTCGATATCCACGATGGTTCGCAGTTCCCTGAATTGAAAGGAGGCCTTATTCTATGTGACGTTTTATGCTACCTTGTTTGTTTCACTGTCTTTGAATCCTTTTTCAAGTATCTGCAGCAGATGCTTTTTCTTCACTGTAACTTCAGGATCAAAAACATAAAAAAGGCAGTCCAGCTTCTTGCGATAGCTCCTTAATAATTAGAAGAAAAAACACTGAGAAGTGATTTTACAAAAGCTCAGTTACAGATAAAATAATTATGTGCCCTCCTGGGGACATTTCTGTTTATACTGGATGTTCCCTCATTTTTAATACCTTTACCATCCACCCCAACTCTAAAAAGGACCAAGGCAGACAGATAAATAATGAGGTCACCTAGCTCGGGTGTATTGTCAACACTGTTAACTTTTAAAATAGACCTTTTTTTTTTTTTTAATAAAGCAAAGCCAGATTTTTATAAAATTGGTCATTATGGAATTCAGCTTCTTACTCTGAATCATGTATATCTTCATTGTCCAAAAACTTTTGAAATTTTTCCTCAAATTTTAGTCTCAGAATACGATTGTTAACTTTAATGACACGTTTTACTTTGATTCCTGTAATACCATATGTTCTGAAGTCCCATGTACAGAAACGTGATAGAATTAATTCATAACAGGAATTATACCTATGAGGAAATACAAAATACACACAAAGAAAATAACAGATTTTCCTTCATATGTTTAAGAACACAAAGTTACCTATGGTAAAAATTATAGCTCACAGTTTGTGGTTTTGGCTGAAGATACATAGTCATACGGCAGCTCTGCTTTGGTTCATACCATGCGTACTTATTCAATAATAAAAGATGCTAAATTTTGAAATACAGTGAAAAGTAGGTCTTTTATTAATTATTCTATGTTTTTTCTGACTAAGAGGCTGAGTTGTTTGACCAGTCTTCCCTTCTTAAAATACTTTCCTTCACTAGCTTCAGTAAAACTGCACATTCCTGCCTTCCTCCTGGCTGGCTGCGCCTTCCTGGCTTTCTCGACTGGTTCCTGAGTGACAGACTTCTAATCTGGGTTTCCCCAGGGAGCAGCTTTTGGCTGTCTTCTTGCTGTAAACACTCTGCCTAGGTGACTTCATCTGGTCCTCGGTTTTACATATATTTTTCATAACTTACAGCATTTTATTTCTAGCCTTTAACTCTACCCAATGTACCTGTATATATCAAGGCTGGCCTATCTAACTACATACTTGATGTGGCTATCTGTGTAAGTAACAGCTCTGTAACTGACCTCAAACTTGCTCCTCCTGGGAGTTTTCCATCCCAGGACTGTATATAGCACATCCTCTAACTTGTAGCATATGTTAAAACCTCAGAGATAACCACCTTCTCTCTTGCTCGCTGATGTCCATCCTCATTGAGCCTCTTTGGTGCTAACACATTTTGGTCTAAATACATCCAGGATATGATGACATCTCCTCACCACCACTGCCATCCTAGTCCAAATAATCATCATCTCTCAGTTGACTACTGTTATAACTTCCTAACTAAGGATTCAGAAGTGAAAGAGACACTGGCTTTGCTCTCAGGAATCTACGTTCCAGGAAGACTAGGTAGAACATAAAGAAAATAATTCCTAAATACAGCAACTATTGAAAGATCTGCCTAACTTAAATGGGTGAATCAATATTTTTTAAATGACCAAAGCACATCAAGTTTCACGTGAAATATTTTAATGTAAAAGTATAAAAAGATGTGGTTTCAGATTTCAAAATGGAATGAACCTTCAAAATTTAAACATCCACTGGTCAAGTTTTGATGCATCAAAACATAACATACCACAATATATTACACAAGTGCATATAAGAATGTATCCGTCTTCTGTTCAGCCAAATATTAAAATATTCTGCAAAAAAACATTGAAATAATAGTACTCTTCCCAGTAGAGTTTTTTTTGGAAAACAGTTACATTTCATAAAAGTGTTATTTATGTTTTTAAAAAAAGGTAGGATCTTGGAGAAGATGTCAGAAGAGATACTTGTTCTGAGAACAAAAGGAGGAAGGGTGCGAGCTCAAGAACAGTAGGTATTGAAAGAGCCGCTGACTTTCTGCTGCCCTCACGTGGCCATTCTCGTAGAATTACACTCTTGTTTTAAAAGTACAGAATCTAGATTGAGATTTTAAAAACAGAACATTCTGACGGAAAGTACGTGACATGGAAGTGTACATGGGTCACATTTACCTTTATGGACATGTCCAGGCCCTCACATTCAAAATCTAGCAGGGCCTGAACATGAGTGCGAGCAGAGATCACACAGTGAGCTTCCCATCGAGCCCAATACCTGAGCATCTAAACTGCCCAAACCAATCCCAGGGGAGCTTACAACCACTAGCAGAGAGAGAAATGAATGAAACAGTGTTACAGTCCGGCATGCTGTCTGCTAACCAGCTCAGAGATCTCACAAAAGAAGCCACATTACCGTCTACCGTGGAAAATCTGTGCCTAGAAAAGGATCATTTTCTGGATCTATAGCAGCCACATCTTACCTAAATAAGTCTAGGGACCACTGAAGCTGTCCACATCAGGCTTCCTCCACTCTAATAGGGACCCATGCCATAGGCATTTTAGGTGAAGTTTTTGTTAGTTAGTGGGCATCTTAGTAGGGCTGGAGTGTCCTCATGAATTGGCAGAAATTCTGAGTGGACAATACTTGGTTTCCAGTCTGGGCATAAGTAGCTGCATGAAAGAGCTTTCTTTCTCTGCCAGAAATTCAGCAGCTGAGCAATGATAAAGCGAGGGTGAGGACACAAAGGCATTCTGAGTGCAGAAAGCAGAACGAACAAAGCCACTCAAGTGGTAAGTATCACCTGTGCCCTGGGAACGGGGAGGCATGCAGCTCAGCTGACTGTCAAAGGTTTTAAAACCGAGTGATGACAGTCAGAGACACTGAATTCTCCTCTGAAGGTGAAGGGCCTACATGTAATTTGGAAGGAAACAGACAGCAACTAACCAAAGGTTTTCATTCGGTTTTGTTTTTAACAGAGTGATTTAATAGGAAGCATGCCAGCAAGACCTGTGTGAGAGACCATTTAGGAATGTTTACTGATTAACAGACATTGCATACCCACTTTGCACAGGCATTGCAATAGGTGTTGTGACATGAACTGGCTTTGGCGACTGGCTCTTGGCACCTCAGGGCTGGTTGTGGAGACTGAGGGAGAGAACAGAGTCAAGAATGTCTTTGACGTTTGCTGAGAATGGATAACAAAGAAGACATTGAAATCTAAACAGAACTAAAACCTAAAAATTCAAGGTGAAGTATTTTTGCATGGTCTTATCTAAACCTACTGTCATGGCTGTGTCCAGATGGACCCCCAAAGCCTCATGTAGTCACGGGCTGCTTTCCAGAGGGGTCCAGATCTAGAGTGTGTGGTGTTGGAATCAAGGGTGTGTGATTACTAAATCAGTCCGGCGAGAGCGAGAGCGAATTATATTTATGCAGTCTACATGCCCTAAGGCAAATGTAGCACTCACACCCTCAATCCTAGCCAGAACTGTGCCAAACCAATCAGTGGACTCATGTAGGAATTACACACCCTTAATCTCAGTGTCTTCAGGGGGCCAAAAGCAGAATGTTATGGCTTGTGTCTAGATGTTCCCCCAAAGCCTCACGTGGTCATAGGGTCTTTTTAGAAGAGGCTGAATCTAGTGTGTGCGATTAATGGTCTGTGATTAGTAATCAATCCACTGAGTGGTTTGGCATAGTTATAGCTAGCATTAAGGGTGTGAGTGTTATACCTGTAACAGAGCAGGTAGTCTGCCTAAAATATAAGGGACAGAAAGAGGACTAATTCACTCTTGCCTGCCTGCCTGCCTGCCTGCCTGCCTGCCACAGACTATTTTTCCTCTGTGATGCTCATTTGCCATGCCACCTGTCATGGAGCAGCCAACTACGAACTGAAACCTCTACAAATTATGAGCCAGGTAAACCTGTTTCCCTTTAATTTTGGGTGTCAGGTATTTTGTCTCAGCAATGAAAGAGTAACAAAGACATCTACTGGTAACATTTTGTGGTAGATTATTTTTCTCATCTTACAGATTGTTATGGTTTGTGTCCAGATCCTCATGCAGTCGTAAGTGAGGCTTTTTGGAGGTGGCTGGATCAAGGGTGTGTGATGGTGGGATTAAGGATGTGATGCTGGGATTAATGGTGCTATGCTAGGACTAAAGATACCCCACCTTTGCTGTGAGTGCTACCTACCCTAAAAGCAGGTAGCCTGGATACAATATAAGGGACAGAAAAAGGGTTGTTGCCATGGCTTGCAGCTTGCTGCTTTGCTGCCTCCTGCCTTCCCACCATGAACTATTTCTCTTCTGTGATGCCCCTCTCCCATGCCACCCTGCCTTGGAGCCAGCCAACTATGGGCTGAGAGCTACAATAAAGTTTTCCCCCTTTAACTTTGGGTGTCAGGTATTTTGCCTCAGCAATGGCAAAAATAAATAAAATACAGTTTAGATGGACAACACAGTGGTTTCAAGACTACACAGTTTGAACCTAGGTCTTCTGTCTCTCATTCTTTTTGTATTCTATTACTGCACTGTTGATTCCCTTTTGAATGTGTTGAGTTTGCTTTGCCAGTTGGACATCCAGGTAGAAATGTCCAACAGACAAGAATTTAGGGCTGGAGTCCAGGAGAAAGGTTGTAACTATTGGTAATATTAAAGTACAGGAAAGGAGACTAACAAAGAAAGTCACAAAAAATAGAAAAATTCTAACTACTAGAATCAAGAGAGATGGAATTACAAGGAAGGAATGGTTGACAGTATCAAATGCTTTATGGTCAGGAGGGTGGGGGCCCCTCAACTTCCCTGAGTGCCCTCACCTAGTGCAATCTGAATTCATAAGCATTCACACTGATGTTTATCATGGATTAAGATGCCTACAGACTTTTGTTAATATACAATTAATGTGTTTAACAATGTAGAATGCACATGCTTTTAAATGGTTGGAACAATTTATTAAAATGTACTTCATAATACTAGACAAAGGCTTACTAAATTCTGTTAACTAACATGCTGACTTAAACCAATGTTTTATTGTACAAAACAATAAGTTTTTGCTGCTACAGCTACTAGAAAGAGTACAGTATGAAATTTTTACTTATAGTTAGATTTTATTTATTTATTAATTTATTTGAGACAGAGTCTCACCATGGTGTTCAGGCTGGCCTTGAACTCCCTATGGAGCCCTGCCTGGCCTCGAACTTGAAGTAATCTCCTTCCTCAGCCTTCTGAGGGCTGGGGTTACAGGCCTGTGCCACCATGCATGGCCTATAGGTAGATTAATTACTGAAAGTATATACATAAAAGTGAAATTGTTACATGAGTACTTGTAAAGGTACATGGAAACTTCAATTAGTAATTTATATACTGGGCTATGATTCCAGCCCTGTGCTAGATTTTATGATTTATAAGCCACATGAAACGTCATATCCTCCCTAAGGAGCTTACAGAATCACTTATATATTCTTTTGTGGTGCTTTAAAGTTCCATGTTAAATTATAAATGCACTGTGTTTATAACCCGGTTGAAAGCTCCGTAAGCAGAAAAAGAGCATCTTCCTCACTTGTGAAAGCCGTCTGATGTCGATGGGTAACTCACTCGGAAACACCTAGGTAAATCCGTAATGATAAAGCTGCAGAGGGGGCAGCCTCTAAAATAATGATAGTTTAGAACTGAAAAACCTAATAATCATTTCATAAAAGAAATTACAATGTGTTCAATATTATAAAATTAGAAAACCTTGTTTTTTCTTAAAGTAATAAAGGCTATTTTACTTTTCTACTTGAAAACCTTTCTATTTGAGTCCTAATTCTACTCAAGTAATTTTAATAATATGCCAAATCCTTGGCCTTAGAAATATTAATAAAGAAGAAGCTAATGTTAAATAAAACAACCAGAAGTGCAGCAGATAGCAGTTTAAAGTACTTTGGTTGTTATTTCTTAACACACATAAAAGATCAGCTCTTTGGTGGCCAAACTTGTAATATGTTTAAAGTAAAAAAGAGTCCTTGATATGCTGCCAACACACGTTTATCTCCTTAAAAATGCATCAAGGTTACTCTTATCAAAACCAAATAAGCAATTATTAATGCTTGTCAAATCCATCAAAGCAATCTAATTTAGTATTAGGTTGATACACTTATCTAAATGCCTTTTTAGTAATTTCATTTTCAAATATTTTTTCACTAACATTTTTTAAGAGCTTACTTTGGGATAAATTAAAAAAGAAACAAATAATAATGAACAATTCTGTTCAAGTCAAATGAATATAAATGAAAGGCTGAAACGTTATGTGTGTGTCCCGTGAGAGACACCGTTCAGTTCTGCACTTGAAAAATTGGCCTTTACTTGCTTATGTGGGAACTGATATGAGCACTGTTTATATTCTCGTATATAAAAATCAAGTAGCAAACAGTGTAAACTGCTGGGTGAATGGGTACAATGATACAAAGGAAAATTTTTACAAGTCTCTTTCTCCCTTGGGAAGTGTGCCCCAAGACCTCTGAGAAGCTTTTACTCACTCAACAGTAAGAAGCTACCTCTAAAGGAAATCTGGGGGCGTGGTTTAAAGTTACCTCTAACAATCTTATTTTTTTTTCTAAAAAGTTAATGCAAAGTTTGCATTCCGCTCCTCAATAATCAGCATTTATACTGTGGCTAACGCAGTAAAGCTGTGCTCCATGCCAAGCACAACACGCCAGGTCCACTTGCAGCTCCACGGGTCTCCTGGTGACCTCAGAATACCTAGGTGCCCATTGTGGCTCTCAGGTGATCACTGGCTGTGCCACAGGCTCCCCAATTTTGAGAAAATGACTTCGGAAATGTGAAAGTCATAAATAATAATATCTTTCATCAAGACTTTCTTTTTAAGGATTTGGATTATGCCCTGAAGTCAGGCAAAACACCCATCTCCTATTTCTCCCGATAGGCGGGTCTTGGCTGGAAGGCATGGATCCTGTTTTCTGCTTGTTTCTCACGGTTCTCTCCATTTTTGTCTATACAGGCTGCTGGCCCCAAAGCTTGGTTTAGGCATTCATGTCATTCTAATGTTCAGTGCTCGTGTGCACCCTGAGCAAAGCCAGTTTTAAATCGCAAGCTCCACTTTGGCCACACGCCTACGTGGTACTTGCTAAAAACTTCCTTCCATGTTAGCAGTGTCAGTTGTGCTTTGGTATTCCTGCTGTGTTTTAGCTTCTCAGCCAATATTCAGAATCCAGGGCTTCATCCAGCACAGAAACAAACAGAAGAAACATACGGAAAACTAATACTTTACTATAAACTATTTCTTTCTGATACTCTGTTCTTTAGGTGTTATGGTTGAAACATTGTGTCAACTTGGGGAGTCTAGAGGTTTGGCTAAGTGACTCAGCAGGAAGCCAGGATGTTTACTTTGTATACATCCTGAGCCTGTGGAAGAGGAGGGCATGGAGATTATGTGAGAGCTACATGCCCCTTAGGTGGGGATGGCCCGTTTACAAAGTAAGGCAGGGAAAGAGGCTGCTTGCCGCCATTCCTCCGGTTTGCTCTGGCTGTTTGCTGTTTGGCTGCCATTCCCCCCTTTGCTCTTGTTGCTTTGCTATCTTCTGCCTCGGAGCCAACCAAGTATGGACTGAAACCTCCACAAACTGTGAGCCAAATAAACCTTTCCTTCCTTCATTTTGGGTGTTGGGTATTTTGTCTCAGCAACGAGAGAAAAGTAACCAAGACATTAGGTAAGGAAAACTGGGTGAAGATCAGTGATATATCATTAAGATGTCTTTGAGATTAGCTGAAGTGACCACGTAGACAGAGAAATGTGTAAGTGGTGAAGTAGGTAACTGCCAATTTTTGTTAGATTAAGATTCTTTATGAGAAATTTTTGGAAAAGGTGAGATCTTAAAATTATAAATTGATATTCTGGTTGATGAAGCTAATTACATAAAGTTATTTTAAAATGATACTTAAACTTTAAACAAGTTTACCAGTCATCAGATCTAGTGCCTTGCTCAAAATGGATATTTCCCACAGTTTCCAATTCAATCAGCAAAAATGGGATCAATAAGCCATGACTTTTCTTCTTTTGCTTTACTTCAAATCGATAAATTGCTTCAATTCTATTGAAGAAAAAAATATATATATATGTACAGCTATTAGAGTGATCGAAACATCACAACATTAAAATTCATGATAGGTTTTAACTTATATTAAAATATATCTGGTTTTTTCCATGAATAAAGAAAGCTTGTTAACAGTTAAACCAAGTAAAAGTCTGCTTTTTGCAATTTAAAGCCACCTTAAATTTAAACTGCAGAGTATATAAAGATTAGAAGACTATTCTGGGTCTAAAGCTGCAGGTTTTTGATCTTAAGCAATTTTAACCTTTTTATGACTCCATTTTCTCAGGACAATGGCAATACTAACAGCACCCATGTCATAAAAGGCTGTTCTGAGGCTTAGATGTAAAATACAAGTAACACTCACAGCAAAGATTCTGGCGCAGAGTCACCCCCTTCCACCACCAGAATGTTATTAAAGTTACTGTTACCATCATTCTAGGGCAGACTAATTTATCCACTTAATGCCTTAGTAAGTAAAAATTTTTCACAGTCCCTATTAAGCCTTCTTATTTAAATTTCAGTTGATAACATGAGCGTGAACTTGCTTTTATATGATTCAGACAGATGTTGATTTACTCTGCTGGACCTCGTCTACTTGGTGAGTTCCTCCACCAGCAGTGCCCTGTCGCGGTTCGCACGCAGAGATGCGACATAAAGGCACACAGAGGAAGCTCACCGCTCCTGATTAAGGACCACTGTACCACAAACTGCAGGCCAGCTGTGACCAGGGATGTGCATTCACTATGCGCTAGGAACTGGACTAAAGAAAACATATCCCGTCTTCATTCTGTAATTCTTTCCATTCCTACACAAGGAAACTGATAGACCCCCAAACATTCTTATCCTCTCATGCTTCAGATCTGAACTAGACAGTTCATTAAACATACTCATCAAGTTTTTTGTTCCAGAATGCTACCCTTTCATTTAAGGCATTTAATTTGATCATTATCTTCTGCTGAAGACTTGGTTCTTCTACGATGGTTTCACAGTTCTTTGATTTTTCAACCTCAGTTCCTTTATTGTTGTTAGATCTATCACTGTGCCCTTTGCCAGATCCCTTGAGTTCAGCCAGCTCCCGTTCCAACTGTTGAAAACCATGCACCAGAAACAAAATAAAAATTAAACATGGTAAAGGTAAAGTCTGAATTCAGATATTAATTTTTAGTGAGATCTATTAAATAGCTAACTTAACTTAACAAGGTAGAAATTTAGGTGATAAATAGGACAGACTTCATAAAAGCATACCAAGCACATGATTTCAACTTTGGTCCATGTTCAACTAATTTCCTTTGACCAAATGACAGCCTTAAGAACTTCAAACATGGCAGTCTCTCAATTCAAAATAAGAAAAGCAAAGAAGTTGGTCTTGAAATTTGATGTTTGCTTATATTAAAGCTAAAGTAAGTTTAAAATAAATGCCAGCTGTGATGTAAATGAAATACTTAAACTTTAAAAATAAAGTTGTGATATTTTTATACACTCACTTGTCAATGTTTTTTCAACATAAATATGAACTTGTTTTCACATGGTTCCAGACAACTGTGCATGTACTCTGCGGTGTGCGTGGTGTTCTGGGAGAAAGTTCATGACAAAAAATAAAGCAAAGCTTGTACCTAGGGGTACACATTAACCTTTGCCTGGGTCTCCTCTAAGGCTCAAGTCAGTGCAAGGAATGAAACTTCAAAACCGTGAGCCAAAATGAAGCTCTCCTCCTGTGCACCACAAGTGTTGGGTGCTGTGTCTCAGCAATGAGAAAGTGACTGAGATGCTTGGATATTTTAAAATACGGCATAAAATATTATTTAGCTGGATTACTGAGGTTTTGGACATTCCCTTAAATTTGGGGCCCAAGGCAAGAACCTTATTTCCCTCACTGTAATCTTAATCTTGTAGGATTTTAAAAGAAATTGTATTGTACAGAAAGCGTATGAATAGAAATATACTAATTATCTGTATTTCCTCAGTAAAATACCTATGTAGAGCTATATTGGTTAAAAAATAAATTGAGCCTATTTATAAAAATGTTTATAGTTTACATAATCTATGCCATTTTTTATAATTGCAGATTTTATTTAATGCAAGGTGATAATCTTTAATCTGAAAATGCAAGATATGAAATGGCCCACAACCCAGAACTTCTTGATACATATCAGATTTCAGGTAAGGAATGATTAGCCAATTAATATGTAAATATTCCAAAAATCTGAAAAATTCTAAATTCTGAAATATTTTTGGTACTAAGCATTATAGGTAAGATACTCAACCTGTTTTACATATGGAAATGGCAAAATGGATTTCATGTACTGGTCTCCTGTGGTTTTTATTCAAATAATTTATTAATATTTTACTTTAATGTTTTTCTGATTATAATAATTAAAACCTCAGTTTGAAAAAGTATTAAATACATTTCAAAGCCTTGGTTTTTACTATCGACTGCTCTGTCAGAAAAGTGAACTCCTGTTAAACATTGAGGTAGTTCCATTTTTTTTTTCTTGTTATTAATAGTGCAGTGGTGAATCAACTTAGACTGGAGTGTTAGGAGTAAATTACTAATAGTGCAGTGGTGAGTAACCAGAAAGTAGAATGCTGCATGTGCCCTCACTAACTCAAGGGCTTTGAGCATCCTTAAGGCTCCCTTCACTGGCAGCCAGTGTGTCATATTCATTTCACTGCCATGGGCACTGCCTGTGCACTGCTACGCATTTGTGATTTGATAGCTGATAAGTGAAAATAGTTTCTTGATATCTTAGTTAACATCTGAAAATTAACAACTGAGCTGCTCCTTCAAGTAGTTTACTGGTCACCTTTTTTTTATAAAGTGCTATTTTATGTACTTTGCTCCCTTTTTCTATTTGGATATTTACTTTTCATCTTGCATCATTTAAAAGTACTAGTACATATTATACTAAGGATAAAAATCTGTGGTCCCTCATTTTTGCTGAAAACCTTTTTTTTTTTTTCAGATTGTCATTTGTTGTTTACTTTTATTAACAATATTTTTTAGCACAAAATCATTTTGCTTTTTTGCAGTTAAATCTGTATTTTGTTCTTTGTGATTTCTCATATTTTATTTGGCAAGCTGAGATCAGTCAAATGTATTTATATGTTTATTCTTGACTTTTTCATGCTTTTATTATGCACATTTAATTCTTTTTTACCTACTGGTATTTAGTTTTGGTATAACGTAAATGAGGACTCAACTCCCCTACTTTTAAATAGTTTGGCTATTTTTTATAATGTGATTTATTGAATAACCAATTGTTTCTTCATACTTTTTAAAAATAAAGTTGTATGTACATAAGAATTTGTTTTGAGGTAAATAATCTTTAATTTTCAGGATCTACTTTTAATAAAGGAAATCCAATTTATTTTAAATAAAAAGCACATCAGGTATATCCTGATTCAAAGTTCCCACTTCACTGTACCCTTTTAACAATATTAGTAAAGGGATATATTAACACTTTAAACAAGAAAATGTATTTTAAGCACAGTCTGCTGGTACCCAATAAAAATACAGCTGAACTACATACAATGGATCTCTGTAACTATGAGTTATACTGAAACACAGAGTTTCTAAAAATTTCACAAATATGTAAGTCTGTCATGGTTTTGAATTGAGGATTTCTAGCAACAGAATGCAGCTTAAATACCTGGAATCAAAACATTTTTAGGGTAAAGTTGAATTGAAATTCAGTATTAGATGTATACATATATAAACTTAAAAGATTTTGCTACCTTATCTGACAGTTTTTAAAAAGATTTAATGACTGAAGTTTTACATTATTAAATCTTACATTTTTTCCCACAAAGCTGAGTAATTTTATTTGTTCTTCTGGCAACTTCTGTAATTTGCATTTTCTATCATTTAATTTTTCAAGATCTTCATTAAGATGCCTCTGAACAGTTTTTATACGCATATTGTAATACATTATTTTTTTAATTGCTGTGGTCTAAAAGTAGGAAACAAAACAAGATTAAGTAAAAGAAGTCATAGGCAATACGAGTGGTATTATGTAAGGATGACATATTCTTCCTCCTGATGGTAAGTTTTTCTAGCTTGGTAACAAATTATGATGATAGCTGGAGGGACCGTGGCTTACAGAGTTCTCTACTTAAATTTAATATGCAAAGCATACAATTTCAGAGATGTCCTTTGTGGATAATATCTATGGGTGAGACATATTCACATTTATTTCCAGGATGATAGCATGAAGACACTAAAGACAGAATTTATAGAGGAGTATTATTTAGCTAGTGAGACAGTATTACTAATATGTTACCTAAGTGGTGCATAGGACAGTGGTATCAATCAAAAATAACTGAGGATAGTATAAAGTAATCAGCTGTGCTATAAAAATGTGACCTCATCAGCCATTTACCTGAAATAATGAAGGAGTTTCTCTTTATTAAGACATTTATATCTCAAAGAACTTGGAAAGCTTATACATGTTATACACACATTTTCTATGGCTACAAGCTCTTTTGATATGTTATGTAGTATAAACATAGTACCCTAGTTCATGAACTTAATTCTTTCCACAATTCTGGGGCAAAATGGCCACATTGATGTTCATACAAAAGACACGGCCACAGTCACATTCATCACTCAATGCAGAGTTCAGAAACAGAAACAAAATTTTGCCAAATGCTTCTGTTTGTGAGCCAAACTGTTTGCAAACAAAAACATTCATGAACTGAGGTGCCACTGTATATAACTTAGCTTCAAACAAAATTATTAGCATAAAAGACATAATAAAAATAAATACATGGTATGTTGAACAGGCCAAAAGAATTCCTTTATTCACAAACATTAGGAAGCTGTGGAACTGAAATAACTAAATTCCTCTGCCAAAAATAAGACATTAATAACAAGACAAAAATTGTTCTGGAAAAAAAATTGTCTAGAAAAAATTGTTTTCTGAGCATGCTGGTATAATTTAAGATGTCAGACACTGTGTAACAATTCCTTATTTGTCATTTATATTACTCCTGACCTATACAAGCGGTATGGTTTAGATCTGGAGCATCCTCTACAAGCCTCATGTGTTTGGATGGGGACTGGCTCATGGGGGCACTATACTGAATATACTAATTGTGCTGTTGGGAGTGGGGACCTGGTTTGAGGTGGGTCACTGGGACCATGACCTACAACTGTATGTCTTCCTCCTTGGTTCCTCTCTTTGCTATCTCTGCCTGACCTGCCATGATGTGATCAGCTTTCCTCTGCCAGGCTCTTTCACCACAGTTTTTCCCTTAGAGCTCACCAACTAGGCATGGACTGAGACCTCTGGAACTCATATTTTAAGTTTCAGGTGTAGAGTATTTTGTCTAAGCAATGAGGAAAGTGAGTAAGACAGATTTTGATACCAGAGAAGTGGCGTGGTTGCTGTGACTACAAATGACCACGTGGTTCAGACACCTTTGGAACTGGCTTGTGTGAGGCACTTAAAAAGATACAGACTACAGAATTCTGATACTGATGTAAGCCAAACTTGATGTGAGATTCTATTTGGAGCTCAGGAGACCAGAATACCCAGAGAAATGTAGATGTGGTAAAGACCAGAAGCAGGTTTTAACTGGGAACAAGGAATTCATTGACAGTTGGGCTAGAGGCCATATGTGTTATGCTCTGGCAGAATATCTGTCTACATTTTGGCATATCTTGAGACTTTGTGGGAGACTAAGATTAAAGGTGGTGGACTAATTATCTTGGCAGAGAAAATTTTCAAGGCAGCCCAACCTTCAGGCTGTAACAAGAGTACCATTGGCAGCTTTTAGCCAGATTTATAATGAAAATCAGGAGCAAAGACCAGAGAGCTAAGTACCTTGAAGAGTTTGCAGTTTCCCCAGAAAGGAAGCAACAAAGTTGGGGCCTTGGAGAGCTTTGCTAAAAAATATTAGCATTTAAAAGAAGCCAAGTACTTTACATCTGGACAATAGGAAAGATGCTTACAGGGCATTTCAGGAATGAGCAAGACCCTACCCTCTGAAAGCTCAAGCATTTAAAAGGGTAAAGGTAAACTCCTTTGAAAGACTGAGAAGAAAGGCTGAGGGCACCCTGCTTGAGAAGGATTGGTTCCCAGGGATTTCCTTCACAGCCATCCATGTACTAGGAGGCCTCTGCAGTCATGGTCCAAAGGGGCCTGGCTATTGCTTAATGTAGTGGTAGGCCTTAGCATCATCCACATGGTTCTGGTTTTATTCGCATGCAGAATGCAAGAGTTGTGGGGTCCGATGATCTGCTGCATTCTATTTGCTAGTATTTTATTGAATATCTTTGGGGTAAAGGGCAACTGGGATGTGGGAAAAGAGAAGGTAAAGAAGGAGAAATTTTGTATGTATATATATATATAGGATAGTTAACATAGTTGAACTACTGTCTTCTATTTCTTTGCTGAAAGAAACAGTTAATGATTCCTTAATTGATCAATATTGCATGTCTCTATTTGTTTTCATGAGAAACCACTTTGAAGATATCAATATGTAATACAACAAGCATTGTTAATTTCCTACCACTTTGTTTGTAACTCTGTATTGTTTGTATTGTTGTTTTGCTATTTTGTAAATGGTTGTCTGTTTGTTAATGTTTTGCTTCTTTTACTTTTAAAATTAAAAAAAAAAGTTGTGGGGTCCGGAAGGCTTCCACCCAGATTTTAGAAGAAGGCCCAGGAGGCCAGGCAGTGCCCCTGTGAGTGCAGTGTGTAAGGCTATAAGACTAAAGCTACACAGCACCTTCCTGGCAAGCATGAGGCCCTGAATTCAATTCTCAGTACAAAAAAACAAAACCTCCACCCAACAATGCCATAGGTGCAGAGCCATCCATACTCTTTGGAACTTACATCTTGCCACAAAATACTCCAGGTACTAGACAAGGACTGTCTTGGTTACTTTGCTTTCATTACTGAGACAAAATACCCAATACCCAAAATTAAGGAAGAAAAGATTCATTTAGTTCACAGTTTAAGGAGGTTTCAGTGTGTAATCAGTTGGCTCTAAGGCAGGGTGGCATGGTGAGGGGGAACAGTTCAAGGCAGCAGAAGACAAAAAAAGCAACAAGAGAAAAGTAACCAAGACAAAATGTGGTACCAGGAGTGCTGTCATTGCTCTGACTATACCTAACCATGTGGTTCAAGAGTCTTTGGGAATGGCTTTGTGGGAAGTGTTTGGAACAGTTTGGCAATATTGCCTGAAAGAGTAGTACTGGAGTGACTTAGGCTGTTCTGTATGGGAGATTCTCGTCAGAGTTCAGAAGACAAGAAGGCTGGTAGAAATCCTGCTGGTAAAGACAAGGTTCAGGAGGTTTCCAATGGGAAGAAGGACTGCATTGGTTATTGGACTCCAGATGATGTGTGTTATGGCTTGGCAGAAAGTTTGTCTGCATTTTGCTCCTGTCTAGAGACTTTGCCTGTGAGTGAAATTAAGGGCAGCAGATTAATTAAACTGTTAGATGAAATTTCAAGGCAGTCAAATGTAGAGGTGGTGGCATGACTACTGTTGGGAGATTTTAGCCAGATTTATGTTGCAAATTAAGAGCAAAGAGATTGATTTAAAATGATTTAAAATATTGAGAGTTTGGCCAAAAAGAAAGCAGATGTACTAAATGTCTTTGCATAAAAGAATGTGCATGAGTCTTTAGGGGACCAGGGGCAGAATGTTATGGTTCTAATGTAATATAATGTTGACAGACTTAATATTGGTTCTTAAGGATTATTAATCCTGTGCTATAATGTTCAAGTTATGAACTGACAAGAATAAGAATGTCTTTGTATCTGGAAAATGATTTAAAGAAATGTCTGACTGCCAAGTTGACAAGGAGTGGATTGAAATGGTTGATATACTGTGTCAACATAAGAAGTTTAACTAAGTGACTCAGCAGGGGGCCGGGGTTCTCACTTCTTAAACATCCTCATCATGTGCAAGAGGAGGGCCTGAAGTTGGTGTGAGTGCTACCCTACAGGGGATAGCTTGCTTCCAATATAAGGGAGGAAAAGCTTTGCCCCTCCCTTTTGCTGCTTTTGCTGTCTTCTGCCACTGTTGCCCTGTACCATGCCACCAGTTTTGGAGTCTCTGATTATGGTCTCAAAGCTCCACAAACTATGAGCTAAATAAACCTTACCTTCTTTAATTTTGGGTGTCACGTGTTTTGTCTCAGGAATTAGAAAAAGTAACCAAGACAAGGAGCTACAGAATTTAGCAATTGTCCTGCTGGGTTTTGGTCTTGCTTTGGTAGAATTCCCTTCTATCTCCCTATTTCTCCTTTTTGGAATGGAATATTTACCTGATGCCATTGTATGTTCAAAATGTTTGCCTTTCTTTATGATTTTTACAGGGGCAACATAGAGGTTGCCTTGAATCTCAGGGGAGACTTTGGACTTGGACTTTTCAGCACTGCTGGAACTATTAAAATTTTGGCAACTTTTTAGATGAACTAAAGGCATTTTGTATAAAGAGATGCACATGAGTCTTTTGGTGGCTGGGCAGAATGTTATGGTTTAGATCTGAAGTGTCCCTCAAAAGCCTCATATGTTTGGATGATGAATGGATCATGGTGTTATACTGAATGTGTTAAATGTGCTGTTATAAGGTAGGGCCTGATTGGAAGAATACTAAGAGAATGACTTGGAAATGTACATCTCCTTCCTGGCTTCTCCTCCTCTTCTTCCTCCTCCTCCTCCTCCTCCTTTCCTTCTCCTCCTTCTTCTTATTCTTCCTGGTTGCCATTCTGTGAGCAGCTTTCCTCCACGAGGCTCTTCTGACACATACTTTAACACTACAGCTAGCCGACTATGCATGAATGAGATCTGTGAAACTGTGAGCTAAAATAAATCTCTCCTTTATGGTGAAGGTGTGAAGTGTGCTTTCTAAATGATGAGAAAGTGACAAAGACATAAGACAAGCCTATCTGTTAGTTCTCCTCCTCAGTCTCCTCTGAAGGTTCCTTCCTCTCTTCTCCTCAACATTTAACCCCCAAGTAACACACTACCCATCTACACCATTCCCTTCTGATTCATCCAGTCCATGGCTTTAAGTACTACCTTTCTGCTTGCAATTCTCCTATTTATATCTCCAACCTGAGAAACACTCTTCAACAGCAGATTCACATATCCAATCACTTATTGAACATATTCAGTTAGATATTCAAACAGCATTCAAACTTTACCTAATGTTAAATTGTGAGTCTTCCTTCTCAACCTATTCCCTTCCATACTCTTCCTTATCTAATCAAATAACAAATTACTCTTTTAATTGCTTAAGCTAGTAATTTGGAATTACAGTGGTACCTTGATTTATGAACGCTTTTGTTTGTAAACAATCTGGTTCACAAACAGAAGTATTTGGCAAAATTTTGTTTTTGTTTACAAACTCTGCATCCGGTGACAAACATGACGGCAGTCATCTTGCCCATAGAAACACAAATGTGGCCATCTTTTCCAAAATTACAGAACAAATTAAGTTTGTGAACCAAAGTACTACTGCATTCTCCAATTCTTTGTTTTCTACCTCATACACAATTCATCACCAAATCCAAATTGGTTACACCTTGTCACTACCATCAGAATTTGACTACTTCTTACCTCTTTCTACGTTAACACCTTGTATCAAAGGATTCACATCTCTTATCTAAATTACTGGAATAATCTCCTAAGCCTAGAATTCATTTCCAAAAAGATCCCACTAAAAGGTAAGACATTTTGATCCTCTTCTGCTCAAAAATTTCCAATGGCTCCCATCTCACTCTCAGTGAAAACCAAAGGACTTCAACATTCTACAGAGTCTCACGTCATCTTTCCCCAGCACTGCTGTCTTCATTTCTTACTTCTCTTTCCATCACATACTTAACTTCAGCCATACTCCCTTCTTTGTTGTTCTTCAAATACATAGAGGCATGCCCCTGCCTCAGGGTCTGCGCACTTGTTGATCCCTGATGGCTTGTTCCCTCACTCCCTTTGGTGTGTTCTCAAATGTCACCCTATCAGCAAATCCTTTCCTAATAATTCTATATAAAATAACAACAGCCCTTCCTCTACTCTACCAACCATCCACTTCAAGCTCCCTTGTTTTACTTTCTCCACAGCTTTTATCATTGTTTCACATGGTAGCTGTTTACTCATCTAGCTCCATATTAGCTGTTCCCATCCCATCAAAAAAAAAATCTCCATGAAAACAGAGATTGGCTGGGCACTCATCTCTAACAGGGTCACAATTACTGGGTTGATGAATGAGTCAGTCAACTAATTTTGTAGAGCATACTCACTGTGTTCACTTTGCAGAATCTCTGCTGGATATAAAACTGCAAAAATAACACTAGAAAATTTTAAAATATGACTATGAATGTGAAGTTGTGCTGTCAATTTTCACTTAGCATTATTGGAGAAGACATTCTTCCCTGGACCCCCAATGACTGAAGTCTGCCAGTAGGCAAGAGCACTAACCTTTTGCTTAGTCGCTATTGAAAGATAGTTTATTTCTTATATTGAAAATGGAGACGAGAATAATCTAAATCTTAGAAAAGTGAAGACAGAATGGAATTTAAGAATAAATCCTTGAGCTAGCAAAAGAAGACAAGTTAAGACAAATGGATAAAGACATCCTTTATCTATGCTGAGGTGATGGATGAGCCACAAAGACAAGGTAGTAAGAGTCTGTTGTGTGCTTGGAACATTCAGGATTCTCAAGAACTATTTACTGGTGATCATCTGAAAGAACAAATAAAAGGGCAAGGAGAGTGACACTGGACTGGGAAAGAGAGGAAGAAATATAATACAAAAGGACTATTAAAAGGTATGGAGAAATCTCATTAACTCCGTTATGAAATTGCAGTTCCTTCAGAGACATGAAAAAGCAGCTCCCTTACTGGAAGGTTCACTGCCAGTGGAAACCCAACAGCCACTCTCTTCACAAGTTCAGAGATGTCATGGTAGTGTGTGGAGGCAGATCCATTATACTTCCTGTGGATTTCAAGCCATCCTTAATTAGATTAAAATCTACCTAATTTTTGGCATACTACCATCAACCATGGATATTTTCTAATCTTGATACAAAACATTCAAGATTATAGGTGGTTATTTGTTACATTTCTACCTTTATTTAAGCTTTAATTTTGTATATGTAGCACTAGTTTGGTTAGTTTTAACTTTGATAATTCTTAAGATTTCTTTTTTTAAGTTTTGTATAGGTGACAAACAATATAAACTCAGTATCAGTTATTTCACTTTCTAGTATTATCAGCAACTCTAGTAATAACATTATCATTGGTATATTTTTATGTGAAATATCCTGATCACTGGGCAAAAGTAAAATGGAGCTGGAGGCAAGAGTTGACTGGATTAAAAAAAAAGAAGGAGAAGAATTGAATGGATAATCCTACCTACCATAGGTGGACAGAATGAAGCAGTTAATTAACCAAACTGAAGTCACAGATATCTGATTAGAAGTACACTTACATCTGCCAGTTCCTTGATTTGCTTTGCTGACACATCAAATGTGTCCAATCTCTGAAGGCAAGGCAAATGATATAACACATGTGTAGAATAGTTACACAGCTGACAAACCGGGTTGGATTTATACTGAGAATCATTCAAACACAAGTCTTTTAAGGAAGGCAGCCTGGTTAAGTTAGTGAGGTCCTAAAACAACAGCAATGACAATGTTCAATTAATTGTGAGTGCTCATCTATAGAGGAGACGTTTGAACACTTAAAATCACCCATGGTCTAATATAATACATTGTAATTGCATACTTAAACACATTAATGTAGATGGTAAAATGCTTCCTTCTAGTAAAAGGCATATATTAAATTCCTAAAGAGAGGATCAACAATAATTAAATATCACATTCTACACAACTGTATGCTTTATACATGTACTAACCCATGCATTCCAGGTAGGCACAGAAGTTATTCCATCACTACTAGGATAGTATGTTTTTAGAGTGAAACGAAAAGTTAAAAATAAAAGTCTAGATAGGAAACTAGAAAGCAAACTCTTGAAGATGGGGAAGGGGACCAGAAAGTGGGGGAGAAAAGGAGAAAGGGTGAAGGACTGAAAATGATCAAGATACGTTATATGCATGTATCAAGCCCCCAAAATTAACATCACTCTTCTCTATTGCAAACATGTACTAATAAAAAATCTAGAACAATCTCAGATTTAAGTAAAAAGGTGAATGAGCCATGCAGGATAGAAGATTATGAAGGGGAAGAATATTCCAGCAAGTGCAAAGGCCAAAGTTGAGCATGTATTAGGTATATTCGGGAAACAGATTATTGTGACCAGAAGAGAATAAACAAAGGAGAGATGGTAGAAGCTGTGGTCAGAGTAACAGTGGAAAGGCGGGTAAGGTTGTGTTGAGTTTCATGAGCCATTATAAGAAGTATCTGTTACTGTGAGAGATGACAAGCTGAGGGAGGGCTGGAATAGAAGAACGATGTGATCTGACATATTTTAAAGGTCAAGCTGCTGTGTGAAGAACAGATTGAAAGAGAAAAAAAAAAAAAAACAGAGGGAGAGCTCATGGGGAGCTTTTCCCCCTTGGCAATGGAACCAGGTTGGTAGGGATGTGGTGCAGGGAATGGGCAGACTCTGGACATATTCTGAAGAGGGAGCCAACAGCATTTGCTGATGGACTGGATATGGAGATGAAGGGCTAAGAGGAGTCAAACACAGTTATGGCAGAAATGAAATGTCATTTAGAGAAGTGGGGAAGGCTGCAAAAGAAGAAGGTTTAGTGGAGGGAAAATCAGCTTGAGGTAGGACAGGAGACATATATGACTTTAAAGAGAAAGTACAGGTACTAAGTTGGAAGAAAACAGTAGATACAAGTCATATGATGTGATGAGATTTAGAGAATGAATGCACATAGAAATGAGAAAAGATCCCAGGACTGACTAGGGGTAGAAAATTTTTTAGATGCTAGCAGAGGGTGAGACTCCAAAACCTTATGAGATATAGGGAGAATGATGGGAAGAAAATTAGGAGAAAATGACACCCTATGAGCCTACTAAATATTTATTTGCTTGGTTTTAGTAGTGAAAGATCATTAAGGCTCAATTATTTGGCTCTCAAATTTCCTGAAGCAAACTGTATGTATACAAATATATATACCGTATGTATATGGTATGTATGTATCCAAAAATAATGATATTTTCCCTAAAAAGGGGACTGTGTCTTCAATAACATGGTTCATGATTCATGTTGATAAATGAAAATGAGTCATTCCACTTAAACATACCTTGAAAGAACATATTTGATTACCAGAAAGGTTTAATCTTTCCAGTTGTTCATTGGCATCAAGACATCGCCCTTTAATTGAAAAAATAAGATAAAAGAAAATTAAATTCTTTGTTGTACCTCTTGTTCATATCCTATGATAATTCTGAGTTATATATGGTCAATTCTTGCATATAAACAAGATTAATGGTGCCATTTATAATTACGAAGCACTGTTGAACAGATATCATCACATCCTATAATCATAGGTTTAGAAATGCTTTGCAAAGATGACATACAAATAATCTAAAGACAGCTAAGTATATATTTTTCATACTGATAAAAATGATTGTAGTATTATCTCAGATTTCAAATGATACAGTACATACCAATTCTGCTTATCATATTTCCTGCAAGGTTGAGATCATTTAAATTCTTCAAAGTCTGCAAGCCCTAAAAATTTAGACGACATACCATGTACAAAAGAGTGATTAAAACATACATTTACATGGCATCTTGGATCAATCTGGTTAGTAGAGGGGCTGTGAGCATGAGTGCTGTGTGCCTCGCAAGCACAGAAGGCAGTATGTACTGAGTAAAGCTATCTTTTATTTCTCCCAGCTGGAATCTCCAGTTATTGAAGAAGGGGAGCACAGAGGAGAAGAGGAACAGGTGGGGGGTGGAAGAAAAACACATCGCACAGATGTTTGTGATCTTAGGCAAGTATTTTAACTTTTCTGAACCTCTTTCTTAGAAATATCTTTGAAGAAGTAATAACAACACCTTACCTCTCAGGCCTGTGAGAAGGCAAGATGATGTATGTGAAGCTCCTGGTACATGATAAAATGCTATACACATGTTGTTTTTTTGACAGTAATAACTAGTCACCAATATTTTGGCCTTTTAACCAAATTATAATCTCAGATACTGTGATTTAAACACACAGTAATAAATAGCTTTATATACAAGTCATTGAAATGATCTTACCTCAATATTTTTAATAGTATTATGGTTCAGCCAAAGAACCTCCAATCTGGTTAATTTCTCCAAATTTTCAATTTTGGAAATTTTATTATAATATAAATATAGTTTTTTCAAATTTCTACATTGTTGAAGACCTCCAATTTTCTATTTTAATAAAAGAGATTTAATAGTGTTAGCTTATATTTTGTCACTAACCCTTCTAATAAAGTTGGTTTCTAAGTACATTTTCTTTTAAATATTACATTTCATTGCAAAATCAATACCCAGCAAAATGTGCTAATATTTTTAGAGGGAATATATAATCCCTCCACCCCAAAATACAACTATATTTAATTTTACATATTTTCTTTAAATTTTAATCAACTCTATTTTATATATATAATCAGAACATGTAAAATATTTTTGATTTTTTTAAAAACTTAAGACTATATTTTCATGACCTTTCAAATTATAATACATAATATTTACAAAGTATTTCATAAAGCTGATAATTTTCTTTAAAATAATACTGAGTGAGCCCAGAAGGCTGCCACCATTGCAGTCTGTGTCTCTGTCCTCCGTGTGCCCGGGACACACAGGAGACTGTCTCAAGGGACCCACAAACCCACTAACACCAGGGTTTGTGAGGGGCACCCCGTGCATGCCCAGAGACATGTGAAGCTCCAGAGCAGGTGGCCCAGGAAACTGCTGAAGCCATGATATGCAGCTGGGTTCTACGGTTTGCACCTGGGCGGGCGTGTGGAAGCAGGTGGATTCTGCTCTCTGCCAGCATAGCCTGTGTGTGGGGCCTGTGCATGCTGCAAATGGCCAGCAGGCACAGAATCAGGAGGCCAATGATCCGCTCACACCACAGTTCACAGCTGAACACCATGAGAACCAGGTAGTGCCCCCATCTACTTCCTGGGAACAGAGCAGGCATCCTATAAGGCTGCCACCATTGCAGTCTGTGTCTCTGCCCTCCATGCACCCGGGACACACAGGAGACTGTCTCAAGGGATCCACAAACCCGCTAACACTGGGTTTGTGAGGGGCACCCCCATGCATGTCCAGGGACATGTGAAGCCCCAGAAAAAGTCCATGAAACTGCTGAAGCCATGATTCGTGTCTGGGCTCCAGAGTTTGTGTCTGCGCAGGAGCACAGAAACAAGCAGTCTGTGATCACTGCCAGCGCAGCCCACCTCTGGCTCCTGTGCTTGCAGTGAAAGGCCTGCAGACACAGAATCAGGCAGTCCACACACTGCAAACCCTGCAGTCCATGTCTGGGCTCTACAATCACCCTGAACTTCCGGGAGTCACGGGACCAAGTGATCTGTGAACATGCCACCAGTGCAGACCACTTCTGGTTCATACTTGTGCCCTGAGCTAATAGGGGACACTGGATCAGATTGTCTGTGACCTGACAACATTGTGATTGGTGTCTGAGACCTGGGAGAACTAGGTAAACTTCACCATCTGCTGGAAGAACCCAGACTAAGCAGCACACCCCAGTGGCCACTGTGGGGCAAGTTTGACCACCAGGAAAATTAGGGAGGTTAGTGATCTTTTCTGGGCTGACAGGGAAGAAAGGGACCGAGCACTTTACTACCAACATCAAACATGACAAAAGACTAAAATGCAATCTCAGAACTCCATTCCTCTCAGAACAAGTCCAGGAGAGACTGACATAGGAGAACTTGGTAAACACACTCCTGAAATTGCTGAAATGATTACAATAGAAATGAAGAAACAACTCCATCAAGCCATAGAAGTGATCAGATCAGAAATAATCACTCAGGTAAAAAATGAAACAACAATAATAATGAAAGAATTGCTCTACACATCTAAAGAAGAAACATATAAAAAATAGATGAACAGAGACAATGGACAGAAACATTAAATGAAAAATACAGAAATGAATTACAACACATGAAGCAGATTCAAAGAGATATCCAGGAAATCAAAGCCTCCATTGAAAGCTGCTAAAATTGCTTGAATGAAGCTGAAGATAGAATTTCAGATTTTCAAGACAGCATGGCAGCTAGCAATCGTGAAAGAAAGGATCTCTTAAAATCAACAAGGAACTGGGAAAAACCAATTCAACAGCTGCAAGACGAGGCAAAGAGAAACAATGTATGACTGACAGGACTCAATGAAACAGCAGGAGGCAACACAACTGACATAAAAAGAATAGTTACAGAAATAATAGCAGAAAATTTCCCAAGCATGGAAACAGAACCTGACATACACATAAATGAGGCATATAGAACTCCAACTGACCATAACCAAAATAAAACTACACACTGCCATACAATAGTCAAGATCCCAGATCTCCAGCAAAAGAACAGAACATTAAAAGCTGCTAGAGAAAAGAAACAGATTACCTATAAAGGAAAGCCCACCAGAATCACAGCAGACTTCTCAGCACAAACCATCCAATTGAGAAGAACTTGGAGTGAAGTACTACAGGTCCTGAGAGAAAACAGTCTCCAACCAAGACTGATATACCCTGCCAAACTTTCCTTCAAATTCAGAGAGAAATAAAATATTTCCACGACAAAGAACAACTGAAGAACTTCATGAGTGCCAAATCATTGCAGCAAAGAGTACTATAAGATATTCTAGACAGAGAAAAACATGACTGCAATTTCAAGAACAGCAATAGAAAGGAACCCTCAAGAAGAGCAAGCAATTAACAGGTAGAAACAGGTAGAAAAAGTAGGAAACCAAGAGCAAGTAAATAACATGACAATGCTAAGTGAACACATATCAGTTATAACCATAAATGTAAATGGACTAAATGCACCAGTCAAAAGAAACAGACTGGCAGAGTGGATTAAGAAACAAAATAAAATGATATGCTATATAAAGGAAACACATTTTACTCAAAAGGAAATCCATAGACTGAAAGTCAAAGGATGGAAAACAACCCTCCATGCAAGAGGAATCCAGATAAAAGCAGGTGGAGCTATTATGTTTGTAGACAATGTAAACTTCAAATGAACAACAATCAAAAGAGATAAAGAAGGTCACTACATACTTGTGAGGGGAAAACTGCAAGAGGATGAGATAACAATCACAAACATGTATGCACCAAATATTGGAGCACCAAACTATATAAGACAAATCTTAACAGACATGAAAACTCATACAATTAATAACACTATTGTAATAGGGGACCTCAATACCCCATTGACACAAAGAAATTGGTCAACTGGACAAAAAATCAGCAAGGATATAACAGAGCTGAACCAAAGCTGTGAACAAATGGACTTAGTAGATGTATACAGAGTATCCCACCCCACCACATCAGGATACATATTTTTCTCAGCTGCACATGGGACTTTCTTGAAAACAGACCACATTCTAGCCCACAGAGCATAACTACCTAAATGCAAAAGAAATGAAATTATCCCGTGCATATTATCTGACCACAGTGCAATGAGACTGGAAATTAATGACAAAAGGAACTCCAAAAACTCCATAAACACTTGGAAATTAAACAACAACCTCGTGAACAACCAATGGGTCACAGAAGA
>NW_004955466.1:9715367-9726581 GCF_000276665.1 Chinchilla lanigera
AAGTAGGTAACAACCTTGAAGACATAGGGGTAGGCAGAGAGTTCGTGAACAAAAACCAAACTGCCCATGAAACACTTGAAAGAATCAACAACTGGGATCTCATCCTACTGAAAAGTTTCTGCACATCTAAAGAAACCACCAGCAGAGTAAAAAGAAAACCCACAAATTGAGAAAAAATTTTAACTGATTGTCCCTCAGACAATGGGCTTCTATCTAGAACATATGAAGAACTAATAAACACCAGCCCCCCCAAATTCAAAGACCCAATCCAAAAATAGCAGCTGAGATGAATACACACTTCTCAGATAAAGAAATACCAATGGCAAATAAATGCATGAGAAAGTGTTCAACATTATTAGTCATTCAAGAAATGCAAATTAAAACAACATTGGGATTTCATCTCACCCTAGTAAGAATGGCTAGCATTAAGAACAACCAATGAGAAATGCTGGCAAGGCTGTGGAGAAATAGGAACTCTTCAACACTGCTCGTGGAATGCAGACTGGTGAAGCCACTATGGAAATCAGTTTGGAGACTCCTCAGCAAAGTAGGTCTAGGGGTCCCATTCAACCTAGGTATTCCCCTTCTGGGTATTTTCCCAGAAGATCTGAAAATGTGATATCACAGTGATATATGAGCACCCATGTTCATAGCAGCGCAATTTGTAATTGCTCAACTGTGGAAGCAACCCAAATGTTCATCCATTGAGGATTGGATAGAAAAATTGTGGTACTTTTATATAATGGAATATTACTCAGCTATAAAGAAAGATAAACTTGAAGATTTTGTAGGTGAATGGTCACAACTAGAGACCATACTCATAAGTGAAATAAATCAGACATGCATGTGTAAGAAGTGTACTGTCTCACTAGTGTAAGACCTGAAAGAGTGAATAAAAACTAGGTGATATGATAGGCATTGTGAAACGAAAGGAAAATGCTCAAAAGTAAAGGGCAACTGGGGTGTGGGAAAAGAGAAGGGAAAGAAGGGGAAATTATGTAAGTATGTATATACAGGACAGCTTACATAGTTTTACTACTATCTTCTATTGCTCTACAGAAAGGAACAGTTAATGATTATTTGTTTGATCAATCTTGTATGTCTCCATTTGTTTTCTTGAGAAACCACTTTGAAGATATCAATAAGTAATACAACAACCATGGTTAATTTCCTACACCTTTGTCTGTATTTCTGTTTTGTTTGTATTGTTCATATGCTATTTTGTAAATGGATGTCTGTCTGTTAATATGTTTTCTTTCTTTTATTTCTTAAAATAAAAAAATAAAATAATACTGAGTGAAATATTTACATTTAAAATTTTTGACTATCATAAATAATACCACAACAATTAGCTTCATATATAGATGATTTCTGCTGTTGAATTACTTTGTATGATAAGCTTTTTCAGTAAGGATTTCTGAGTAAAAGGTATGTACATTTCTGTGGCTCTCAAATGTTCCACAATATTGCTGTTCAAAACAGATGTCTGACCAATAGTGTCCATGTGAATGGACCAATTTTACTACTAAGCAATACTGGCTATGATATGATTTGATTGAATTACTAAAAAGTAGAATGTGTTTGCTTTGATTCCTTATTTGTGCTTTTTCCTTTGTACAAACCAATTTATATCTTTGCCTTTTGATCTCTTTTGATCCATACCCCATGTGTGTATTTCAATAAATTATTCTTCCAAAGTTAAGAATTCAGAAGATATTCCATTTAAGATTATATGTTTAACTTACCTCTATGTAACACTCAGCAATCCAAAGTTCTTTAAGTTGCAAACAAGTCTCTAATCCTGAAATTTCTTTTATGTCTTGGGCAACAATTGTAAGACTTGATAAATTAGGAAATAATGATAATCCAACTATACAGGGATATCCTGTAAAAAACATCTCCAGTTTTGAAATATCTGGTCCTTCTTGTCCAACCATCTCATAAGATAACCCATTGCACATACACTGTTTTAAAAGAAAGAAACTGAGTTTTTATCTACATTAAGTAATACAAAGAAGATATTTGTCATTAGAAATTATAGACTGTCCTTTACATTGATGTATTTTTTGTACCCCAACAAAAGAGAAAGTTGTACCACATCTATGATTTGTCTGCATTCCTAAATGTCCGGAGCAGAAGAAATATCCTTCTAGCCCCAGAAAGGATCAAGGAAATGTTCCGTTTAATCTCCTTGCAAATGTTATTGAAAAGAAATTTGATTTGACTCACCAGTTCTTTAATTATTTCTTCCTGGTTTAGATTTTCACTTTCAAACATCTTCTAAAAACAGTGGTCATAATAATATATCTGTCAAAAGAATGACAAATTTAAATAAATACTAGAATCTTCTTATCCCAAGTTGAAAGGGTCTGTCGAGCTACCTAGTTTGAACTACTACTGTGGCTTGAAATCTACACAAAACATATTACCAAACATTGTCTGAACCCTGAGGCTCACTCCACTTCTGAAGTAATTCTGAAAGTAGTTCTGTCTCTCCATTACTTCCACCCTTTGCTCTTCACTCTACCTCCTTGGTTCAAGTACAAGTGTAATTTTTCTCCTGTACAATGAGGCTTCAATACTTGAAGAAAGTAGTTGTTTCTCCTCATCACCCTTACCTTGTTCACAGTTCGTTACTTTAGTTTCCTCACCAGATATTCCTTTGTCTCCTTTGAAAAGCCTCCAGTTTATCCCGCTTATCATACAGTGGTGCCCCCAACTGAACAGTTCTCTAAGTGTAATTAGAGGCAAAAAGAAGAACCTCAGGAAAAAAAAAACAAAACAAAAAAAAAAGAAGAACCTCAGAGCTTAGCAGCTCACCTGGCAAGGTAATAAGTATTTATTACAATGAATTCACCAATTTTGCCATCATTACATATGATAATCCAATTCATTCTTAGATTCAATAAAATTAACTCAATTTTCATGATTTTAATATTATCATTGTATACTTCTAGACATTCACTATGTGAAAATACAGGAATCTTCTCTTGACATGATTTGACAAAGTGTGTAAATCCATGTACATTATCATTCCACTCTTTAAGCTTCCCCACAGATGTGTGTATGCATGTATCTATGTGTGTATGTGGCCATGCAGTGGAAAATATGAAAATGTACATATCAAATGTTTTTTGTATGAGTGACCTGGGATGTAATTAAAAACGTATGGAATGAAAGCACTGGAGAGATTCAGGAAAAAATTAAAAAGAAAAAAGTTACATTTTTTAAAAAGCATGTTTGGTAATGTAAAGTATGAACACATAACCATTTATTCATTCTGCTGTTTGGTACACATTTGGAGTGTTTCCATTTGAGAGCTTAGTGAGTGTTTCTCTGAACATTTTGTCACACAGCACATAGCTACACATCTTTACGTTTTATGCCTAGGAGTGGTATGACAAAGAAATAATGATTGTTACATACATTTATAACTCTGACATATACAAAGTTAAGCAAAAAAAGACACACATGTGAGTATATATTCCAATTCATATAAAATTTGAAAACTAACTAACCTGTGATATGAGAAGTCAGGATAGTAGTCACCTTTCAGGGTTGAGTGATTAGGAGGAAGTGAAAGACAAGATTCTATCCTGACAAAGATTTTTTTAAATCTCGGGGCTGGTTCAAAGGGCATATTCACTTTGAGAAAATAAAATGATATACCTAAGATTTGTCTGATTTCTGCATGATATACTTCAATTAATTTATACTTAAATTCTTATTTTTAAAGCACTTATATACTTGGTTTTAGTCAGTTATGCAAAATCATGTACATGTGCAGGTACATAGATAACATAAATTTTCAAGGAAAAAAGATGGTGACTTTAGTCTTGTGTTTATCTTCCCTCTCCAAATCCTACTTGAATGACTAGAGAAAGATGAAAATAAGAAATGTATAGCTGTGCTAGGGAAAGAGCATCAATTTCCAGAAATACTGAGAGACTTTTTTGCAGTGATACAGATTGCATTAGATAGAGAAAAAGATAG
Organism: Chinchilla lanigera; assembly: GCF_000276665.1. Taxonomy (NCBI): domain Eukaryota; kingdom Metazoa; phylum Chordata; class Mammalia; order Rodentia; family Chinchillidae; genus Chinchilla; species Chinchilla lanigera. The sequence goes on from NW_004955466.1 coordinate 9,719,361, forward strand.
ACAGACATACAGACAGACATGCCTTGAGAGAGTGGTGAATAGTTAGAAGAGTCAGTGTGTTGGGAATCCCAGGTCTTTGTCTCTAGTCTTACTTTCCTATGAGAGGAAGCTGAGGAGGAAAATATAAAACATATGTTGCTGAAGATCCAGCTGAAGTAAGAGACCTATGCATTTGCAGTGCCTTCAACTCCATGTGGGCTATGTGAAATTTTCTAGCAGCAATCAAAGTGAAGAAGAAAGGTGACTGCATCTATCTAAGATTTGTGATTTGAAAGGTGAAAGCTATAGAAGCATGCTGCTCCTAGCTCCCTTAATGAACTAGAGAAGACCTCAAGCCTAAAAAGAGCCTTCCCCAAATGCAAAAGAATGGCCAAGCTGGCCAATAGGACATTCACCTCTTGATGGAGTCCGAAACTTTATCTGGAAGTCCTGAGTCCATTTGTGATGGGTAAAAGCTTACGGCGACTTGTAAGTATCAGAAAGTTCTGGGCTCCTTATAATTCAGACATAGTTATGCAAATTTCAGGATTGGGGTGAAGGATATATTGGGGTTTTTTTTGTTTTGTTTTGTTTTTTAGAAGGGTATTTTGTTTTGCCAGTTTACTACTGAATTAGGATAAGCTTTTTTTCCTAAATGATGCACTGATGAAGAAAAGGGTGAAGTGAGAGATAACATGCATATTTCTATATCAAGAAAGTATAATCTCCTTGACTAAAGAGCTATTCCTTGTTTTTTTTTTTTTTTTTGGTTTTTCTCCGGTACTGGGAACCGAACTCACGATCTTGCACTTGCCAGGCAGGCACTTTGCCGCTGAGCTAAATCCCCAGCCCATATTCCTTGTTTTTAAGGAAGATGTGATACTGTAAAGGTGGATATCAATCTTTGTAATGCAATCTCAATCAGAATACCAACTAAATTTTAAAAACTCAATAACAAGAACAATAAATTTTATTCAGAAAAATAAAGTATAAAAGAATAACCAGGAAGTTTCAAAAATTTATGGGTGGAAATTTACAATATAAATAACAGTAACTGAAACAGAGTGATAGAGCTACAGGAATAGAGAGAGTTGAGGAGAACAGACTACAAAATCCAAAATTAGGCCCAAGTACATGTGATCACTTGGCGCACAATGAAGGAAACAGTTCAATTCCTTCTGGAGTAGGTGTCACGGATACAGATAGATTACTCCAATCCTTATTTGATGGCTTTGGAGCTTTTAAGGCAGGCTTTGCCCCTTGCATGCCAGTGCTCATAGACATTTAATGCTCATAGACATTTAACCAAAATACACGGGATTTTCTTTGCTTTTATAAAAGCAAGGTCAATCATAATGTCCCAAATGCCAAACACTGGGTGTGTTTCAGCTCTCAGCCTGACTTTGATGTGGCATTTGGCAATGCTGATGACTCTTAAGTTTTTTTCTTTGATTTGTTTTTCCTTGGTTTTCTCTTTACTTGTTACTCAAAAACTATAATTTGTTTCAAATCAACTGTTTTCTTCTTGGTGAGGAATTATGAACCTTTCTCTTTCTCTTTCTTGTGCAACAAATCCAGCTGCCCACACTGGTTCTCCAAGTCCAGTACCTGAATGGTGCTGAAGGGGCTGCAAAGGTGACTGTGGTCCCCTTCCTTTCTTCAGTCCCTTAAGTCACCCTGACGGCCTCTAAAGCCTCCCTGTCTCTCCTGGTTATTATCTCCTCTGCAGCGTTGTGGAGGTCCCTTGACCACAAGATTCCCGGTGCCCGCCTACAGAGGACAGATGCCTGAAGCCCACAGGTGACCAACGCTCACCTTATCCAGAGGAGGAGTCTGGGCAATCCAACACAGGTCCACCCTTGCCCCAGGCCTGGTGTGTACCCAACGCAGTTGCCTAGGAAACCAGTGCTCCACCCCCGCGAACTTGGTGTGGGGAGCAGGGGGCGAGGGGGCGGGGAGAGCCCGAGTGAGAGCCGCGTCTGCATCACGCGACAGCAACCCCGACCAATCAGCAGAGCGAGGGGGCCACCGGAAGACCCCGCGAGGGTTCCTGGGAGGGGGCGGCCGCTTCTCGCGAGGGACTCGGAGTCTCTGCGCCCCCGATCCTGGCAGGAGGACCCGGGAGTGCCCGGCGATGGGCGGGCTGGCGGAGACCTGGCCTTGCCTCCTCCGGTCTCTGCTCTCCGACCTGGAAACTGCTGGACCCATGGACCCCGGCGTTCGGGTCTTGAGGCCGGGCACTGTGATGTCACCGCGGCCCGATGCTGGGCGGGCCCGGCTTCGCGATCGCCGCCTTCCCGGAGCCGGAGCCTCCTCTCGTCCTCGCCGGGCTGTCGGCGCCTTTAACACTTGCAGGGTGCCCAGGAGGCGAAGCTTCTTAGAATGCAGAATTTGTAGGGGCAAGAGGCTTTGCAGAAGCGGGCAGAGGGGCTGGGAAATAAATGGACGCAGCAGGGCACACCGATCACTGCTGCCCTCGCTTCCTCCCGGAGACCCGCGCTGGCCTCAGCCCGCGTGCCCCGAGGGACTGGAGAGTGGCGGGTCCGCCCTGCGAACACGTTGGGTTTTGAAGGCGTGCATGAAAATAACGAAACCTGTTACGCTAACGATTTTATGTTAATTACATGGTGAAATACTATTTTGGTAGATTAGATGAAAAGGTGAAATTATTGTTTGTACTTTGAAAATGCAGCTTCAAAAACTATCTGCGCGTATCACTCGCATTAGTTTTCTTTTAGACGACGCGGCTCTTTTTTTGTGGTCCAGTGGGTGGGTTAGGATACTTAAGACTTTCAAGTCTTGCACAATGTCTGCAGTGCTCTGCCATCACGAGATGGCTGCCCCATTTGACAGACTGGTTTTAAACTGCTCCCTCTAGAAAAATAGTTCAAATTTTAGAAATACCTCCACTATCCTAACCACTTCTAACCACTATCAAGAGTTCCACAAATTTTCTGAGATTGAATAGACTTTATCTGTAATATTGACTGTAAATACAAACACATAGAAAAGGTAATTTTCCCTTTATAGTTTTCAAAGAAAATTGTTTCCATCTGTGATCAATAGATTAAAAGTAAGCTGCTTAAAATATTTGTGCTTAAGGGCTTCAAATTAGTACTTATCTCTGAAAATCTAAAACAAGATGACCGGGGTTCGGGAACATGTGTTTTCCCCTAAAATATAAAGAGTGCAAGACAATAATTTACATTTCTAAACTTTTAAGTAAACTGGATCATGTATAAGGTGAATTATCTATGTCAAATTTCTCATTTGGAGAATACATGGAGATGAAAGTAGAGTTTACCCAAATATATCGCTTTGTGTATTTTCAAACTATAGAAATCTGTTCTGATTTTCCTAAATAATGAAAGGCAGTGGAAGAACTAACACAGTTTTCTTGGTACAGTATTACATAGAGTAAATAGAACAATATTATTATCTTTAGGTAGAGCTCAAAGATTTGGCCTGTCTGGGTCAATTCCTGTATGACTGTAGACTGATAACCACTGATTAACAGTTGGCTCTCTGTTCACACATTCCAAATGTTACTTAGAGCTCACAGTTAAAAACCACAGGAGGAACACAAAAACAGTGACCATTTTTGTTAATCTCGTCTCACTTTAAAGTTGCTTTATGATATGGTTTTATGGGTCAATACAAAAAAAAAAAAGAAAATTGAAACCACTAACAGTCAAGCAGGTTAAGTAATCATTAAAAGTGAACAAATACTTCATTCATCTCTCTATTCATACTCTTACACAAAGGCCACTCCTTATAAATTTAAATGTTTATTTATGGGGAAAAGATTACCTTGAAACAGCTGGGAAGATATGTTACTCCTAGAAGTAGCAGGCTTATTTCATCAACACCTGAAGATTCATTTATTATAACAAAATACAGGTGACATACAAATGAGTACTTTCCAGCTAATGATTTAATTAGATTACCTGTAAAAGTTCACTGTCTCATGTTTTAAGTTTTATATTACAGAACCCATAGGGCTGGGGATATAGCTCAGTGGTACAGTGCCTGCCTTGTAAGGATGAGGTCATGAGTTCGATTCCCAGTGCCACAAAAAAAAAATTATAGAAACCGTAAACGCAGCACAACTCAGGATTAACTCTGGCGGGGGAAGACACAATTATGTGGTGTCTATGAAGTGGTTATCAGAGGCTGTCATTGTCTAACAATGACTGTTAATAGCCCATAGGAAGGATACATTAAGACCCAATTAAAAGTTGAGAATTGTTCAGTTTTAATTAGGCCAAGAGGATACTTTTTTTTTTTTTTAAGAGGATACCATTTCTAAACGTTCTTCAAAAAAAAGTTAGTCTTTGTGATTTGTTGATATATAATTAATGGACAATATTTTCATAAAAGGCAGCCAAACTGGAGTAGTGAAAAAGCACTGCCACTCTTTCCAACAATTTAACGTCTTTATTTTGCCACCACCATTGTTTTATGTGTATTTCGCTCTCCAGCAGCACTTGAGGGACAGCGAATTTAAGCTGGGATAACAGCCTTAATTTGTGAGACAGCTGAACAGTTCTTTGTGTGGGAGAACTTTTTCCTCACTCCTTTTTTTTTTCCTGTCCATTTTTTGAGCCCTACGCTTAGAAAGTCAATTGTATTCCTCAGGTCCAAGCACCTTATTGTCATTGGTCCATATAAGCCCCTTTTTGGGGGGATCAGACCCAGGACCTTTGGCCTGAGCTACACCCCCAGCCCTTTTATGTTTTTGTTCTGATACAGGGTCTTACTAAGATGTTAACTTGGTGGGTTGGGATTCAGTAAACATTTGCTCCTCCTGCCTCAGTCTTCCAGAGTGCTGGGCTCACAGGTTTGTGCCACTCCTTCTCTTCAATATTTTTCCATACCCTACACCATCCCAAACATAGGCACAAGTCTAACGGTTCTTATAAATCTTTACATTTATACTTAAAAATCAGGCAGTGTGCTTGTGTGTGCATGCTGTGTGTATTGATAACTGCATGCATACATGAAACCCACAATCAAAAGATGATTCTTGAGCTGTGCAGGGAAGGAGGTAAGGAGTAAGTTATAATGAAGTTGGGAAAGTATATGCAAGAAGAAGGAAAAGCAGTGCAAGTGCTCTTTAAAGCGAAAGTGCTGGGTGTTTTCCAAGTTCAGTAAATACTCGGTACACTGTAGCTGGAGCAGAGTAGCAAATGGTCGCGTGAGAGAAGATAATGTGAGAGAAGAAATGGGGAGTTGCATCATGTGGGACTTTGTAGGCTGTTATGTGGACTTCGTCTTTTATTCTGAGTGCAAAAGGAAGCTATTAGAGGGTTTTGAGTAGAGGAGTGGTCAGGTTTGACCTAATTTTCAAATGAATGCTCTGGCTTTTGTGTGTCCAAAGTGGGGCAACAGCAGAAGCAGTTATGCATAGAGCGATCATATAATGTATCATTCAATTGGTACAACTTTTAAAAAGAAAGGAATACCTTAATAATTATTCCAGGACAAAAAGCAAAAGCTGGAACTGTGTACCGGAAAACCAAGATGTGTGACCATACTAGTCATAGAGTACTGTGATACTCAAGGCAAGAGTTCTTGGTGGCTTGGACAATGATGGTGACAGCAAAATAGGTGAGAGGTAGTTGCATTCTGTAATCCTAGCACTCTGAGTGGCAAGGGTGGGAGGATTATAAGCTTGAGCCAGGTCTGGGCAATTTAGTGAGTTAGCAAGACCTTTAAAATGTAAAATAAAAAAGGGCTGAGGATGTAGCTTAGTGAGAAGGCCCTGGATTCAATGCTCAGTACTGCAAACAAATTAGTAGAGTAAGCTTTTTTGTCTTTCCAACTTGCTCATCTAGACCTTTGTTGATGGTTCCTCCACCCAGATGTCAGGCTGCTGGCTCTTTGTGGGTGCTCTGTCATTTATACAACAGCTCTTTATGTGGGCGTTATCATTGATGCTTGCATTCTGTTTGGCCCGTAGCCAAACAAACCTAAACATGCCCAAATAAATGAATAAATAAATGACTGCATACTGTCAGAGTGATTTACCACCACCTCAGTCTCTAGACAAATTCTTGCAAATCTGTCCTACTATGGAAATCAGTTGTAACTTGTAGAACTGTTTTAAAGGTCTGAAGACATACCATATAGAGAGCCCTTCCCAGTTCTCTTCATGGCCCAGGAAGTTTATACTTGTAATCCCATGAAAGGTTATTGGAATTCTAGCAAGTTAATTCCAATCTACCTCTTCCAGTGCAACCCATGGTGAAAACAAAGACACTAAAGCATATTTGTAGTTACAGGGAGCTGTTATGGTTTGTGTCTGCATGTCCTCCCAAATCCTCATGCAGTCATGGGGTGAGTTTCTAGATTTATGACTGATCCATAGTCCAATGCTGGGATTATGGGTGTGAGTACTACACCAGCCCCTGGGGCAGATAGTTTACACATGTAAGGGAGAGAAAGAGGCTGCTTCCCGCCTGCTCCTCCATTTTGCTCTTGCTGCTTTTGCTGTTTTGTGCCACATGAACTGTAGCCCTCTACCATGTGCCACATTGCCTTGGAGTCAGCTGAGTATGGACTGAAACCTTGACAAACTGTGAGCTAAATAAATCTTTCCTTCCTTAATTTTGGGCTTTGGGTATTTTGTCCCAGCAACAAGAAAAAAGTAAAGAAAGGAGCTAAAGGATCCTAAGTTCAGCCATCATGATGGCTATCTGGAACAAAGGCCTCGACTCAAGGCCAAACCCAGTTTTTATTCATTTATGAAGAAGGGAGTGGCTTGAGGATGAGAGACTGTGAGAGTGGCAGGAACTATGTGAGTGCCATGAGCTGGGCTAGGTAGGAGGCCTGAAATCACTCCTGCCATATGCAGAGAGAAGGATATGCAGAAAGAGTAATCTGCATAACACAATTGAGATAGTATCTAATGTTTTAGGGTCAGTGCTTCAGCTCTGATGAGTAATCTTTGAAGCCCCAAGAAGTCATAACCTCTATCCCAAGGCTTCATCCCAGCCAACAGTGTGGAGCATTGGCTCATACATCCCACCTCCCTCGAGGGAGCAACGAGGGAATCCTGGGAAATACACCTGCCATCTCCAAAGACTACCATCAGCACCTTGGCTAGACCAACATGCATTGCTTAAAGCCAATTGAAAGGACAAGGAGGGGCTGGGGATTTAGCTCAGCGGCAAAGCGCCTGCCTGGCAAGCGCAAGGTCATGAGTTCGGTTCCCGGTACCGGAGAAAAACCAAGAAAAAC
>NW_004955466.1:9726841-9746924 GCF_000276665.1 Chinchilla lanigera
TTCACACATTTATGTTTTTAAAAATCCTCAGATGCTCCTGTTTGAGATATTTTGGCTAGTTACCGAGTTCTAACCAGTTCATTGAGAAAGGAATCAGCTTCTCTACCCTTCACTTTTCCTTAGAGAAATACAAGTGTCCTTCATAGAATGTCCATTTTCCCACTATCCTTTTCCTCAAAAGCTATTACATTACTTAACAGTACAGTGTTCTAATTGACAGTATAGTACTTCTGGGAGAAAATTCCTCCTGTGTACAATTTAGGTTCTGTGATGAATTTATGAGGAAGATGTGTGTGTATGGATGTGTGTTAGTTTATTAACAGAAATTGTTTTGATGCTAAGTGAAAAAATCCAATTCAAAGCACTTTAAAAATTTTTAAAAAAGAATACATTGAATTTCATAAGCAATAGGTATCTGGAAGTAGGACTGGCTTTAGGCAAAACTGTATATCCAACGCTCATTCAGTCAAAATGTAAAGACTCAGAATGTTTCCCTCATTCTATTTCATTGGTTTCCTTTTCAAAGATGAGTATCTCCAGTAGTCCAAGCTTGTATCTGCCAACTTTGAACCCTCACACAAAGAGGGTATCACTTTTCCAGGAGCTTCAACACAAGTTTTAGGATTCAGGCCAGTTGGTTCAATGTGGGTCACATGAGCCTGTTGGCTTGGCTTAGGGTTGGGGTCAAACCCACGAGAGTCCCATCTTCAGTAGGAGGAGAAGGGTAGTTCCATATATGATAATTGAGGCACGTCTTTCCCAGAAATGTTGAATGCCAGGAAGGCAAAACCAGCAGACATCTACTGTAGTGACCCTTATATCACAATGTGTGTTAGGCCTGGGACCCCCAAGTCCTAACCAGAAGCGGGTTCAACAAGAAAAGAATAAGCTTCTGTAATGGTTGATACATTGTGTCAACTTGAGAATCTTAGAAGCTTAACTAAGTGACTCAACAGGGGGCCAGGGTCCTCACTTTGTAAATATCCAGAGCCTGGGTAAGACCAGGGCACGGAGATGGTGTGAGTCCTATACCCTAGGGCAGGTAATCTGCATACAATATAAAGGAGGAAAAGAGGTTTGCTTTCCTCTCTTTTTGCGCTTGTTGCTTTTGCTATCTTCTGCTGCCATTAACAGCTGCCCTTCTGCCATACCACCCGGCCTTGGGCCAGCTGATTATGGACTGAAACCTTCACAAACTGTGAGCTAAATGAACCTTTCCTCCTTTAACTTTGGGTGTAGGGTATTTTGTCTCAGCAACGAGAAAAGTAACTAACATAGCTTCTCTACCCTTTACCTTGCTGCTTTGACTCTGTAAAGATTTTTCTTCATTTCTTTCCCACGTGTACCTCATTCGTTCATGCTTCTTGATTCAGTGAAGCTAATTAATACAGGACTAAAACCACTAGGGATTTCTTCTGCTTTCATCTGTTTGTGCACCAGACTCGTACAAGGCAGCAATTTTGCCTAAGTGGGTCTCCTGGGAAGCCCAGACTTTTCCTCCTGGGAGCTCTTGCAAGGTTTAGTGGGAATGCAGAATATTAGCCTCCCTTTCTCTACAGATTTACAGTCATACTTTCCCCATGGTTTTTTAGTAATAAAATTGATATTTTCATCTCTATAAAAATATCTTGTATCTTATTCTCAATTGACTCCAAGCTTGTGAAGAAAACAAGGTATTTGCTTTCTAAAAAATGACCCTATGCTTTAAGTATAATTTCATATAATTCAAATGTTGAGATTTAAAATGTACATTGCAGGTCAAAAAACAGAATATTCCTGTAGTCAAGATAACAATTCCCTTCCCATTTTGGTAAAGTACAAGTTTACTACATTGTTACTGCACACCAACCTCTTAGTCACGTGTGTAAAAAGATGCAGTATCTGTAGAAATTAGAGCCAGCCCACATGGGACCCCTGGCTTTACATGCCATGACCAATGTGGATTTCTGTGCATCTGACAAGAGATATTGGGAAAGAGAGGTAGCAGCAGCACTGCCATTAAATAAAAAGAGTGTTTGATTTTGTCCCTTTCTTTTCAGTAGCTGTTTTTACCATCAACTTAAGTCAGTTCCTGAGCATCGGTAGTGTGATTTGAGCCATAAGTACTGGGACTCGGATATGAACTATGTGAGAGAAATCATGATGGACAGCCATAATGAATGACTGACAGGGGTTTCAAGTTATGAGTTCATTGGATTTTTAAAAAATGCATTTTCTTTCATAATCTGTAGACTATCTTTATCATTCCCAGTTTTCTAGGCTATCAAATAACTTTTTTTTTGTTTTTTTGTTTATTTATTTGCTTTAAGACAGAATCTCACTATGTAGCTCAGGCTGGCTTCAAACTCACAATCCTGTGACCTCAGTCTTAAAATCACATACTAGAAGTTTTTAATGTAGAATTTAACCATAGAAATCTTTTGATTACAGCAAGCTTTCTCTAACTTATTGATCTTCGTATTCTTAAAAATTACTAGGGACCCCAAGGCATTTTTGTTGATATGAGTTAATTAAAATGATATTCACTATATCAAAATTTAAATTTAGAAATTTAAAATATATTTGTTAATTCACTAAATATATTTATTAATATATTTTATTAATTTATTAATATATTAATATTAATTCATTAATTTCATAAATATATTTAAATACATTTATTAATCCATTTGAGAGGCTAAGATAGGGAGATTGTTCTAATCAATTTATTACATGTTAACACAAATAACATTTTTATAAAAATGACAATCTGTCATTTACATTTTAGTAATTGACGGAAGAGAAGATGTCTTGGGATCTCATATTGCTTTTGCAGCCAAACTTTTGCAAAATTTCAAACCATGAAGTTGCTGGCAACTACCACTACACTCATGAAGTTAGAGGGGGAAAATGCAAAGAACACTTTCATGTTATCATGAAAATAGCCTGGATTGCATGAACCCGAAAGTCGCCAGTCACACAGTCACTAAGAACCACTGATTTAGAACAGTATTTGGTCCATGAAGAATGAATAAGCTTAGGACTGAAAGTTTAGCAGGTATTCCATTGATTATTAAAATATAATTTTAAAAATTATTTAAATATTTCTCCACAGCTGGATGTGGTGGTGCATACCTGTAATCTCAGCACTCAGGAGGCTGAAGCAGGAGGATTGTCATGAGTGCAAGGCCAGCTTGGACTACACAGTGAGACCCTGTCTCAAAGAAAAAAATTTCTTCACTGTTCAAGTGGTAGAAGTAGAGGTTAGTTTTTTAAATTCTGGGGAAAAAAATCACATATGTTTCTGGCCTCATCAAGTGCTGGTAATATAAGCTTATACATAAAAGAAAAAGCAAGAAAGCAGAATATTTAAAAATAATACTCTTCAGAAGCTGTCAGTTGTAACTGTACTACATTAACTAGGTACCACTATCATTTTACTTGATAGAATATGGTACAGTAGAAAAAGCTCAACGTTTTGAGTTCGAACTTTAGTTAGAATTACCTGGTTTTCTGAATTTGGATAACTTGGCTATATTTCTCTTCAGTGTTTTCATTTGTGAAATAAGGACTAGAGGTGTGTGTGTGTACGTGTGTGCACACGTGTGTGTGAGTGAAGCCAGAAAATTAATAAGTGTAAATATTAAAGCTTCATCTCAAAATTCTGCAGAGGATATTGGTGGACAGTGATGCAGTAGATGGAACAGTGGTAACTGCATGAATGGGAGGCTTCGCTGGATCTCAGTGGCAGTGGCTGTTTAGACCTTGTGAAGGAGAATCCGGGCGTTTCCAAGCATGGTGATGCAGCAGTGAATCAGAGAACCAGGACGGTGTGAGTTTACGAAACAGAACAAACACAGGAAAGAAAGTGAAGAGTAAGCTGTCAAGTCACAGAGGAGAGAACTAGATCCAGGCCATGCCAGGAAGTAGGATCAGCTAAGAGCCCTAGAGAGGCTGCAAAGGACTCTGAAGAGAATCCTCAGGTCCTGGCTAAGGAAACACTCTGAGGTGTCACCTAGGATAGCCCCATAGGCCCAGCCTGATCTGAAAAAGTCTGTCCCAGTTTGGCTGCAGAGAAGGGGGCTGACTGAGGACATTTCTCTTCCACACCAGATAGATTCAGCCTGGGTTAAGGGACCATTCTGCCTTCTTTAGCCCCTCACATTTCTTCCTCTGGTAACAGAAATGTTCTTTCCTGTGGGTAATTCATTCTGCATAGCATAAGGCTGACCTCACACACCTGGGGCGACGACCTCCCTGGATCACCTGGAACTGAGGGGTTTCTTGGAATAGAGGACCTTCACTTTTAAAACTGAAATATCCAAGGCCATGTGGGATGAGCTGGTCACCCTGATCCATGTGATAACCACCTTCTCACCCTAAAGAAATACGTACACCACCCTAATTTGGGCAGATGGGTGTCCTTCCCAGGACATTCACTTATTTCCAAAGTTGGGCCCATTAATTCAGACTGGACAAAGTCAATGGGATGGATGTTGTGAGCTGCTGGTGGTCATTGCTCCTCATCAGCCAAATATCTGTCTGAGAGATAAAGCTGAATTACAATCTCTGATGATTATCTTACCTGGCTAAGTATGAAACAAACACATTGAGAAACTTTCAGGACAAGAACTAATGAACTCCTCTGCCTAAGCTTGGATTTGGTTTTTGGCATGGCTTAATACAGTTGGTACTTTGAGTAGAAGGTATGAGACATGTCTCACCCAGGCATCTTCGCTGCAAGAGGTCTCTCACTTCATGAAGCTTAAGAGCCGACATTCGGTATATTCAGAGCGTTAGTATGGAACTGCCTAAACCAAAAACTGCTGTGCTCTGGCCAGTGTCATATGATTGCCTGTTTTATATTTTCCTTCTCTTTCTATTCACACAGCCTTTTTTCATTAGATAGTTCCTTGATTCTGCTAGGTATTGCTCCTGGCCGTGCTGACCATTCCAGGTGTCTCCTAATCCCCCTGCCCCAGCTCCTCTTGCTCCTTGCCTTGCTCTAAATATCCAACAACTACCTGCCAGTGATGAATATTCCCAGCTTTTCCAGTCTTTGTAGGTTCCCAGCCATAATTGCTCTCTCTGCCTTAGATAACTACATCTTGTTGCTCTCTGCTGTTGGCATGTGGCCTGGTTTGCCCTCAGTTTGGTACGAGGAACAAATTAGAGCCAATGAATGGAGTTTTGACTTAATCTTTGGGTGACTCGGTGTTATTCTTAGTTGCAACACTCTGTTTCCATCATTATTGGAAACATGACCCTTTTTATAGGATAATTTCAGGGTTTGTGTTCCTTAGTAGTCAACAACTTTCTTTTCCATATCATGTAACTTTGATCATTGGGTTGGGTAGAGCACAGGTAGTGTGTATTTATAGTAAAGGCTTGTGAAGATTCTGATTCAGAACTTAGCTAGGAAGGATGCTGCCACAGCTATATTTTTCAAATATTAGTGGATAAGAGAATGACTTGGGGTACTTGTTTAAATTGTATATTTCTGAGCCCATTTTCAGTGAATCTGATTCAGTACATCTGAGTAGGGGCCATAAACAGTATGTGTATCAATAACTTCAAATAACTCTGCTGTAGTGGGTCTCTAAGCCATATTTTGAGAAACAACCCTTCAGAATATGTTCAGAGCATATACTAGAGGAACAAAAGGCCCTAAAAGTCTGGGTGTGCTAAAATAAATGCAGAAAAGATCATCTTTGTGGCCCTCAAATTCATTTTGAGCCATGTTCCTTAAGCAGTTTGGTAAGTGTGGAAGTCAGGGTGCAGAAACATGAGGAAATACACATACATCCCACATATATCCCGTAAAATTCCATAACCCCCCAATGTGGTAGAGACTGTCAGAACTTGGAACTGCCCAGTCAAGCACATCATAGGATGTCTGAGATTATTCTGGAGAATTGATTTAGACTGATTCAGTTCAACAAAAGCCAGTATTGCTAGCAGCAACTCAGAGGGAGCCAGGTCCATGGAGTTGTAAGACAATTATCCAGAATGTAATTGTGCCCCAATCCAATGCATACCTAAAGATGGTGTTTCCAATCACAGATTGGATAAAGGAAGTCCCAGAGTATCAGGATCTGTGCCGTATTCTGGAGGGATGGATACAGCCCATCAGAACTGAGGCTGCCGGCATAGGATGTCAGTGTCCACAGTGTTGTGAGTATAATGGAAGTCTCAGTACTTCTAGCATCTCTCAAAGGCTCTGTTGGCTGCCAGATTTTGGACAAAGTACAGGAAACCTGTGAGCTTTTCTCCGCGACCAAAATGCCAGCTCTGAGGCAGATGACAAGTTCTGAAACCCATAGGAGAAAAGTATGAAATAAGTTACACTTAGAAGCCTTTTGGTGAAACCATTTATCAAAATAGTTGGTTCTAAAAACTGCCCACCAGTGGTTTCCAGGTCAGTGAGAGCACAAAGGCCATCACGGTGTTTTTCTCCTGGGGGTGCAGTGAGCTGAGCTCCATGGAAAAATTTTCATATGATAACATTAAGAGAAATAATAGGTGTAAATAGATGTGTTCACAGGCTATAATCTCAAAGGCTGCTTCAGTTGGTAGGACACTTGTGAGGTAATAGATGACTCCATGATGTGCCTTATATTATGGTAGGGGCCATATGGTGCGTTTTTCTGTAAGGGCCTCAAAATTGACCAAATCTGTCTTTTTCCACTTCTTTTTTCTACTTGGAGCATGATTAGTGGCTGCCTAAATACAAAGAGGAGGCGATAGCTGGAGTCAGGCCATCCCAACTGCATCAGCTAAAGACAGTCCTTAAGGAGACCACCAGTCTGAGAATACTTATGTGGACACCTAGGTTTGATGTGAGGTACACTACTCAGCTTCCATCAGTAGGTACAGTTGTCTGACAGAATCACAGCTCTTTCCACTTAGGTGGCCCAAATGGACTGACTGTCCCAGAATGCCCTGAAACATGTTATGTGGGTGATTTTCTTTCAGTTCAAACTGAGGGCACTAAATGATAGGAGCAATCTAGGACAAGGTAAACTATGATTCCCCTATTGTCGCTGAAGCTTGTAGAGCCAGCCACCACCCAGGCATCCTTCAGGGTATGCCCCTGTTTAGGTGTGAAAGTTTCCCTATACCAGCCAAGAAGGAGACTATCCTTATTATCACTGGAGATTTTCATCTGTAACCTTCTGGAGAGTGGTTTATGAGGAAGCCCAAACTTCAAGGTTTTAGCTAAAATTAGAGTCATTCCAGGAGATTAGACAGAGCTTTTTATTTCTTTCAAATTTCTTGGAATGCTCAGGGGGCAAGTGACAACTCCATAGATTGGGAGTTAAAAGGCAGAGAGAGCATGCACTGACATCCAAAATCCTGATATCAGAGCCTATAGTTGCCACATTTGCCTAAGAGCCTCTCTTCCATGGAGGATGGACATAGAGAGTGAAAGCAGGGCATGGAGAGAGAATGATTAAGGTTTAGCTATGAAGTGGATGAAAGGCTTGCAAGGTGAAAGGAGGCTAAAGTGGAACCAGGCAACACAACGCCATGAGAAATGAAGCCATATTTCAAGGATAACCCAAGTCAGGCAGAGGTGAAAAGCTGAAGGCTGAACAACTTCATCACCAGAAGAACAGTGTGGTTCAAAGCCAGGCCTCAGGCTATCAGAGGACCTGGAAATGCCTGATGAAAACACTGACTGTCCTGTGTTTAATATATTAGGGATTGTCAGCAGGGGCAGCAGCCATTGGAGGAGGTGGGCTAAGGATTAGGGAACTCCTCATCTTTCATCTGTTTATTCAACCACTGTATATATTAAGTATCTACTACATGCTGGTCACTTGTGTAAAATGTGCATGGAAACTAATGAGAAAAAGATCCAAGAACTCAATGATAACCATGTTTAACATAGTTAGGAAGAAGTTAATTTCTATGGGATCAAAACAACTCTAATCAGTGTGTATCAGTCTTCGCAATGCTCTTTCACAGCAGTGTCCTGGCAATCAGACCCTACTGCTCTGCCTAGAATTACTCTTTCTAGTATCATGTAGACAACCCAGGACATTATTGACTGTGGCTTATTTTTATGGTATTTTTTTGACTTTCAATTACTTTGCATTCTTGTTCAGGTCAGATTAGGTCTTAAAATATTGCAGCCGTTCATGCTGTATGTGTCCTGCATGGGTGCAGTGTTAAATGCACTTAATTCTAGATAATTTAGTTTATAGAATCCCAACTTTCTGCAACTGTATGAAAATGTCTTCCACTCTTGGGATTTGGAATGCTAGCCTTGCCATTTAGGCTTTAGAGAAACCAATATTTAATGTTAGATCAAAATCAGCTTGAAGAAACATTGAAAACTTGACCTTTAGAATAATTTAGAACCATGGAGAGTGTTAATTATATCTTCTCTATTCTAATGAATAATTTACACAACAATAGATAGTATTTGTTAAACAGTGTTTTACATGCTGATTTATATGCTTTACATTTTTACTTCATTCAGCCTTCACAACAGTCCTGTAAAGAACACGCTGTTATTCTGGCTTTGCAGATGAGAAAACCGAGGCAGAGAGTGTGGTTTACCTAAGATCTAACACAAACAGACAGAGCTAGTATCCAAACCCAAACACCCTGAGGGCTGAACTCATGCTCCTAATCCTCAGTGTCTGATCATCTCACATAACCTCCATATAAGTGCTACGAGGTCTACATTATGACTTCTCTTTAACAGGCTATATTATTATTCCTGATATTATCAGAAAGAGAGGCTTTGGGAGTGTTATTTGTCCACACTGAGTAGGCTTGATAGTCACAATCTGAACCCAGGAAATCTCATGCCTCCATTCTGCTCTGTTATACTTCGGGTGCTATAGGTTCTCAAACCCTCCTGACTTTGGAATCCCTAAGCAATCCCACACTATTCCATCTGGAAAGTCAATCTCGTATGATTTTCTTTGTTTGTTTTGGTTAACGATGTGTACTATAACCAAGTAGCAATGGGATACACCAGGTTCATTTACACATTAAACTCCAATGGAATCATTAAAAATGTTTAGAAATGGATGTCTTAAAAGTCTTTGTGTATAAAAGTTCAAGTTAATTATTCACTTTACTGTTATTTCCTTTCATAGAGCAGGGCATAGAATGTCTTTGATCAAGAACTGCCAGAAAGCTCTTTGGTAACACTGGAGTTTTCTATTTGAAGAATGAGAATTTAACACATCTGAGTATGACGTACTATAAGTCAGCTTAAGAAAAATCAATACAAGTTACAGTTAGACTTGCGTGCAAGTTTTCGTATTCTCTTGAAGCTGTCTTTGTCAACTTCATGCTTTGTCATACTTCACTGATAAGTCACAGGCCATCTGACATGAACTTTCCTCCTCTACAGCTTGAACTTTTCCTCAATATTCATCTCCTTTATGTTCTCTTTTCTTTCTATATCTGAAAAAGAATTAAATTGCCTACATTGTAAATTTAATCCATGCCCTAAAAATACTGGGGTAGTGTTGGGGTAGGGTACTTTCCTATTCTAGATAGTACCAGCAAAATTCAAAGGGTTAGTTATAGGCTGTGGATCAACAGAGATACCAAACTCAGTTTCAGAGGCAAGTATTAGGCATCTGTTGCAAAGACAGCCTTTGAGTTACAGAGATGCCATCAGGGTCCAGAATGCAATGAAAGCAGGAACATGAAAAGTGGAGTTTGGATGGGCTCAGGTGAAATGGTTCAGACTTTAGGCAAGGACAAAGGGAGTGAGTCATGGTTACTTCTTTTTGGGTTATGGGAATGTCAGGTGAGAAGTAGGTGCTGATTCCATCCTTCTGCACTAGCTTCAAAGGTCTGTCCTGAGTGAATCTAGCAAATGTTCCCCCTAAGGGACAGGTTCAGTGGCTTTCACCAGTCACCACGCCCTGTGGCTCTTCATGGCATCACATACTGTTGAACAGGCCCACCTTGAAGCTCTTCCTTCGTTTGCACTCTGTTTCTATGTCCCCAGGTGTTTTTACTGCATTCTCTGAACTCTTAGATATGTATTTCTTAAGAATATGCTCTTGGTTACTTTTTAACTCTTTCTGTACTCTCTTCCCTGGGAGATACACCCAAGCTCCTGAATTGGATTATTCTATTTTTGTTACTCCTAAATCCAAATTAGAAATTTTGACCTTGATCTCAATGTCCTAAATTCTTGATCATTGGGTGGAACATCTCTCTTCCAACATCCAATCAGATATCGTTTTGTTGACTGAGGTATTTCTAATATTTGTCTCTCCATTTCTATCATTCTTTCCCTTTTCTCTGTGTTTTTATAAAATAATAACTTTAATAGCCTTCTGGCTGAGTTCCCTACCATGAGATTTTTCCCCCCTCCAATCCATTTTAATTGCTACTACCTTTTCCTGAGTAGCAGCTGCTATGCCTCTCATTAAAACTCTTCTCCATAGGAAAAAAAGTACAAACACTTCTAACCTGTCATTCTAGGTGCTTCATATTTGAGCCTGATTCTTTTATTTCCTACTTTGCTTACCCTTTGCTCTAGAAAAATAAACTGAATCACTCTTCCATGTAAGTCCCTACAATTTCTTTCTCTCATAACCTCACTCTACCTTTAGATAAAAATGATTTCTATTCATCAGCTTCTCATGTACAAATCCTATATCTTTCAAAGCCTACTTAAATACCTCTCTTCCCATGAAATTTTCTTGATCTGTCCAGATGACAGCAATCTTTGCATCTTCTGATCTTCCATATCACTTCATGTGTGGCCTTTTATTAATTCATATGACTTTATAGTTTGGGTTTTGATTATTTACATGTACATTTTGTCTTCATGTTTGCAAATATCTTGAAACATCATTCAGAGTCTGATTCAGTTTTGCATTTTCAAAGTGCCTGGTATAAATATTTGAACAGAGCTGATCGGACTCACCAAATATTTCATGTACTTCTTCCTATTTCCAGGATCTTTTGTCATTAGACTTGGAGCACTGGACAGGTTTTGATCAGCAATGTATAAGAAATGATATGTGACACCTCTAGATTGAGGTACTTCGGAATAGATGGGAGTCTACAACTTTTTCTTCTTTCTTCTCCTTCTGTGACTGTCTAGAAGGTTGTGTGTTCCAGGCTGTCTAGTTACAAGTTGGTGGAATTTTTATATGAATCCTATATGAATCTATGTAAATTCCTGATTGACTGTGTGGCTCCTCTGATCCCTCTGAACTGTACTAGCTATGAGTCTAAGTGAAAACTTCCATTGTGGTGAGCACTGAAATCTCAGTGTTAATATAGCATGGCATATGCAAACCTAACCGAGGAGCATCAATAGATTTATGAATAATCAATTGAAGAGGTTATTTTATTGGGTAAGTTTCGTGCTGTAACACCTACAGAAGCGTGATCCATAATCTTTAGAAAGTTAGTTTTGTAGTTTTGTGTACAAGAAGAATGACATCATCAGACTACAAGTAGTCTACAATTTGATCTCATTCTTTCAACAAATGTCATTAAAACTTGTTGCCTTAAAAATTAACTTGGTAATCTACTATATATGTCATTTTCCCTTATTTTTTCAAGTTGTCAAATCTGAACTTAGTTACAGTTGCATTTCTCATGAAAGCGTCCATGTGCATGTATATCCTATAGTCCCCCTTTCATGAATTCCTCCTTAGATAAGTTTCGCAAAACTTTTAGTATGACTTGCTTTTTTCTTAGGGAATTCAGAAAAATGAAAATTTAAAGAAAAAACAAACTTTTCACAATCCTGAGATGACTTACATTAAACTGTTATATTCTTCAAGGACTGTTGAGCATGTTCAGAATTTGACAGAAGGTTTCTACCTGGGGGAAGTTGAATCATTTCCCTCTGGCTTGCAAAGGCCTGTGGTTGCAGTCTTCTGCCTTCCTTGGACAGTGTGGGGGGCCTTGACCCTAGTCTATGCCCCTCCTTTAATCTTTATTTTTTCCACACTGAGGATTGAACCCAGGGCGTTTGCACTGAGCTACACTCCCAGCCTTTACTTTATCTTCTGAGATAGTGTCTTGCTAAGATTCTGTCATTAGCAGAAACTTGTGATCATCCTCCCTCAGGCTCCCAGAGTTCTTGGATTACAGGTGTACAAGACCTTACTCAGATTTTCATCCCTTATTGAAATCTAATCTCAGCTTAGTAAAGATATCTGATAACTTATGAGATATTAATACTATGAATGCTGAGTTACCTTCCCTGGGGATCCTGCCACATATGATGGTAGAAATCTGGCAAATTTATAAGATGAAAATATTGAATTTCCAAGACCAATATCAGTCTAGTGTAAGAGCAACATTTGGTAGGAACTTCTTTCTAAAGTCTCTGTCTTGGTTACTTTTCTCTTGTTGCTGGGACAAAATACCTGACATCAAAAATTTAAAAAGGAAAGGTTTATTTAGCTCATAGTTTGTGGAGGTTTCAGTCCATACTTGGCTGGCTCCAAGGCAGAGTGGCACATGGCAGAGGGCAACAGCTCATGGCAGCAGAAAACAGCAAAAGTAGCAAGAGCAAAAGGGAGGAGCAGCAGCAAGCACAAAAACAGAGGAGCACCAGCAAAGAGGAAGCCTTTTTCCTGCCCTTATACTGTATGCAAGCTACCCACCCTAGGGTGGGTGTAGCACTCACACCCATAATCCCAGCATTGGACCATGAATCAATCATAAACTCTAGAAGCCTGCTTCATGACTGCATCAGTCTTTGGGGGGACATCCAGACACAAACCATAATAGTCTCCCAAAGTAAGCTCCACAGGAAGCTATGACTATCTGAGGACAATATTATTTCAGAAGGTAATCTAGATTTTTCTGCAGAGCAATTATTTTTCTACATAAGAGAGCAGGCTGAGTGCTTCTAAAACCAAACAGCAATCCTAAAATTGATATTTGATACACTGTGCCTATTCCAAAGATACAAAATTCAAGGTCTTCTTTTCCTTTTCTTTTTTCAGTGAACTAAAACAAACTCAAAGTGTTTCAGCTTCTTCACTTAGTGTTATAGGTATCCTGGATTATATTCATGCTAAAAGCTTTTATTTGGAAACTTCCACTACCTTCAAACTTTCACTAAGATTTTTCTCCAGTTGTGATAGGCTTATCCTTATAGATCACCAACTTATACCTACAATCAAATAGGACCACTGTGAAATAGATGACCAACAGCTCAGTGCATTTTATAAGCACAGGTAGAGTTTGACACTATTATAATAGTAGTTATTAAATAATGACACTATTATAATAGTAGTCCAATTATAATACATTCTAAGTTTACTGTGAGGCATATTAGTTATAAATTCAGCCTGTCTCTGCACATTTTTGTATCAATACTTCCCCAGCTGTCTTTGACACTCTACACATAAACTGCAGCCCATCATTATTTCAGGTTCCCAGTTATAATTCCGTCCTGCCCAATCTCTCAGTTTGGATGAAAAGACATATTTATAGACAAAAGTTCCAAGAAAAGAGAGATAAAACAATAATTTCACCTTGGGTCAGTCTAACTCCAAAAAAGCTCCTGAGGATCTGAGGTTTCCTGACATATTTGACAGGTTTGAAGACCAGGTCATGTTACTTGACAAAGATGACCAACTCATGGAAGATAGTCTGACACTTTTCCTTAGGAGAGATTGGGGCCAAATGAATACAACCAGATCCGTTTAATAGAAATCAGCCTTGTAAAGTACAAGCTTTAAACCAGCAACCTGG
This sequence comes from Chinchilla lanigera, assembly GCF_000276665.1. Classification (NCBI taxonomy): domain Eukaryota; kingdom Metazoa; phylum Chordata; class Mammalia; order Rodentia; family Chinchillidae; genus Chinchilla; species Chinchilla lanigera. The sequence goes on from NW_004955466.1 coordinate 9,740,537, forward strand.
GCTTTCAGGGATTGCAGTACGAATTTAGAAGAAAACTGGTTTTCAAGTCTAAGCCTCTCACTGAGCTGTCCAAGGTTCTGACTTCCACACAAAAGAACACCATCAAGAAAATAAAAGACAACCTATGGAAAGGGAAAGACTTGCAGATCACATTTTAGAGAAGAGATTTGTATCCAGAATGTATAAAATCTCAAATAGTTCAATAAAAAAAAAGACAAACCAACTTAAAAGTAGGCATAGTACCTAAACACATATTTCTCCTAAGAAAATAAGCAAATGACTAATGAATATGTGAAAAGATACTGAATGTCCTTAAGGCAGTATCAGGGAGATGCAAGGCAAACTGCAATTTTATATATCTTATACTGCTAAGGTTCTTATAACTAGAAAACAATAGATAATAATGTATTGGCAAGGAGTATGGAGAAATTGGAGCCCTCATATATTGTCAATGAGATTTTTATTTTTGAAAATTTACAGATCAGTTTATTAAGTTCAGTAATAAAAGCTATCAACAGAATATTCTCCTGAAAATTAGTTCTTATTAGAAAAAGCAAAATCCTCTATGCATAGCCACAGATGCTGTGGTGACTTACCAACCTCCACATCATCTCCAGCTTCCCTTGAGAACTATATCTCAGCTATGTCAAGACTAGGATCTATTTCAAATAGCCATTTGCCACTTTACTTTTTCCTGTTTGTTCTCCTTTCATTTATTTCTTTTCAATTTCCAAGGGTTTTGCATCAAAGTTAGCCTTCCAACTTATGAAACTCTTGATTACAAAAGGAATACAATGGAATAATTGCTTTTCTGCTGCTCCTGTGTCTTTCTCTTTTTGTTCTCTTCTAGCTTTTATCTGATCCATTGTTTCATTTATTTCTTACACAGCTATTGCTAGAATAAAGATCATCATTACAAGGGGCTGGGGATTTAGCTCAGCGGCACAGCGCCTGCCTGGCAAGCGCAAGGTCGTGAGTTTGATTCCTGGTACTAGAAAAAAACCAAAAAAAAAAAAAAAAAATCATCATTATATCAAGATTTTCTTCAGCCTGTAGTGCTAAGAAATGTCTGAGACTATTATCTTTTAGATTTCCCTGGAAAAATATTTAACCCAGGGGAAGTTCACTTAGGTATTTTTTGCTATATATAACCTTGATGGTAGTCTTCACAGTTACATCATTTTCTCCAGCCTTGGGTGTCGCAGCAGAGGCATAGCCCAGTGGATTATAGATCACATCGAGCAGGGCCTTGTCACATGCAGCGTATTGAAGGAGCACATGGTTCCAGTGGAGTCCCTTTGCAGTTTGGAGGCTAGGTTTGAGGAGAATTGGATTAATGAAACTGTGGAGGAGTTGGGTCGTAGACTCAGAGCCACCAGCTCAATTGTGCTCCTTTTCCCCATTATCTGTTTTTGAGACCCGTGTGGTCCTCAGGCCCCCATGGGCCTGCTTTGGCTTCTGCATTCGTACAGATACAGGGTTCAAGTAGAGAGATTTTTAAATGGTGCAGTTGATAGGGAAAGTACCATGACAGTTTCTGAAACAGTTAAACATAGAGTCCTCAGGGGACTCACTATTATTATTAATTATCCTTATGATTATTATTGGGTTGAGCTCAAATCTGGAACTTTATCCATGCTAGGTGGGCATTCTACCATTGAGCTACACCCTTGCTTTGACCCAGAGATTCTAATTCTTGCTTTAAACCAACAGAAATGACAACATGCCAAACAAAAACATGTGAACATGCTTAGCCACATTATTTGTAATAATCAAGAGGAGATGACCTAAATGTCCATCAGCTGATGAGTGGATGCACAACTTGAAGTACAGCCCTACAATGGAATATTATTCATCAGAGGAAAGGAATATGCTACTGGGATAACCTTTGAAAATGCTAGGGTAAGTGAAAAAAATCCATCACAAGAAGCCATATGTTGTACAATTCCATTGATATGAAATACTCATAACAGGCAAATCTACAGAGCTAGAGAGTAGATTAATTGATTGCCTAGGAGTGGATTTGGGGTTCAGGATGGGTTAGGGAGTAACTTCTCATGGATAGAGTTTCTTTTTAGATTGACGAAAATGTCTTAAATTGCTTGTGGTGATGATTGCATGGCTGAATATACTAAAATTCTTTGAGTTATATGCTTTAAATTGTACAGTGAGTGAGTTAATTCTTAATATAACTTAATAAAAAGAGCAATACAAATTACTAAAAAGCACATAAAAATCTCCCAATTCATTAGTTATCAAATAAATTAACAAGTAAAATTACTATGAAATATCCTCTTTATCAAATAGGAAATTGAATGTGTGAGTCTGTGTGCGTTAAGTGATATCTGAATGGGTATACACTCTGTGAACTGCAAAGAACTATGAAAGGGCAATTTATGTCTGTCATGTATATTTGATTGCTTCTGAAGCTCACGATACTTCATAATGTTTTTTGTTGTGTATACAGCGTGGAGAATTCAAGTTACAGATCTCCTATTTTATGTATTTGTCCAGAGTAATAAAACATATATGTGGTTTTACCCAAATCAATTAAACAAACAAAAAAGCTGGGTTCCATGAAATGTGATACACTCCCCACTTCCCGTCGTGATGGCGGCCGTCAGGAGTGTCTCTAATTTGTCCCTGAGATGACAGATGAAGCAACAGCAATCACACTCCCTGGACAGGAGTCTGGTGTATTCCTGAAATGTTGTGGGGAGTTTCTGGGTGTTGTGGTGGGCTCCTAGAGAACACACAGTGTCTTGGGCATGAGTCTGCAGCCTCTAGGAGTTAGTTTCAATCTAAATATCCTCTCCCTGCAAAGGAAATGGAAAACTTTTCCCAATTAACTCCAATAGTGTCTACACATTGTAGAAGAATGAAAGTCATCTTGCAAATCATCTGGATGCCACTGAGACAAATTAATCCCTGAACCAATACCACATATGATAATTTCTGAGAAATTTGAGGCACCACAGTGAGTCTCATTTTTTTTAAGCTGATTTTTTTAAAGTCAAGCTTTTAAGTAGACAAGAATGATTCCACAGAAGTATGGCTTTGGAATGGATGCTGATACAGGTAGAAATATGGGCCAGAAAAGGGAACTATGTGGCATATGTTGCACGCCTCCTTCATTTGCCTAAGAGTAGCTGTTACTTACCCTTCCAGCACTCTTTCTTGTAGAATCCGAATATAACCTATGATACTTTCTCAATACAAGCCTCCCAGCAGTCACTGCTTATAATCAGTGGGTCCTACTTGCATTTTCTGAAATAGGCTACTCCAAGTTGAAAAGTGTGTGTATTTTTGCCCCAACTACTTAAAGGAAACTTTGAAGTACATTATTTTCATATAAAGTTTACTTTTCAGAATATAAGAATTACAAGTAGAAATTCAGGGTAATCATCTAACATTCTTCATCTAATTTGCTTTAAATACTTGGTGAAACAGTCACCACTGGCTCTTTGGTTTGTAAAAATAAAAATAACAATAATAATAATATAAATATAAATACCTGGTCACAGCTTTAGCATTAGAAATAATTTCTTAAAAGTAATTTGGTGGGCCGGGTGTGGTGGCACACGCCTGTAATCCCACCACTTGGGAGGCTGAGGCAGGAGGATCATTGCGAGTTTGAGACCAGCCTGGGCTACAAAGTGAGCTCAAGGCCAGCCTGAACTGCATAGCAGGACCTTGTCTCAAAAAGAAAAAAAAAAAGTAATTTGGCACATGCTATTATCACCTTAATTGATGATATATTGTACACGTCCCAATCACTTAGTGCTCTCCTAGATCCTATGCAAAGGGTTAAACTTTCCAGGTTATAGTCAAGGAACCTGAGACAAAAACATTCAGTAAGTTTTGAGTCTAGAGAGAATTTCACTTTGATTAAGGTTTGTTCACATGGCACTTTTCTTGCATGTTCCTGCATCTCTTTTCACCACTTTACAAGATTTGGTAAAAGCTGAGAAGCTAGAACTAAATAAAAGCTTCTCACCTGAGTTCTTCTTTCGATATGAACAGAACTTCTTACAAATTAAGTGGGACCTAAAGACAAAAATACAATAATTATTTTGTTTTGCTAAGAATCTGTTAAAAGTGACAAGCTTCTTTTGTCTCAAAAGTACTGGTGCTGGAGATCAAAGCCAGGGCCTTGTACCTGCTAGGCAAGCAGTCAACCCCTGAGTAAAACCTACAGTCCTCCACACTTCATTTCAGCAGAGCAAAAAAGCATAATTTCTCAAAATGGAATGTTTCCTTCAGTGAGTAAAATCTAAATATCCTTAACTGGACATTTCTTCCACATATTCTCAAATTAATCAGAATCCGATGAAATATGGAAAGTAACTAGAATCATATCCCAACACTATAAAATTTTAATCATAAGGAAGCTAAGAGGTTTGGATAGGCATTCCAATTTTTAAATGATGATTTTCGTTAGTTATTCAGAGAAACAAAATAACATATTCTATATTATTCTGTATGTAGCTCCCTCCCCATAGCAATTCTCAAATATTCAGTGCCCATTAATAATCATTTAGTGTTATATCACTAGCATTTTCTGTGTTCTTGGCATGTTAATAATGAAACCGAGAGATTCCCATCTGGTACATATCTTTAGGGCATTGTAAACAATAGACCTGGAAAAAGCTCCCAAGTATCCCTTGATTTCACATCTGGATAAACTCCATGGAAAGATGTCAGTGGACTAAGCTTTTCATCTTAATGATTTCTTAAGTGGGCTCTTGTTTTCACAGAAATATTTTTAAAACCTTGGTGATTCATGATAATCAAGAATTTGTTATATTTATAGTTTTATAGGTTTCTTGAGATACAATTGACATACATTAAATTGTCCATACTTGCAGAGACAATTTGATGGGTTTGTAAGCTATCCTCATAATAAAGATGATGAATACCGTCATTATTTGAGTTTTTAATACATCAATGATGTAAAATATTGGTGACCCGTAGGTCCCTTTGGGCATCTGGCATTAGGAAGCCATGTTTATTGCCTATTTAGTGACCATATTTTCTCTCATTTATGTCACCTTCTAAAAGTGTACTAGTAGAAGAACAGATCCGGCTCAATCTGGGGTTTTCAGTTTTAGCATTTTTGAGGAGCCCCTCGTGGTGCTGAGGTTGGCCTCTGAACACAGAAACTGACTGAATCCCGAACTGCGTTTGGCGGCTCAGAGCCCCACATCCAGCAGTGTACGCTACAGCCCACGGCCGCCTTCCTAAAAGGGGCAGGAGATAAAACCATTTCTTGATCTTATGTGTGAGACTTTAGTTTTTCAGGCACATCATTTTATAATCTATTTAGGAATCAATAAAACACAAGGCTGGTTGGAAAAGGTGGGTCCAAGCATGGAGCGATACAAGGCAAATAAGTTACTTTCGTCCTGTGTCTTCCCTCCCATCACACAGGACAGTGAAGAAGAGCACGAGGACAGGAGGAGGAAGAAAAAGAAAGAGGAAGAAGGAAAAGGAAGAGGAGGAAGAAGAAAGCATCTTGGAATGCCCAGCTTCTCATATAAAATAGCCTCTGCACAGAGGGTTTGTAAGATTTTTGGCTGAGTGTTTCCGAAGGGTGACATAGCTACTTTTGTCCCGTGTACTGACATCCTATTTGTGGTCAGAACCTGACCTTCAGAAACTGAAGACAAGTTGACGTCTGGAAAGCTTGCTTGTATTTACCGAATTATTTTTGGAGTTTCTCCAGAGAGCTCATCCCTGTACTCCGCAGTTTTCAGCCCAGTTCTGAAAACAGTTTAAGGGCTGAGGATTAAACCCCAAGGTTGCGGTTTCCTGGTCCCATCTGCCACCAGTCCATCTCCTGCCCCTCCCCGCAGCGGACCCTGGTCACCCTCAGAACTGTGGCCCGGTGGTCTCTGGCTTCCTTTCTTGGCCTTGGGTCCTGGGAGAGCAATAGGGATTTAACTTCTAGAGTTGAGGGGCGGCTGCCCCATCAGTCACGCTGCGGCTGGAGGTTCCTCTACCTGCTGATCCTCCCTGTGCTTGGCCCCCAGGGAAGGGAAGGTTCGAGCACAGGTGGAGCATCCCTGGATCTCAGCAGGCCGGGTGACAGTGCACGGAGCAGGTCAGGAAGGAGTAGGTCATTTCTACTGGTGTAATTGCATGCTGGGGAGCAGGGGAGGAGCGCAGACGGTGGCGCGGGGGAAGGGGAAGAGGGGGAGACAGAGGAGAGGAGGGGGTAGGGAGGGAAGAGTAGGGCAGAGCCAGGGGAGGGGAGGGGGAGAGCGAAGAGAGGGGAGGGAGGGGAGGAGCCGAGGCGCCCGGAGCCGCAGGCGGCGGCTCGCCCGAGTTGCAGCGGCGGCGTGCAGACCCCGCAGCCTCCGGACTCCGAGCCCCGGCCGGGACCGCA
>NW_004955466.1:9747502-9757600 GCF_000276665.1 Chinchilla lanigera
GTCCCCCTATGCCCCGGCGCAGGCCGCTTCCCGGGGGACAGCGGCGCGGCCGCCTTGGGAGTCGGGCCTCCGCTAGCCCGAGCCTTTCTTCCTAGCTGCTCGGGTGGCCCCATCTTGCGGAGCGGTGAAACCTGGGACCCCGAAATGCGGGGTGCTGGCAGCGGTCGGAGGCCGGGGCGTGCTGAGCGGACGGGGTAGTGTCCAGCAGGCTGAGCTCCCCGTTGGAAGTGGCCTGGCTCGGCCTCTGGCCTCTGCTGCCCTGAGCCCGCCCTCGCGGCCCCTGCCGGGCACGCCCCAGCCCGTCCTGTAGGGCCGGGGCCGCGGGAGAGTAGGGGCGTCGCGCCTGCTGTCAGAGGAGGCCTTGGGGGGCGGGCGGGAGTCCGTAGTTCTGGGGATGTGTTGGGGAGCACTGCAAAGTGGCTCTGAGCGGGATTTAATACTAACCGGTTGGCTTTCCATGTTTGCTTGTGAGTTGTCTGAAACTTAGGCATCTTGTCTGACAAGATAAGGCCACAGCTGAAGACGTTTGGCTCCAACCCCAATTACTACAAGGTAGTTTCTACAGCTGCAGCCTCCACACGCCTACAATAAATACCAACCGAGAGATAAGGTAGGTCTCCTGACTGACATAATTTACTACTTGGGAAAATTCTCCCAAGGTCCTGCGAGATGCCTGCGTTTTCTTGAGTATACTTCTCCTTTGATTGAAAACGAAATAAATATGGGCTGCCTAGAGAAGTCTTTGGCTAAACTCAGAGAATATCGAATCTGTAAGAGAGTTAGTCCCTCCTGGAGCCCTAAAATCATTTCCATTGCCTCATTTATTTAAGCCTTCGCAGTCCACTTGCTTGGGACTGCGGGCCTGATCAGCCTGTAATAACTTAGGGTTATTTAACCCGATTTTCGATAGGGATGTTGTCTACGAGGCTAGGATGTGAGGGCTCCGAGGAGCGAGGGGGCTCCATGGACCCCTGTGTGCTTGGCGGCTGAGGTGGGGACCCCTTCTTAAGCTACTGGTCTCGGAAGGGTCACGTGGATGCCGTAGATTGTCTTTGCTCTGCTCTACTACAGGAGCTGTGTGCTTGGAGAAAGCATTGAGGAAACCGTCAATATTCTGCGGGGAGTGAGAAGTGGGCATCCTGCAGAAGAAAAATAGAGGCGGGGGAGGAGGAGGAAAGTGAAACGCAAAAGGCTAAAAAAGTGAAAATTCCATTTGTCATATATTATCGGGCAGAGGTTAGTGCAAGCTACCTTGTCTCAACTAATGTATCCAGATGAGAAAACAAAATTCCCTATAATTGCAAAAGGAGACGGCAGTGGTAGTTTCTGTTATTACCACTCTTTGCTGAAGGTTGCTCACAGTCCAGAGCCTTTATCCACCATGATCAGTATAAATCATCTTTATAAACATTGCCTGCCTCGCATTCATTTCCCCCGTTAGCCCAAGGAAGGGCAGGAGGCGAAGTGCCCTGTGTAGGTAATATGCTATCCCCTAGAACGAGTTCCCATACAGGACATGCTTAGAATATTTTATATATGGGGTACAGCGTGGTGCTTGGATGTAGTCATCGTCATGGGATGATTAAATTAAGCTAGTTAACATCACCATTATGATTTCTGTGGTAAAAACATCTAAAACATCTTAGCGATTTTGATATATACCATGCATTGCTATAGCATGGTGACGAATCAATAATACATTTACCACTTTAGCATAAAATATTTGACTTTGTTAAACACGTGTCTTGATTACTTTCCTCTTGTTGTGGGGACAAAATACTTGACTCCCAAAATGAAGGAAGGAAAGGTTTATTTTGCTTACAGCTTGTGCAGGTTACAAGGCAGGGTGGCACATGGCAGAGGGCTACAGCTCATGGCCGCAGAACACAGCCAAAGTAACAAGCACACAAGGAAGGAATGGCGGCAAGCAGCCTCTTCCTCTCCCTTACATATGCAAACTATCCACTCCAGGGTGGGTGTAGTTCTCACACCCATAATCATTCAAACTCTAAAAGCCTGCGCCATGACCGCATGAGGCTTGGGGGGAGGGGGAGAACACCCAGACACAAACCATAACAATATGCTAAGGTTTCCTATCCTAGGCAATGAATGCACTAATAAAATCAATCATGATACTGAGTTTGGGGTGGGAGGAGAATGAAAGGATAAATGAAGTTGGAGCGGAAGAAACACATTCTGAATATTTATACAGAAATGTTTAATTTATAATTGTTGCTTGAAAGAATGCCATGTATATGTAGATGTTATTTTAAATCTGTGTCTTTCTTATTAAGTAAACTGAATGGGCTGCTATATGAGACTTGGATGCTGGAAATGGTAGCCAAATAAATATCTGTATCTTGAAAAATCCAAATGAAATCTAAACCAGCTTCCTTGTCTTACTTCCGCAATTCTATTGCTAGAAACAAAGTCAGCAGGTGACTCCTGAGCTGTCTGAGACAGAATCCAATGGTATCCTATTAAGTGCACTGTTTTGCTTTGCATTTAAAAAATTATTTCATTTTTGGCTTATGAATAGAAATAATTTTCCCATAGTGCTGGATTCTGGGAAGTCCCAGGTCAAGGTGCTGGCAGATCCAGTGTCTAGTGTGGGCAACATCTCTCATCACCCAGTACTGCGAGACGAACGGGCAGTCTCAGCAGCCAGCTCCAGGCTACGAGGAGGAGAGATCTGCATCAGGAGGCCTGAGCCTCCTGCAGCACCGCTTCCCTGCTGTCCCCTGGCTGACTCAGACTGGGCGCACAGGGCGCACGGGAGCAGCTCTGGAAAGGAGAGAGCCGGCCCGCACTTTGGCCACCAGATGCCATTTGTCCTTCTGGGGTCTTTGTGTATCTTACTGCCTCACCCCTACCTGTGACGGCTCTGTGAAAGGGGCAGTTATCCCCACTTACTTTGTTTTTTTTTTGGTACTGGGGACTGAACCCAGGGCCTTCATAGTTGAGTTATATCTCCAGCCCTTTTACATTTATTTTGTGACAGGGTCTCACTAAGTTGTTAAACTGCCCAGGCTGGGCCCAAACTCAGAATTCTCCTGCCTCAGCCTCCCAGAGTGCTAACATTACAAGAGTGTACCACCATACCTGGCTTCCTCCCCACTTTTGAGGGGAGCAGTTGAAAGAAGTTGACAGGTGATCAGTTCAAACCAGGTTTAATGAGGGCTGAGTTGACACCAGAGGCCATGCTGTCTGCAACAGATATAAAGAACTTTTCTCTGGTGTGTGTGTGTGTGTGTGTGTGTGTGTTACCAGGTTTGACCCAGGGACTCTGTGGCTCAGCCATTTTCATTTTTTGAGACTGAGTCTTACTATGTTGCCCACGCCGGCCTCAGACTTGCAGTTCTGCCTCAGCCTTCACCACAGCCAGCAGTGTGACTTTTTTAATAAGTTAGTTTAATATTAGTGTTCAAGGACCACATAATTCTGTTCTTGCTTGTGTCTTGTTTTTTCCCCAAATTTATATTTTCTTCTCTGACCCCCTTTACGCCTACTCTCCCAGTAAAAAAAAAATGCCTGCAAACGTCAACCATTCAGAAATTCCTCTTTTTTAGTAGTTATCTTGGTTACTTTTCTCTCGTTGCTGAGACAAAATACCCATTGCCCAAAATTAGGGAAGGAAAGGTTTATTTAGCTCATGGTCTGCGGAGGTTTCTGTCTGTAATCAGCTGGCTACAAGGCACAGGGGAAGCACTTCAAGGCAGCAGAAGACAGCAAAAGCAACAAGAGCAGAGAAAGTGCATGTGTGGGTGGATGCTGAGGGGTGGACCTTTACACCCCACCATCTCCATGCCTTCCTCTTCCACAAGCTCAGGATGTTTACAAAGTAAGAACTCTGGCTCCCTGCTGAATTAAACTTCTAAACTTCTCAAGTTGACACAATGTATCAACCGTAACAGTAGTGTCTGCATTTCATCAAGTGAACAGGTAGTGTCTGTCTGTAGTCTGTGATGCTCCAGGGAAGACATGTGCTGCCTGGCCTTTTGCATTAGTGCCACTGGCTGAGCAGGAGCCGCAGAGTAGATAGCCAGAAGGGCCTGGTGAGGAGGAGCTGCTGCCCAGGCTGCCACGGCCCTGGGTCCGGAAGTGGGAGGGGCTGGGAGGCTGAGCCTCCTGGGAGGACACCCGTGAGGGCCATGAGGGAGTGCTCTGCCCTCGTGCTCGGGGACACCCCTCTCCAGACACTTGGGTGGCTGCTGGGTGTTTCAGGGCCCCGCCAGCTTCACTCCCACTTTCTGTCACCCTTTGCCACCACAGTCATGGACCTGTCGTGCCCGCTTCCTTCTGAAGGCCTTTCCCACATCAGAAAAACTATGTTTTTCAGCACTGGGGACTGAGCCCAGGATCTTTGCACTGAGCTACATCTCCAGCCCTTTTCTGTTTTTTAATTTTTATTTTGAGGCAAAGCTTGTTAAACTGCTGAATTGCCAGGCTAGGCTTGAATTTGGAATCTTGGCTCAGCCTCCTGGATTGCTGGGATGACAGGCATGTGCCACCAATTCTGGCTGCATCTAAAATGTTAACATTTTTTTCCACAGGGTATACCTGACTCTAGAGCCTATTGTAGAGTGTTTCACTGTATTATCTTACTGGCACAACACAACAATTTTAGTTGCCTCTGGACCTGAACTTTCTCCTCTTCCTCCCTCCCTCCTCCTTCTCCTTCTTCCTCTTTTTTTTTTTTTTTCTTTTTCTGTTGTACTGGAGATCAATAAGCTACATCGTTAGTCTTTTTAAAAAATTTTATCTTGATACAAGGTCTTGCTAAGTCTCTAAGTTGCCTAGAATAGGCTCAAATTTATGATCCTTCTGCCTCAACCTCCTAGAGTGCTGGGATTACAGGTGTGTGCCTCCACACCCTGCTTGAACTTGACTTCTTAAAGACTTCTGTCTAATCGTTGCATGCGTGACAAAAGTGACAAAAAAAAAGAGTTTTTGACAGTCTATAATAATTGTCACTTTTCTGTAGGAAACTCAGCCAACCGAGCGCCAGGCCCGTGTGAAGAAAGATTACTCCAACTTCATGGCTTCTCTGAATTTTGGCAGCTACTATGCAAGAGAGGTAATTCTGTCACCACTGTGCCCAAGGTTCAGAGTGTTCTCTTGGGTTGTCACCAGTTGGCTCTTCTTTTGTGGAACATCAGTAACGGGTCTGGGTGATGTGGAATTGACTCGTTTTAGGTGGCTTGAGGAGCACAGGGCTGACACTACTGGCATATTCCGAGGCACCTGCCTCACACAGGGATGTTCTGACTATGCTGAGGCATTCTGGCCTGTGGCTTTTTTAAGTGGTAGCAAACACTTGTTGAATGCCACGCATTCTCCTGGGAATTCCTAAGGTGTGCACACTGTAATTCTGGTTATACAGATGAGGAAACTAAGGCTTCTGAAATGCAGTAACTGGCCACAGCCAGGCAGAACAGCCTCTGTCAGCTCCATATTGCAGGCTTTCACCCAGCACGCTGCAGCTTATTTCCCCTGACCAGGCGCTGCACCTCTCGGGGCCTCAGTCCCTCACCACAGAGCACAGACGCTCAGTGTCGCTACTAGCGACTATGGAAGTGTGTCAGTAACCTGCCGTGAGGGGGCTGCCCTCCCCTTGGAACACTCTGTCACTTGCTTTTTCCAATGGCTGCTCTTTGCTCATGAGTCTCCCCAAGTAGAACCCATGCTCCGCTGAGTGATGGGCTTTTTGTTTATTCTTTTAAGACAGGGTCTCATGATCAGGTCAGGCTGGCCTTGAACTCACTGTGTAGCCCTGGCCAGGCTGGCATCGAACTCAGGACAATCCTCCTGGGTCAGCCTCCCCGAGAGCTGGGATTCCAGGTGTGCGCCACCATGCCTGGCTCTCTGCTGAGTGACAGTTGCCCACGTGCTGGGAATTGTCCAGAGTCTGTTCCACATTGCTTTGAATACCCTGGTGGCAGAGGGAGGGCTGAGTTTGGGAGATACATTTTTTTTTTTAAAGAGTCAGATCTTTTTTACAGTTTGTGAATCAGAAAAGAGTCCTGATTCCTGGGAAAAATGATTATGTCTCACTTTACAAACAATGAGGCACCTCAGCGGTAAAGTGCTGGCCTAGCATGACTGAGGCCCTGACTTTAGTCCCTTGTACCTCAAACAAACAACAAAATGCAGCTGATTTTGTTTGAATCGTCGCGTTTAGAGGAATTTTGTGTCTAGTCCGTGTTTGTGCAGTCCCGCCATGGAACAGACCGAGGGCACAGCCCTGGACACAGTAATGGAGACTGTCCCATCCTCAAGGAGCATCTGCAGTCGTGGCGATGCCAACGGGCACCTGTGAGGGCTGCAGTGGTAAAATGTGTTTAGCATGAGGCTGTGGACCGCAGTGGTCCCCAGCAGTACACGCAGGCCGTACTCAAGCTGACCGCAGTGCTCATGAGCAGCAAAGGTAGCACACACATACCTCCGTGGAATTCTGGGCTGCCTTTAGGGAATGTTTGCCAAAGTGGTTCTTAATAAGTTGGAGTCCTGGTGGAAGAAAGAGGTGGTGCTCCCAGGGTGAGCTCTCCGTGGCCTTGCCTGGGAGCAGAAAGTAAAGCAAAGGCTATAGTTGGCCCCAGCTGGGGCTGACTGTCTTGTCTACCTGCAGAAGCTGTGAGCGGGTCCAGCCAGGGTCAAAGGCCTCTGAATAATGTGTTTTTTTGGTTCCAGATCGTGACCCGCAGCTTCTCCAACCTGTGTGTTGGGGGGGCCTCTGGATCTTCAACAAGCATGGCATGGAGACTGCCTTGGCCTGCTGGGAGTGGCTGCTGGTTGGTGAGAATGGAGTGGAAATGACAGTTGGCTCACAGTCTCTCAGTGAGGGCCTCATACGAGATAGAAGAGGCTGCCCTGGAAGGATGCTGGCAAGCCTGTCACCCTCGCTAGCCTTGGTCTTCTCATAGGTTGTGCTGTTCCTGCCTGACTAAACAAACATGGAAATGCAGAACTCAGCGTATGTTAGAGTAGCGCTTGTAGAGGGGTAGTTTTCCAAACGCTCGGTAGGGGGAGCCATTTCTCCACTGAAATTAGAAGGCTGTCAGTTGAAGGCTGTTAATACTGGCTCTATGGGGTATGTATGCATTTGTCAGTAAGGACAGGTGTTTCGGCCTCCATACTTTGGGATCAGCAAATTTCCCCCGAATCTATATTTTTGGAGTTGCTATTGCACAGGACTTATAGGCAAGGTTATACAGGTTACGTATGCCTCATTCAAAATGCTTAGAACCAGAGGGTTTTCAGACTCTGGATTTTTTCAGATTTTGGAGTATTTGCATATATAATGACATATCTCAGACAGAACCCAGTTCTAGACACAAAATTAATTTATGCTTCATGTACCCCTTATGCACATAGGTTGGGGGTAATTTTATACAATATTTTTAGGCTACCTGTCTTTTTACTCTGACTGATTACATGACTTCCAGGTGTGGCTTTGTATCAGTACTCAGAATGTTTCAGGATTTGGAGTTTTTCAAATTTCAGATTTTCAGATTACGGTTGCCTGAACTGTACCCACCTTTCAGCAGAAGGGGAATGTCTAAGAATCTAAGAACGGTCAGGCTGGCATAATATGAAGAGAAATAGCTGGTAAACATTGTTTCTGTTATTTTTGCCGAGGTGATATTGGAGTCTGGCTTTCCGTTTTTGGGTATATTAGTAAAATAAGGGGCTGGGGTTTAGCTCAGCGGCAAAGCACCTGCCTGGCAAGTGCAAGGTCATGAGTTCGATTCCTGGTACCAGGAAAAAAACAAACAAACAAACAAACAAAAAGTAAAATAAGATCTTTGTAAAAATTGTAGGTTGAAAGAAAAGGAAAATGAAATGAAGACAGTAGAAGCCATGCCAAAAGAGAGGGAGAGTGATCGTCCTAGCAAGCTATTACAGGTGAATATGATTACTTGAAATTAGTTATTTGGTGAGTTATCATCTTTGCATGTTTTTTAAAAAAGTTTTAACTGCTGTAAAAGAAAATAAAGTCCTGAGTGAGCCATCCACCCTGATATGGGTCTCATTCCTCAGGGATAACTACTGTCAATATTGGTTATAGCTTTTGAAAGAATACCCATGCATAAATACATGAATGTATGTGTACTTACTTTTTAAAACATAGTGTACATAATTACACAGACTTTTCATTTTTCCTTTTAGTTTTTTGAGACAGGGTATATGTAAATCATGCTGGCCTTGAACTCACTATGTAGCCCAGGCTGGCCTTGAACTCCAGTGATCCTCCTGCCTCAGCCTCCAGAGTTTTGGAGTTAAAGTATGTGCCATCCCACTAAGGTTATGCAGACTTTTGATTTTTGCTTTGCCCCAGTTACCGATGTTTTTCACTTTCCACATACGTGCATTTCTGCTTTGTGGTATCATATGGTTGTACCTCCACTTACATAACCAACTCCAGTCTTTGGTACCTAGCCTGTTCAGGGTCATTTGTCCCACTACAAACAATATCACAGTGAATATCCTTGACCACCTACAGTACTTTAAATACTTTTGCTAGTGTGTCTGTTATAAATTCCTAGAAGTAAAATTCTAGGTCAGATGTTAATTCAGGTTTTGTGTGTTTTATTTCACATGATATTGAAGTGGCAGCACATCTGTCGGTCCCTGCAGTGCTGTGGAGTAGACCCCTCGCATTTCATGCCCCAAGGGTTGGTTCTGTCCCATGTTTGCTCCCTCCCAGGTGTTGCTGTGTTCAGTTCTGTTAGGCACCATTAAATTGCCCTCCAAAGGTGTTCTTACTAATTATACCCCGGCTGGTGGAGGCCACTCTTCCTTTCCAACACGGACAGGCGGTGAGAACAGCTGATAATATTCTTGAAGGATGGTAGGATTGTTTTAAATTTGCATTCATGAGTGAAGTTAAAAGTTCTTCATATATGCCATTTGTATATGAAATATCCTTAAATTTTTCCCATATTTTTCCTTCTGGGACAACTTCTTTGCTAATTTATAAGGGAAGTTAGTCCTCTGTTATTTGTGAGGTGATCCCTGCCACCCCTCCAGTTTTCCTTTAGAAAAGGAAAACTCTTTTCTTTTGTGTTCCTTTTGTGTTCCTTTTGTGTTCCTTCCTATTTTTGGAGAGCTTAAATGTTTACGTATGAAGTGTAAGTACTTTGCTGAGTTTTAGTCTTAGGACTGTCACTCTGATCATAAAGGTATTTTTATATTTTCCTTAGATTTTAAAAATTCATATGTATCTTCAGTATGTTGTGAAAATAACATTCCAACCTTTATTTATTTATCTATCTATTTTGTCTTTTTGAGACAGGGTCCTCGCTATGCAGTTCAGGCTGCCCTTCAGCTCACTTTGTAGCCCAGGCTGGCCTCAAACTCACAACAATCCTCCTGCCTCAGCCTCCCAAGTGCTGGGATTACAGGCATGCACCACCACGCCGGGCGCATTCCAACCTTTAGAAAGAAGCTAGCTCTGTTATTAAATCCTGTGTCATTCTGCAATGGCTGTGCTCCCCAGGGTATGTTTAATATGTGGAGTCACGGTTGGTTGTCACATCTGGGGAGGGGTGCCCTAGAACCTATTGGGTAGCAGCTGTGGATAGTCTGTAGTACATAGGACAGTCCACTACAGCAAAAACATGCCTGGCTGAACATACTGGACATGTCATGGTTGAAGCACCTTGCCCTATTAACTTAAAATATCATCCTGTAGATTCTTGGGTCTATTTCTGTATCCTTTTTTGTTCCTTTTGAAATGTACCCACTTCCAGGCTACTGCTAAATATAACTGTTGTAATTACATATGTTTTAATATAGCTTTTATCATATCCTTTAAAAATTGTTACTACTTTGGAATTTTTCTAGATTGTATAGTACGTTTCAAAAGCTTATGTTGTGGTTTGGGGTTTTGTGAGGGAAACAATACAATACAGGACACATATTTTGTAAGATTATTTATAATATTCACCTAAAGACTCATATACAAAAAGAGAGTGCAGCAAATCTGTCCACACACTAAAAACCAAAGAATCCAGCCGAGGGCCTGCATCTCACAATAATGTCCTGCATGAGTTCAGCTGAAGACCTAGAGCCCATAATCATGCCTCCCACGAGTCC
>NW_004955466.1:9758003-9766128 GCF_000276665.1 Chinchilla lanigera
AGCCGAGTTCATCAGGAAAGCCAGCATGACAAGGTCCTCCAGCAGAATAGCCCAAGAGAATCAGCAGCTCCCTGACAGCTTCCCAACAGCTTCTACCAGCTTCTACCAGCTCCCAGCAGCCTCTTATGCTGCCGGCAGCAATCCTCAGGTGGGCCTCCCACTCCCAGCACCATGCTGACTCAGTTCAGCTGGGTGTTACACACTGACCACCAGTTGTCAATCCATCATGGCTTATATGGAAAATGAAAATCTCCATCTAGCTATTCATATTTAATTTTTGTTTAAATAGGAGTTGCAAGATGAAAGCTATTTAAATCCCAGATTGAGCAGTTTAAGCCGCAGAATTACCAACAGGTAGATACTGGTACTATTAGATGTTTTGCTTTTTATTTATGTGGTTAAAAAGTTACATAACCAGTAATTGTCTTGCCATTTAAAAATTTCATCAGCAATAAAATATTTGTCCTTTTATTTGTGTTTACCAAATTTCCCACAAAACATAATAATTTGTATGCAATATTCAAGATAAAACAATCTGCAAATTATAAAAACATACACATAATATTACTGTAGTATTTGAGCTCTGTTTGTCTCTTTTCTGATTCTCAAGAATCCTATTCTTAGCAAGTTAGTTAAAGTCCTGTAGAGGTCGGTTTAAACATACTTATGTGTATGCTCTTTCTCTTATCTCCTGAAGCAAAACATCAGTAATTGTAGAGAAACTAGCAAATATGTAATATTATAAATGATTGCCTACCACTGTTAAAATACCTTTTCAAGGTGCAGTTCTGCTTCATAAAATTAGAATACAGTTTATAAAAAAAAATTACCTACAATTTTGTTTTTTTATTTTACCAAAATAAAATGAGGAAAACACATTAACAAACAAACAGCCATTTACAGAATAGCAAAAGAACAGTACAAACAATACAGAGTTACAAACAAAGTGGTAGGAAATTAACAATGCTTGTTGTATTACGTATTGATATCTTCAGCGTGGTTTCTCTACATACAATTTCTTTAATCTATGGATATTCCAGACCGTATTTTGAAGGACAGATCATCCGAGTAATTGTTGACAAGAAGCTTCTAGTAGTTTAGTTTGGGAAACTGTAATCATCAAAGAATAAATATCCTATGTGAAGGGTGTGTATCTTTGCATATTTTGTAAAATAAACTCTGTTGTATGTGAGGAAATTAACTTTTACTGGTTTTTCTTTAGATTGCATTTAATGTTCTTTTTGAACCTTGGCAGCTTAAAAATATTACATAGTGAAATATGAATTATGCAGTATGAACAGTTAAGATAGTACTTTGCACATAGAGATTGATAAGTACTCGTTAAACCAAGAATTTAAGTGTGTGATGATAAAGACTAGAGTTAGCACTCAATACTTGTAAATCTGTACATATTTTTATTAAAATCCCTTGATTAAAGTTAAGATGCTGGCATGGGGAATAAATATGGTACTTTTAGTTTTGACTCAGTGGATGCTGAGATAAATTTATTTTTTTGTCTTCTTAGAAAGCTTGTTTTGAAATGCATTTATCTCTTTTAACAGGCATCTTTTCCCTCTCATGAAGAATTACTAAAAGTATAAGTAGGAGGTTTTACTCACTGTATGGGAAGTGGTAACTTTTTATGTGCATAACAGTTCAGAGAAGCATTTTGATTACCTCCAAATGGTCGCCTGATTTTTATAGTTATTTGTATATCTTGAACTTCAGGGCAGTGGATCTTACCTGTGCTTTTTCGCTGACTTATATCCTTTTTATGATATTTGGATTTCTTGGAAAAAGTTTTTGAATGAGATGTTTGGATATTTTTAGGTTTTTTTTTTTCCTTTTCAGGCATTCAGATAACACCCAGTTGAATCATATCAAACTATTTTAAGGCATTACTGAATCGCCTTTAATTATCTCAGGTGTCCTAAAGCAGAAAAGACTCTTGCTTCCACTCGGGAGCTCCTGCCCTTCAGTAAGCCTTTGTACCTCCAGCTTGTTCCCTCCATATGTAAAATAGGTGGAACTGGAATGTAACTTTTTTCAATTAACAGCAAGCGGTCTGCTTCTGTACTTCCTGTTTGCTTGCAAACCCTATAAAAACCCTGCTCGCTGAGTATTTGGGAGCGCTCCCAGTCAGGACCGCTGGTGTCAGGAAAGCTGTACACTTGTCTCCAAACCTCGGTGCCTCTCGGTTCTTGGTCTCCGTCTGCTGTAGCACTTGCTGTGAGCTGTAGCATTTGCTATGATAGTCCTACTGAGTCCTCTTATTCTGAACCTTACTGTGGAATTGAATGGTGCAGATTTTGGTAGCTCTTGCATTTAAAGCAGATTTATAATCTTCAAGGTTGCTTTCTTAAGGAGAACTTTTTCCTGAAACTCTTCTCTTATTGGTCTATAGTTTTATCTAAGAGGCTGCACTTAAGGTCATTTCAGATATGTTATAGTATATCTCAACATGTTAAATTTCAACCACATTAAGCATACTCACAGGTGTTAGAAGTCATCTAAATGTTCTTCCATCTTGGTTTGTTGACAAAGTTGATCCTTTATAAGGTTAGAATTATTTACGAGTTTAAGTCTTTAAGTTTGACTGTATGAAACAAGCCTGACACTTATGTTCTATAAAGGGCTTGGCAGTGAAAACTTTAAGCCTGTGGGGAACATAGGTCTCCGTTTCCTTTCACTTTTTCTTTCCACTGCGTTTACATTTAAAAATGTAAAACAAGAGGCTGCACACAGCAGCATACACCTCTAGTTATAGCTAATTGTGTGGCTGAGGCAGGAGAATCACTTGGGTCCACATGAATTTGGGTCTAGCCTGGGTAATATAGCAAGACCTTGGATCAAAAACAAACAAGCAAAACAATAACTGTTAGGTTAAGGGCCACACACAAATATGCTGTGAGCTGGGCAGTCTCTTATTCTTATTTTAATAAAGAGCTATTTATGATTTAACTTTGTAGCCAAAATTTTATATTTAGTTTTATTCTTAAGAAAAAACTATTTGTGATTTAATTTTTTACTAAGCCACTCTCAGTCAAACAGTTGAATCTTTACCATTGTTTCCACACTTCTGGGAAACAACAAACTCACTAAACAGGATGAGGAGGGAACACGAATCGTATGAGGGGTGTGGAAGTGGCAGGGGAGACCTGTCGTCTTAATATGCTGTCTTTGTGGGTGAGCCACTTAAGAGTCATACCTGATTTTATTGCCTTTTGAAAAAAAAAAAAAAAAACAGGCAAAGTACTGGTTCAATATCTGTTATCAGTCCTTAGAGAAATAGCTACTGATGGGACACACTGCTGTAATCTCACCACTCTGGGAGGCTGAGGCAGGAGGTCTGCAAGTTTGAGGCCAGCCTGGGTACCTTAGTGAAAGCCTGTCTCAAAATAAACAATTCAGAGAGGGCTGGGGATATAGCTCAGCGGCATAAGCACCTGCCTGGCAAGTGCCAGGTCCTGAGTTCGATTCCCTATACCAAAAAAAAAAAAAAAAGGCAGAGGGATGAGGTTAGGAGGAGCTCAGTGAGAAGGCCCCGGCTCTACTCTCTGGTATCACCAGTGAATAAGTGAGTGAATAAATAACTACAAACTAAACAATTACTGTACTACCAGATAAAAAAGGAAATAACAACTACAGCATTTCATATACTTATGAATTGTTTATTCAGGGCTGAGATTTCTGTTTAGCACGAACCTCAGCACGTTATGTGTACAAACTTATTTTAGAAATCACTTCTGAAGTTAAGAATTCATAGCATAGGCTTTCTGTGGTAAACAGTGGCTAAGCTGTCATTAAGTTAATGCAGTTTTCAAATCATTACCTACTTGCAGTAGCAGTGATATGTAGTTATCTAGATTATATTACTGGTTAACTATACCTTAGTTATGCTTCTGCTTGTCTAAAATTACTCTTTACTAAAAATATGTGTACAGATTCTGGTTTAGAATTTCAGAAATGGAGAGATAACTGGGCTCCTGAATGAATTAGATTCTTTGAAGAATGCAGTTGACTATCAGAGGAAGAAAAATAAGGTAAGCAAATCTTCACAAGAATGAAACTTTGCTTTTTATTGCTTCAGCTTAGGAAGACAGTTCAGGAACTTCTTTGAATTTAATTTTACTTTAGATTTCTAAGTCTTTGTAAGAAAATATTATTGCTTTCTGTTTGTAGCTTTTGGAGGGTATTACTAGAATAATTTTATTGGAGAATAGATTTTTTTATAGGTGAGACACCAATTTTTACACTTAGGAATATCATTTTAAATGCTGAAGCTAGGATTATACCTATTTTTTTTTTCTAAACTAGCAGTTGACTTTTTGTTATCTGGAAAAATAATTCTTTAAACTCAGAATTTTAAAGTCAAGTTTTTTCCTCTTATTTAGATCAGGCCAGCCTTTTTGTGTACTAAAAGTGATGCCAGTGTTTAAACCTAATTTTCTCAATATTTCAGTTTTTGAAACCTTGTGAAGTTTCACTTTTTTAACTGAGAAGCATGCCTGTGAACTGTGGTGTTCAAGTCCGTTGGAGGCTTTAGGACCAGAGCAAATGTATACTAGAAAGTGGGAAGGAGCCGTTCTTTAAGAGCAAATATAGTACAGTATTTTTACTGAGCAAATAGTGATTATAGGTGAATTTCACAAATTCTCTTACCAAAAGTCAACACCTACAGAGTCTATATTCTACCAAGAGAAGGAATATTTGCACACACAAGTGTGATTGCTAAGATGCGGGCAGGGCCAAAATGTTACTGAAATCTAAGAGAATACTGATAATGAATGGATATGTTTTCTGATATAAGTTAAACTTTTCAAAGTTTATGTTAAATTTTAATGTAACAAGTTGGTATTTTCCTGCACCCCCGAGTTTGTCAAAATTAGCGGTGTGAATTGCCTTTGTGTGTTGTGTAACATCGCTAACAGCACTGCTCAGTACAGAACTCGCGGTGGGCTATGCACTGTCCCGCTAACATTGTGCTGTGTTTGTGGTTGGGGTTCTGAGATAAGGACGGCAAGGCGATGCCAGTTTAATGCAGCAGCAGCAGCCGCGGCAGCAGTACCCGGAGCCCTTGAGACATGGTGAGGGCCGGGACACTGGAGCCCAGCAGAGCACAGCGCCTATCCACTCTAGTTCTGCCTCTTCGTTTGCTGTGTGTGCTTGGCCATATTTCCTAACTTTCCACCATGGTTTTCCTGTCTATAAAATGGGGATACTGTAAATACTTTATAAATTGTTAGAAGGATTAGTGAGAGTTTGTGAAGTGTAATATTTAACACCTAAACATTCAGTAAATAGTGTTTATTGGCTTTTTATTTTTTGTTTTGCTTAGATTTCTACCTCTAAAGGAAGATTGAAATATGGCATATTGTCTCTATAATTCCTGATGAAGTACTGTTAAAATCCAAATCTTTCAGAGCTCAGTTTTCAGTGACCTTCATTTCTCCTCTAAGAGAATGTGTTTTATAGCTTCCCAGCTGCCTCATTTGCCTCGGTCAGTTACCTTGTACAACCAGTGTCAGATTGTTTTGTAACATACGTATTTGACGATGCCAAAAAGATATAGAATATAGTGAGTTAACTCCACGTCATTCCTAGTTCGATTAGGAAAGTGTTAACTGTATTAAAACAAAGTTATAGGGAAAATGGTAGGCTGCTACGGAAAGTCCCATAAGTGATTTGGTCTTTGCTTTAAGATCATGTGAAAAGCTTTTGCAATGTCTGTATATTTGTTCTGTCCTCAATCCTGTAATATTTGGTAACTCAAATCACACTTGTAGTCTTGGTTTATGTGTTTAGTTTTGAATGCTTTCTTCGTCTCATACGCACAGTAGTTGTTTTAGAAGCTGGCACATTTGGTGTGTATACTAAAACTTGGAAAGTGGGCATCTTTATTTTCTCATTCAAGCTCTAAACATTGATTTTTATTTTTTTGCTAATGTACGTATTTTCCCATTGAAATAATCTTGCAGCAACCAGCATTTAAATGTAGCGCAAAATACCAATGAAAGTAAAAAGCAAACATCTTTTGATAATGGATAAACTGAAATCATTCTTTCTAAAAATGATTAGGACCTTCGGGAGAAAAACTGGGAAGCAATGGAAGCATTGGCATCAACTGAAAAAATGCTGCAGGACAAAGTGAACAAGACTTCCAGGGTTGTAACATTAACTTCTAGAAACAGTCCACTGAACGGAGCAAGTCTGCAGCTTGTCTTAAAATCAGTCTAAAGCATTTAATTTTACTGCAATTTAAATATAAAACCTCCTTGTCATCCACATTTATCATCACTCTCATCTTCGCTTTTCTCATCTACACCTTGAGGTTTTAATTTGAGGCCTGCTGAGTTGTTGGGTGACTTCATTGTTGGGGCTTTGATGAGCACTGCGGTGACAGCTGCACAGTTTCAGGAGGCCGATGCTGTGCATGCAGGCCTCACCAGACAAGGTGTGCCTGTCGGGGGTTCTGAGAACTTGGAAACCCCTGAGCCAAAGAAATCAAAACTGTATTGGCAATCACACATAAGTTCCTAGCATGCATCCAGAATACATAGTGGACTCAGGTTTTTGGAGGCACACCAAGAAGACTCAGACAAGGTGTGAAAATGACAAAGTCTTAAAAATGCAAGCAAGAGATCAGTTTTGAATATGTTAATAGGGATGGTTTCCTAGAAGAGGAGGCCTTAACTATAGTACTTACTCCTGAAACATACATCCCTCTTTGTTTTCAAAATGATGAAGGACATTCTTCTTGAGTTTAAGTTTTCTATCAAATGTGAAGATTTCTAATTGTCACGGAGAGGCACCTTTTCAAGATTGAGACAGCTGAACCAGAGTGGAACAGGAGTAGTGAATTTTGCACATGGATTAGCAGGAACCCGTATGATTATGCTCAGCCTTCTAAAAGTTTGTGTGTTTAGGTAATCTTGAATTTTAAATACAAGTCTTGGAGATATTTGAAAGACTTTTCTTAGCAGAATATATTTTTCTACAAAAAATTTTGCATTACATTTTATTTCTTGAAGTAGGTTTATACGTATTCATCTGGCTGTAATTTTCACTAATTCTTGAGTTTGAGATACATGGCAAAATTATGACCAGGAAAACAATAGGCCAGAGAATAGAAAAATTGAGGTGAGACATTGTTTCGTTGTGAATAGTTGCATTTGTACAGACATTTCTGTCAGCAATGAGAATCTGATAAGGTTTCTCTGCCCCTTTTCCCCCTGTTTGTTAAGAGCTACATTTTTGCTTCTATTTTGTTAGTGGGACTGGATGGCTAAGAAGTGCTGATTGTGCCATCCCCACAGAAGTGGCCAGAGGCATATTATGATTGTAAAAGAAAGCTGGAGCTAATGTGCACGATGGCTTCTTGCATAACTAATCATCTATAGAGAGAATTTACTGCCTTCTCTGACTCAACAGAATTTAGATGTCCTTAGAAAACATAGATGTGAAGTGGTGTTTATTCTACCAGTTCCCCTCCACCAGAGACCCCTCTACCCATTTTTCTCTTTTAAACCTGGTAGTTTCTTGTGCAGTTTCCCTCAGTTTAGATTCTGCTGGTGTCTCTGTGGAGCCCATGGGTTGGTATTCAGTAGAGGTCTAATCGGATTCAGTCTCAATATTTTGGAGGTAGGACAATGTGAGCAGTTGTATTCTTCCATCAGTAGGTCATTTATAATGTCTGCTTTGTCTTTCTTGGAGTTTATTAGGCTGGCTATCAAGTCTTTTTGACACAACACTACCCAACTTTGATAACATCTGCACTTTATGGTATAATAAGACCTTGCTGATTTCTTACATTTCCCATCCCAAACATGGAATCTGTTTCTCCAGGGGTTCTGCTCCTCCAGGTGTGGGTGTTAAGTATTGGGAACACCTGTAGTAAGTCTTCAGTTTTCTTCAGGATGTTAAACTGCACGGCGAAATAAAAGAGCAAGAGATAAATAGAATGTAGTGGAGATCTGGGGTGGCCAATTGTTCACAGGGAACAACAGGCCACAAGACAGCCAGAACCGGGGCTGGGGATTTAGCTCAGCGGCAAAGCGCCTGCCTGGCAAGCGCAAGGTCGTGAGTTCAGTTCCTGGTACCGGAGAAAAACCAAAAAAAAAATAAA
>NW_004955466.1:9766998-9835593 GCF_000276665.1 Chinchilla lanigera
ATGAAACTATAAAAATTTACAAATCATTATAAGACCTGGGTAACATTTGTTGGCTTTTGTTCATACATTTGCTGGAAATTGAGTATTTCTGCATGCAGCCTGTATTTAAGGAATATATTAAATGTTCTATGGGCTACTTAGAGCTTAGCACTTCAGGTTTTTAAAAGACATGAAACACAATAATCTATTTACCTTATATGCTCATAGAACAATAAGCTTCATTAATATTAGGATGATAACATAATCACTGGAGATAGTCTTTTATACATGAGAGAAATTGTTTTACTGTTTGCTATTTTTATTTTGCTAAGCAGATTAGCACAGGAGAGATTAAACTATATGACCTGGAAGGAGATTTACAAACTGTAAGCAATTAAATCAGCTTTGCATCTAATTTTAATTTATGTTGAATCTCAATATTTGAAGCTGTAAAAGTAGGACTTTACAAGTATACATTTAATCTTGATTGAAATTTATAATGTCAGAGTGTCATTCTTTTAAAGTGGAGAGGCTTCTTAAGCTAATGTGGCTTTGAATGTGGAGGATACTGTGTTCTCAACATCCCCCTTTTTTATTTTGAAGAGAATAATAATAAAAGAGAACAATAGCAAAATGCCAACAACATAGACCAAAACAAAACAAAACAAAAACAATAAAAATGATTCCGGGTTTCAGAACAAAATGATAGGAATTAACAGTGCTTGTTATATTACATATTGTTATCTTTGATGAAGTTGCTCAGATTACCAGATGTAAGAATATAAGGTTGATCAAACCATTAAAGAGAATAAAAAAAAACCAAAATATTAGAAACAGTACAGAGTTTCACTAGACACGATGGTAGGAATTCACCAATGGTTGTTATATTGCATATTGTTGTCTTCAAATTAGTTGTTCCAATTACCAAATATAAGCATGCAAAATTGGTCAAAAAATTAAGCATTAACTATTCCTTTCAATAAACCATTAGACATCAGCAGTACAGTTATCCCAGCTATATATATCTATCTATATCTATCTATATATATATATATCTTCTTTCTTTAGTTTTCTCCTTTCCCTCATCCCAGTTGTTCCTTCCTTTGGGCAATTTTTTTCCCTTTCATAATATCAATTGTAGGTTTTTGGTTTTATTTACTCTTTCAGGTTCTTACACTAGGGGGACAATACAAAATTGACACATGTGGGTCTGACTTATTTCACTTATGAGTATGTCCTCTACTTGCATCCATTTACCTATAAAAGCCTGGATTTATCTTTTTTTATACCTGAATAATGCTCCATTGTGTAAAAATACCATGTCTTTTTTATCCATTCCTCAGTTGATGGACATTTTGGTTGTTCCCAAGATTTAGCTATGATTATTTGTGCTGCTATAAACATGGGTGCACATATATTGCTCTAGTGTGATGTTTTTAATTCTTCTGGGAAAATACCCAGCAGGTGACTAGCTGGGTTAAGTGGGACTTCTATTCTAGTTTTGTGAGGAATCTCCACACTGATTTCTACAGTAGCTTCACCAATCTATACTCCCAAAAAGGAGACGGACTCCTTTTTCCCCACAGCCTCTCCAGCATTTGTTATTGGTTGATTTCTTAATGATAGTCATTCTTTCTGGGGTGAGATGGAATCTCAGTGTTGTTTTTAATTTGTATTTCTCTAATGACTAATGATATTGAACATTTTTACATATATTTATTCACCATTAGTATTTCTTCATCTGAGAAGTGTGTATTGATCTCAAATGCCCATTTTTGGATTGAGTCTTTGAATTTTGGGGGCCTGATTTTTTTTTAATTCCTGTATGTTCTAAATAGAAGTCCCTTGTCTGAGGGGTAGTTGGCTAAATTTGTGGGTTTTCTTTTTATTCTGTTGGTACTTTCTTTTGATGTGCAAAACTTTTCAATAAGAGGAAATCCCAGTTGTTGATTCTTTGAAATATTTCCCATGTAGTTTGGTTTTTGTTCACGAACTCTCTGCCTACCCCTATATCTTCAAGATTTCTACCTACTTTCTCTCCCAGCAGATTTAGTGTTTCTATTTCAATATTTAGATCTTTGGTCCATTTTGACTTTAGTTTAGTGCATGGTAATAGACATGAGTCTAGTTTTAGTCTTCAACATGTGGAAAGCTAGTTTTTCCAGCACCATTTATTAAAGAGGCTATCTTTCTTCTATTGAATATGTTTGGCCCCTTTGTCAAAGGCAAGATGGCTGAATGTGTTTATAGTTGTGTCTGCATCTTCTAATCTGTTCCATTGGTCTTCAGGTCTTTTTTTTTGCCAGTACCATGCTGATTTTATCACAGTAGCTTTGTAGTATAATTTCAAGTCAGGGATTATGATGCCTCTTGCCTTTCCTTTGTTACCCAGGATTGATTTTCCTATTATTGGCCTCTTCTGGTTCCAAATGAATTTTAGGAATCTTTTCTCTAGATCTGTGACTAATATCATTTTAATTGGGTTTGCACTGAGTATGTACAGAAATTTTGAAAGTATAGCCGTTTTCACGATGTTGGTTCTTCCTATCCATGAGCAAGGAATATCTTTCCATTTCTGAAATTTTCTTTGATCTCTTTTTTTTCAGAGTACTGTCATTTTCACTGTATAGATCTTTTACTTCTTTTGTTAGGTTGATTTCCTAAGTGTTTTGATTTTTTTTTAGATGCTATTATGAAAGCTGAGGTTTCCCTAATTTCTCTCTCAGTCTGTTTGTGGTTTGTGTACAGGAATGCTATTGATTTTTGCATGTTGACTTTGTATCCAGCTACATTATGAATTTATTTATTCTAGGAGGCTTTTGGTGGAGATTTTGGGGTCTTCTATGTAGAGTATCATGTCATCTGTGAATAATGATTATTTCGCTTCTTCCTTTTCTATCCTTATTCCTTTTATTTCTCTCTCTTGTCTAATTGCTCTGGCTAGTGCTTCCGGAACTATGTTGAATAGGAATGGTGACAGGACAATGGATATCTTTGTTTTGTTCCTGATTTTAAAGTGAAAACTTTCAGTTTTTGTACATTTAGGATGATGTTGGCCATTGGTTTGTCATAGCTAGCTTTTATCAGAGTGAAGTAAAGACTATTCCATTTTCTGTAGGGTTTTTATCATGAATGAGTGTTGGACTTTATTGAAAGCTTTTCTGCATCTATTGAGATGATCATGTGATTTTTGCCTTTGGCTCTATTGATATGGTGTATTACATTAATTGATTTTCATATATTAAAACCATCTCTGCATTCCTGGGATGAATCCCACTTGGTCATGATGTGTCATCTTCTTGATGATTTGCTGCATTCTATTTGCTAGTTTTTATTGAGAATTTTTGCATCCATATTCCTTAGAAATTGCCTTGCACTTCTCTTTTTTGGTTGTACCTTTCACTGGTTTTGCTATCAGTGTAATACTTGCCTCCAGGAATAATTTGGGGAGAATTCCTTCCCTTTCGATTTCATTAAAGAGTTTGAGAAGAATTGGTGTTAAATTTTCTCTAAATTTCTTGTAGAATTCAGCTGTGAATTCATCAGGACCTCGGCTTTCCTTTGTTGGTAAATTTTTTATTACATTTTCAATTTCACTGCCTGTTACTGTGTTTTCATGATTTTTATATCTTGTTGGTTCAGCTTTGGTCATTCATATGTACCTAGGAATCTCTCCATTTCTTCTGTATTTTCCATCGTATGTGAGTAAATATTTTCAAAGTAGGTACTGATCTTCTGAATTTCTGTAGGATCTGTAGTGATTTCATTCCTTTCATTTCTTATTGCATGACTTTCAGTTTTCTCTTTCTTATTTTTGATAAGGTTGGCTAGGGGTTTATCAATTTTTATTTGTTCTTTCAAAGAACCAACTCTTTGATTCATTAATTCTTTGTATTGTTTTCTTAGTCTCCATTGCATGAATTTCTACTCTGATTTTTATAATTTTCTCCCTTCTTTGGGCTTTGGGCTTGACTTGCTCTTCTTTTTCTGTACATTGATGGTTATAACTGTTGTGTATTGGCTTATCTTTGTTATGTTATTTTCCTGCTGTTGATTCCTCCCTTTTCCTTCTGTTTAGTTGCTTACTCTGCTTGGTGGTGTTTTCCTATTGTTGTTCTTGAAATTGTGATTGTTTTTATTTCTTTCTAAAATATCTTCTAGTACTCTTTGTAGGGTTGGTTTGGCTCCCATTGATTTCTTTGATTGCTCTTTATCATAGAAATATTTCATTTTTCCATTAATTTTGAAGGATAGTTTTGCAGGGTACATCAATTTGTGTTGCAAGTGTTTTCTTTCAGAGCCTGAAATACTTTACTCCAAGCTCTTCTTGACTTGATGGTTTGTGTTGAGAAATCTGCAGTGATTGTGCTGGGCTTTCCTTTGTAGGTGATCTGTTTCTTTTCTTTAACAGCTTTTAATATTCTGTTCTTTTGCTGAATATCTGGGATCTTGATTAATATATATCTGGATGTAGATTTATTTTGGTTATAGTTAATTGGAGTTCTATATGCCTCACTTGTCTGTATGTCCAATTCTTTTTCCATCCTTGGGAAATTTTCTTCAATTACTTCTACAAATAGTCTTTTTATGTCATTTGTGTTGATGCCTGTTGGCACCTATTAATCTTACTTTTTTTTTTTTACTTGTAGCTGTTGAATTGTTATTTCCTGGTTCCTTGTTATTTGTAAGAGATCCTTCTTTTCATGATTGTTAGCT
The DNA here is from genome assembly GCF_000276665.1 of Chinchilla lanigera. NCBI lineage: Eukaryota > Metazoa > Chordata > Mammalia > Rodentia > Chinchillidae > Chinchilla > Chinchilla lanigera. The sequence goes on from NW_004955466.1 coordinate 9,771,694, forward strand.
GCAATGCTGTCTTCAAGGTCTGAAAGTCTGTCTTCAGCTTCATTTGAGCAATTTTTCCAACTTTTGATGGAATTTTTAATTTCCTGGATATCTGTTTGAATCTGTTTCATGCATTCTAATTCTTTCCTATATTGTTCATTCAATGTTGCCATCATTTTTCTATGCTCCTCTATTTTCTTATCTATGTCTTCCTTAAATGTGCAGAGCAATTCTGTCATTATTGTTGTCATTTCTTTTTTTACCTGAGAGATTATTTATGATCTGATGTCCTCTGTAGCCTGATGAGTTGTTTTTTTCCTTCAGCTGCTATCATTTCAGAAATTTCAGGTGTATGAATTCCAAGCTCTTCTCTGTCAATGTCTCCTGCACTTGTTCTGGGTGAGGTGGAGGTCTGAGATTGCATTTTCCTCCTTTGTTTTGTCATTTCTGAAGATCCAGAGGTTCCTTGGAGCTCAGCCTCACTCCCACAATAGTATGAGAGTGGCAGGGCATGGGCCTAAAGGTCCCCAGTGCTGAGTGTGCCTCCCAGGATGGTGTGTGGGGGTGGGGTGGGGTCACTGGTGCTCCCGAAGCTTTCTGGGATCAGTTGATTCCCACACCAGTGGGCGAGGTGTGAGTGCACAGTCACCACGGCTTCCAAAGCTGTCCAGAGCTCACCTTGTCTCCCACACAGGGTTTGCAAAGCTCTCTGAAGTTCAGGTCCACTTCCTTGAGTGTGCAAGTGTGGGTAGGTCATAATCACCTAGTTTTCTGAAGCTGTCTGGGGTTCAACCTGGCTTCCAGGAGGATGTGGGGGTGGGCAGGTTCTGGTCACCAAGGCTTCTGAATCTGTCTGGGACCCAGCCTGGTTTCATGCCAGTGGGGGAGGGGTGAGGATGCAGTCACCCAGGCTGCTGAAGCTATCCAGGGTTGAGCTCAGCTCCTGTGAGGGTGCTGGGGGGGATGGGGCATGGCCACCAAGACTGTCTGGGGCTCAGGCTGGCTAGCATGGTGTGGGGGAGGAGCCGAGGCAGCCTACTGAGGTTCCTGAAGCTGAGATTCAGCCTGGCTTCCAGGTGCAGGGGTGATTGGGTTGTGGTCACAGAGGCTCCAGATGCTTCCTGCGACCCATCCCAGTTCCCACGCTGGTGGGGGAGAGGTGAGAGCACAGTCACCAATGCTGTTGAAGCTGTCCAGGGTTCAGCTCAGCTCCTATGAAGGTGTGGCTGGGCATCCCGCTTTTGTTTTTATTCTTGATTTTTTCTTGAATTAAGCTAAACCAAAGACTCAAGAGGAATAGGGGAAAATTTGATGTACATATAACTTTACTGAAATATTTTCAGGAATACTGAAGCACCTTAAAAGAATTTGATATTTTTTGAACAGAAAGTCTCAGTTGAACTTTCAGTTTTTGAAGTTATGTACTTTAACAACTATCTTGCTTGGAAAAAATACTGAAACTTGCTCATTCTGAATTTTAAATGTGTTGAAGATTGAGTTCATTAGTCCTGGTGTTCAGAAGTGGCGGAAGCCAGATTTGAGCCTGAGTCTTCCACCTTTAAGTCCATAATTCAGTTGCAAATATTCTTGGTCAGGATAAGTAAGACTTTATTGTGATGGTAGTACATAGGTATTTCAAGACTGAATTATGTTCTAGTTAGTGAAGGTTTTATTCCCTTTTGAAATTTGTAGGGTGATGGTGATGTCTATGTAGGTTTCTTTTAGAATTACCTAATTCGTTATCTTAAATCTTTGATCATTTCTTCAGAATAATTTTTGGAAATGATGACTTTGACTTTTCTCCAAAGAGTTACAGTGAATGGTTGCATGGATTTGAAAAGAAATCAAAAGAATGTGAAAACTGGAACTTCAGGTTCAGAGGAAGTTAAGGTTAGTTCAAGAAGTGAACTGGTCTGTACTTTAATGGGAGCTGAGGAAAAGCAGGTCAGAATTTGTTTTCATATGTTCTAGAGAGATGAAGAATCTGTTTTGAGGAGGACGCTATTTTGAGAAAAGTATAAGGAAGTGATCATTTTGTGTACATTTTAGTGTCTTCTTTGCATTTGATTTATGTACAAAGCTAATATTTTTTCTCCAATTCTATATCTTACTAGATTTCTAAAACTGAATATTTAACTCTCACTTCCTCTCTGGTTAGCCTAAGTTTTCTTTTTTAATTTTTTATTTCTTTATTAGTACATATTTGCAGCGCATGGAGTTTGCAGTCATCTTGGGGAGTGACTACGTGTACCTACCACCACTCAGGTTTTTTGCCCCTCCCCCAATTATTTTCTCCCATTTTTCATTCAGAAGTATAAAATGCTCCATGAATTTGCTGCCATCCTTGCACAGAGGCGATGCTAATCTTTGCTATATCATTTCCATTTTAGTATATGTGCTGCTAGAGGGAGCACTAGCCTAAGTTTAAAAAAAGTAAAGTCATTGAGGTAGGTAGGTAGATTGTCATCAGTTTGCTCAAGTTGCCCCAAATCAGTAAGTAAAGAGGCTGCCTGGGTTTTTATCTTTGATGTCTGAAACTGAAAAGATTCCTTATTGTTATTCTCTTCTGTATCTTAAGTGGCAGTAGGCAAATGCATTGTGCGGTATAGGCATTGTAACCTTCACATGTGAGTCTGTATAATGGTTGATACATTGTGTCAACTTGAGAATTGAGAAGTTTAGATGCTTAACTAAGCAGTTCAGCAGGGGGCCAGGGTTCTTCCTTGGTAAAGACCCTGAGCCTGTGCAAGAGGAGGGCACAGAGATCATGTGGACCAGGAGCCTACTTACAGTATAAGGGAGGAAAAGAGGCTGCTCTCCCCTCCTTTTGCTCTTGCTGTCTTCTGCAGGCTTGAAGTGTTGCCACTCTGCCATGCTACCCTGCGTTGAAGCCAGCTGATTACAGACTGAAACTCCACAAACTGTGAGCTAAATAAATCTTTCCTGCCTTAATTTTAGGCATTAGGTATTTTGTCCCAGCACAAGAGAAAAGTAACCAAGACAGTCTTTGATTTTACCATCTGGCTAAGGTGAAACAAGCTGGTTTATTATAAAATTATACAGTATAGTTTGTAGTGAGCAGTTTTATTAGTGGCCATCAAATATGACCAATGAAGTCATTGTACTTAATTGCCACCTAGTGTTTTGTTATAAGCCATTTGAAACCATTTTTGGAACATAAAACTAAGTCCTGAAATAAAGTTGAAGCACAGAACTTACTGGTAAGACTCAGAGAATTTTTTTTTTTGTATTCTTTACAGATTTTAGAGTTTAAGTTGAGAGAAGCAGATGAAGACTGTTACAGCTGGAGTGTGGTACATATAAATCAGTCCTTGCAGAAACAGTAGGAAATTATTTTTAATCTACATTGTATTATTAAACTATTAACTTCTCCTTCACCACCTAGTCTATGTTGGTATTATACCATGAATTCTTGAAAACTATCTTTGTCTGTAGGAAGGAATTTTACAGCGGCTACAGAAAAGTGTGGAGGAAGAGGAAAATAAATGGAGAGTTCAGGTCGATGAATCACAAAAGACAATTAAGCAGGTACTTAGAAAAGAACCACTCAGAGCTGCAGTTCTCAGAGCTGGGCTCTGGGCCGCAGCATCGGGTCACACACTTCTGTGGGAAGTGCAGGTTCTCAGTCCCCAGACTTCCTGGGTCTGAGATGCTGAGGCGAGGGCAGAGTCCTTGTGTTCATAGCCCGCTTCGTGATTCTGATGCCATCCGCACTACAAGCGGTTTAGAGAGTGACAGAAGAGGGGCAACAGGGAAAGGAAAGTGATTTGAAAGAGAGTTTCTATGCCATAATATATGGTGAAGAATATTGGGTTTGGAGTTAGTTTAAAATATTGATAATTAAGGCATTATATATTGTATTCAAGAAAAAGGTAATCATTTTGTGAGATCTAAATATTACTTTGCAGTCCTCATTTTTCTGTTTTGCTTGGATGTGGTAGAGTGTGGCGTATGCTACTCATCTATCTTCTTATGCCAGCTATATGCAGCCCTTAGAGTTACTGGTGACACTCTTACTGCATTTGGGGGTTAAGTAAAACTGATGATTCTTGTTGTTAAGGTCTTTAAAAATTCAGTATGATTCTATTTTTTTAATTTTTTAATTTTTTTGTTTTTTTCTGGTACCGGGAATTGAACTCACAACCTTGAGTTTGCCAGGCAGGCGCTGTGCTGCTCAGCTAAATCCCCAGCCCCTCAGTATGATTTTAAGGGAGATGTATTTCAGACCCTGTGAACTGTCTTTTATTTTTATTTATTTTTATTTTTATTTTTTTATTTTTTGGTAGCAGGGATCGAACTCGGGACCTTGCGCTTGCCAGACAGGTGCTTATGCCACTGCGCTATATCCCTGGTCCTGAACTGTCTTTTAATTAATTGAATGTTCTAGATAGTAAAAATCTATAGCCTAGCCTACCTTTTACTCTCTTTTTAAAAAATGTTATAATTAAAATACTAAAAAGGAAATTTGTTACTTATATGCATTTGTTGTAATATATATTTTATATTCCGCTCAAGACAGTTCCTCTTTACTCAAAAGAGCATTGAAAAATCAACCAACCAACCAACCAAACAAACAAACAAACAAAAATAAATAAATAATGGTGGGCTGCCGGTTGGACACACCTGTCTATCTCCTCTATTTTTACTTTGTCTTAAAATAATTTTTAGAAGCTTTTGTCAATTACATCTTCAGAGCAAGAGTTAGAGCATTTAACAACAGAAAATAGAGATATTGAAAACGTATGCTTCTCCTCTTGGAATCTTTGAACTTATTTTTGGCATTATGGGTTGCCCAAAGATTGGGTTTTTGAGATTACTTTTATCTAATGATGTGGTTATGCTCTTAATATGTTGTATAGTTATGTGAGTTGATCCGGTTTTATATTCCTAAGTATCCTAACTTTGCATTGTGAGGAGACACCCTGAAAGGAAATCTTGCATGTGTTGACTCTTCCTTTTTTGTTCCATTACCAGCTGAGAAGAGAACGACAGCATTTGGAAATGGAACTAGAGAAGGCAGAAATGGAACAATCTACCTATGTTACAGAAGTCAGAGAGGTACTTTTTTATGACAAAAATTCGGGCTGTATTCCGCAAGAGACCAAAGAGAACAGACAAAGTTTTTGATTTAGACCAGTCACCTCTCATCCCGACTTGCAAGTCTGGGAAGTGGGCGTGGACCTATCTTTGTTTCCAGGTTATATACATTTTTGGTTTCCATGGTAACAGAAAGGAATGTTGTAGCCCTGGCCACATGTTGACTGATTGAGTTGTAAAGATTCCTTATCTGAAGCTATCATAGTTAACTCTTGTTTTCTAGGTTGAAGTTATGTACTTTTCATTCTAAGGCAGTAGTTCAATCCAGCTTCTTATTTTCTACTTTTCCTGTAAACTATAAAAAAACAGGGCTTGTAAAGTTCTTTATCAACATATTATTTAGTACATTGCAATCCAGAAGGTACAGACTTAGAGGTTAGTTAAATGTCTTAAGACACGATTCCCTGCCTTCCAATTCTTGAATTTGCTAGAAATTTATGCTTACTGTTGACAGACTTAGCTGTGAGATGCTTATGGCTGTCTTGTCCCCTATTTCAAACATATATCACATCTTGTAATGAGAGTTGTTATAACACAGGATTAGATTTTTTTTTTTTATTAAAAATACTGGAACATACTGTATGTTAGGGAAATTATAGTAACTTCTTTCCTTACCCAAATTACCCTGCCCAGCTTGGAATTTTCTTATTAGCACTTTACATGTACCAAGGAAAATTTTTAATTCATTCATTTGTGGCGGTCCTTCTGGGTTACGGCAGTGATTCATGAGATCAGCATATTATGGGAAATACATACAGAGCACTTAAATTGGTCTCCTGTCAAGAAGTAGAGCAGCAAAAAACAACAACAAACAGCAAAGAGAACATTGGGCTAAATGCAGATGCAGCTATAATCCTGTGTATCTTATGCAAGGTCGAGCCCCAAAGTTAAAAAGCAAAATGTCCAACGCCTAGTTAGAGAAGATTTTTTAAAAACACATTATAGGTTTGTAAGGACTTATAATAGTGGTATATCATAGTCCTCATTTATGCAGTGTGTAGCAAATGTCTACATAAAACTAATTTTATACTGCAGTAGACATGAGTTCCACTAAAGCATTGGTAAGACAAGTATTTTATTTAAAAAATAAAGGTGTGTGTAGTGTGTGGGTGGGAGGGCTGGCTGGATGCACTCGGTATTTTGAAGGCAATGTAGTGTGTTTCTCTTATGTCTAATTAGAGCAGTTGTCAGAGAAGAAGCAGTGGGATTTCTACAGCATTATAACTGTTAATGAAGTGGTTATTGAGAGTTTATGCTTAAGACATTTCTTGTTGGTGTAGTTTAGATCAGTATGGTCTTGCACTACTATTTTTAATGAACTCTATATTTTTTACTTTGAAGAGAAAAGAACAAAAACAAAATAACAAAAACAAAGACAAAAACAAAACAACACAGAACAATAAAAAGATACAGATTTTCAAATCAAGATGATAGCAAATTAGCAATGGTTGTTGTAGTACATATTGTTATCTTCAAAGTAGTTGCTCAGATAACCAGATGTAAGACTGATCAAACAACTAAACATTAACTGTTCCCTTCAATAAACCAAAAGAAATTAGTAGTACAATTATCTTGGCTCTTATATATATATTTTTTTCCCTTTTTTCTTTCTTTCCTCCTTTCCCTCATCCCAATTGTTCTTTCCTTTTGAGCAGTTTCTTTCCCTTTCACAATATCTATAGTACCTTTCAGATTTTATTTACTCTTTCAGGTTCTTACATTAGGGAGACAATACCATTTTTACACATGCCAGTCCAATTTATTTCACTTATGAGTATGGTCTCTAATTGCATCCATTTACCTATAAAAGCTTTGAGTTTACCTTTTTTATAGCTGAATAATACTCCATTGAATAAAAATACCACATTTTTTTTATCCATTCCTCAGTTGATGGGCATTTGGGTTATTTTCAAGATTTAGCTATTACAAATTGTGTTGTTATAAACATAGATGTGCATATATCGCTGTGGTATGATGTTTTCACTTGTTCTGGAAACGTACCCAGAAAGGGAATAGTTAGGTTGAATGGGACTTCTAATCCTAGTTTTTTTTTTTTTTTTTTTTTTTTTTAAATAAAGTCTTTATAGGACAGTCAACATTTAGCTTATTTCCTCTTACTGGATTTGTAATCTTCTGTTCAATGTCTTTAAAATATTATACAAATGAGTCTTTTTAATTGAGCTATAAAGATTAAGGCCTTTAAAAATAATTAGTGAAATTTCTATTTGCCTTTTAGTTTGGAATAACTTCAATAAGTCCTTTTTTTTTTGTTTTGTTTTTTCTCCGGTACCGGGAACCGAACTCACGACCTTGCGCTTGCCAGGCAGGCGCTTTTGCCGCTGAGCTAAATCCCCAGCCCCTTCAATAAGTCCTTTATGGAGAGTGATTCTGATATGACAAGTGAGTCCACTGAGAAAGGCACTCACAAGAAAACTGAAAAGGCATGAGTGAACAAAGCTTTGCTGCAGCCGGCTGATAGACAATCTCTAACCAGGAGCCAGAGAAGATGTCCACATTGAGTTACCCGTAATTACAAAAGATTTACTACTTGCCCTTGAGATCTCTCTTGTTACATTTGAAAAGAGACAGAAAAGAAAAAGAAAAGACATTCCGTTCAGGTCCCCAAGGTCAGGCTGCACATATAGCCCACCGCATGCCGGTGTCATGCTGCATAAGCAGCCTACCACGTCTTTTTTCAGAGCCAGGACTGACCCCAGAGTCAGAACCATCACAGCTGGCAGCTCAGCCCTTTTACCCCGGAGTTGGAGCCTGCCAGCATTGGCAGCTCTGCCCTTTCTGTCCCTGCGTGCCTGCTGGTCACACACAAACCTGTTGGTCCTGTCCAGAACAAGCATCTTTGTTCCCAGCACCTAGCTTCTCCAACATTTTATCAACAGATCTGGCAGGCAGGAGAGGGAGTTTTATATAAGTGCTGGGTTTCACTCAAAAATCTATTGCTTTTTATATCTAGGCACCTGTAGCACACACAAAGACTCATAGAGGGTTTGAAAGGTCTAGAGATGTCACTTAGCAACTGCAGATCACAAATCATCATAGATAGGGAGGTAAACTTGAGGCCAAAATTATAAGAATACCAGAACTAAATAAGATGGTGAAAGACAGCCAGCATTAGAGGGGCAACCCCAAGAGGCCCCTGAAGGGAGTTGCTAAAGCTGGAAATCAGTCACACCTGTGGGGCTAAGACAAAGCCGGCCCAAGAACATGGAGAACTCCTCCGAGACATATAAACAAGCTGTTCCAGCTTGCAAACAGGTTGCTAGGCAGAGAGGTTAAAATTGACATCAACCTCCTGAGTGTATAAATAAAAGCTCCTCCCATCTGGAGAGAGGGCTCCAGCTGACCTCGACTTTCATCTCATCTTTATTTCTTCATCCTCTTGTGTTTTTCCCCAAAAATATCAACAGCTGCACCAGTTCACAGTAGGCCCTGCGAAGAAATAGCGGTAGGCAGGGCTTGAGAAGGTCCTGGACCCAGAAAGGTGGTAGCAGACAGCTGAGCAGGGTTTCAGTGCCCTCCCATGGGTCTGTGGGCCATGTTCCCCTCCCCCATGTGGGGGACACACCAGGCTCCACTCCAGTTCCCTGCCTCTCCCTAATACCGGAAGAAAGTTACAGGATTTGAGCTTTCTGACAGGTGAAAGCCTGAGAGAGAACAGACAAAAAGGGGATTTCAGCTTTCCTAGGAGAGAGGGAGGGGGGGAAGTAAACCAGTAGGCTCCTTCTTAGTTTGAACTCATAGACTTCACCAGGTCCCATGGATAAGGTCAGTTATCAGCGGAATGACCACTTGAATCTGCAGTTTGGGACATGTTCCCAGCCACCCCAAAAAGGCAGTCATGGTATCAGGCAGCCGAGCTTATGCACTTCGGTTTTGAGAGAGGAAAAGTGCAGTTTCTGGGACTTCGCTCAGGCTAAGGGGTTCAGGACCCACAAGCGTGTATGCTTTTGGAAATTGGTTTTGCTGGTACGATCCGCAGACAGTTCTCTGCACTGCATCTCAAAATTGGGGTTTCCCATGCCAGTTGCATGAGAAACTGCTTGAGACCCTGGATGGCGCCTCATCCTTATTTTGTCTTCCTGGGGAAGTGAGATTTTCAGACTCCCGTCTAACTCAGGGGCAGGTGTGACGCTGACCTGAAGGAACACCTAGAGAGGCCACTGCAGGTGTTGGAGGGCTCCTCTTGATACCTGAGACAGTTCTTGGTCAGAGAGCAGGTGCCTCTCATCTTTGGTGCCTTTGTATTAAGCATTCCTCTTCTAGGGACTTAGGAGTCCAACTGCTGCAAAAGAAAAGCCCTAAGGCTACAGAAGTTTGTAAAAGACAGGAAGACAGAAACAGGGTGAAAAGAAAGGTAAACTGTGCTTCAGAGGGTAAGGGGTTGAGAGAAGCAGGGAAAAAAAAAACCTGAAAAGCCTTTGGCTGCACTACCAGAGTCGTCCTGTGGGTGTCTCTGTGTACCTCCTACTGTTGGCTGACCGAGAGAAAATGTTACCAGCTGGGTCAAAGAATAAGGAACTGGGTCTGAAATAAGGAACTTAGCCCCCCTTCTATAACGGGTTTGCTGATTCCTGTCGAGGATAAAGAGTTTCCGGGATGCATCAGTAAGAAGCCTGGAAGGGCTTATTGGGAATTTGGGGCACACTCGAGTGAAATGTGTACCCTCAGAAATGAGACCCTTTTGAACTAGGAACATTTGTACTTCTCTTGAAGGGGTAAATAGAAATCCTGGGAAAAGGTGGCCACCCCCCAGAAAGGCGCTAGCCCATTCTACAGGACTAACTTTGGCGGCAGTGTGTGTGTGTGTGTGTGTGTGTGTGTGAGATGGGTAATTTAAACACATTTTGGGTTTGTGCAACCTGTTCCTTTATCTTAGGATCAGACTTCTGCACCTTTATTAATTAAGTCAATTTATGCATGCTCAGTATTCCTGAGGAATTTGGGGTGTGATAAGTTTGGTAGAGAAAGAGCCCCAGTGTAACCAAAGGAATGCCGATATGGATCACCTCGGATAACTTTGACTGGGCCTGGAAGTTGTAGTCTTCTTAAAAGTACAGTTTTTAGGTATGATTTCCTTGTCTGCTTTCTACTTTTTATTTCTTTTATCCTACCTCAGTTGTACATTCAATAGAAATAACAAAAACAAAAACTTAAAAGTCTAAAGGAGTTCTGACACCAAAAATTTGAGGGCTACTGGTCTGGGGGGTGTGTGTGTGTGTCTAATACATTTTCTTTTTTTATTCAACCAAAGATTTATGAAAATATTTCAGTTGAAATCATTTTTTAATAGCAAAAAACCAAATCAAACAAAGCTTTTGATAATTCCCTTCTTAACATCAATAGGCAGATCTACTCTCAGACTGTGGAGTGTCTCATATATGTCGAAATTCAGATTTATTGATTTCCACAGTAGTGACTTTAAAAATGGTCTGAAGCTTACTGCAAGAAGGGGAACTGATGATTTTTAAGTTAAAATTAGGCTAATGATGTAAGTACAAGGGACGGAGAGATAGCTCAGTGGCACAGCGCTTGCCTGGCAAGCTCAAGGTCTTGAGTTCAATTCCTGGGACAAAAAAAACCAGGCCAGCACAAAAACATTGCTCACACTGGGGCAAGGGATATAGCTCAGCGGCACAAGCAACTGCCTCGCAAGCACAAGGTCCTGAGTTCAGTTCCCCGTACCAAAACAAAAGTGCATCACCCCTGGCTTCAGTTGCCACATCACCCCAGACTGCATAGAGAGTATTTGTGAACAAAGTTCCACAACTCTGAAATCCTGGATGCTGCAGGCCGCTCCCAGAATGCCTTCACTTTGGGTCAGTATCCTGGACCAGAGGTGAAAATGCTTTCAAAAATACTGCCGTTCATCCAGCACAGTGTCTTTGATTGCATCCACATAGAGTTGGAACGCAGTACACCCAGTGGTAAGAGGCTTCCATGGGGCTCAACTGAAATGCCATCCCATGGCAGTCTTCATGTCCTTCGATGGGTTCACTGACCATTTTTATGGAGCCCATGCGCAACTTCTCAATCCTCTCTCTAGGGCTAATCCACAGCTGGTCCTGTTCTAGATAAAAGGCGAGTCTCAGTTTTCCTCCAGCCTTGCACTGTACATGGCGGACAAAGGCACCGCTGGCAGGCACTCCTGGACACCCTTAACAGAAGGCATCACACCTTCAGGTTTTCCTTTGTTCCACACTTTCCTGCATTGTTTCTGCCTAGAACAGGCTCCTTATTCTCCTCAGCCTTTGCATCCTGTTGCACAGCATCTTTGGGTGTGTTTACTGCTGAAACATTTATTGTGGAGCCAACCACCATGATCTTAGCCCCACTGGTCACTTTTATTTCCCTCAACGTCTTCAGGGAAGAGGCCCTCACACGTGACCTTTTGCATGCCAGGCGGGAGTCCCGTGATGGAGTGATCTGTTTTACTCAGAGCTTGTGCAGTCCAGAGGAGCATTCACACCGAGCTTGGCCTTGCTCCAGACGATCTTCAGGTCCACCAGCTCCAGCTCCAAATCCCTGCCCGTGCCGCCGCCCTCCTCACCTTTGCTGACTATGGTCTGGAGTGCGGGGCTCTCAGGGGATTGGGCTGGGTTGCAGGAATCCTCGCGTGCCACCTCCGCCAGGGCTTTGGTCTCCAGGTAGCTGAGTAGCCGCCCGGGCGCCCCATTGTCTATGGCCATGGCTGGGTGCTGGGTGCTGTCCGGGCCCTGGCGTCGCCAACATGATTGTTCACGGCACCCGCGGCCCACGCAGAGGCCGCCGGGAAGAGGCGAGTGGGCGCTGCGTTTTCATTCTGTCAGGAGCATCTGCACTTGTTGTGATGTATTTTGTTATTGAACTTTTTATTGTGGTTTTTATTTTTTCCTTTATTATTTGCCAGCTTGTCTGTAAAGTGTCTTTTTCATTCTTGTTCTATAATAATTTTTCTTTTTTAGGCTGTACATTTGTCACCGGGTTTCTTCGTGTCTCAGGTTCTAATATGCGGGGATTGTGTCGTCTTCAAATTCTTAATTTTTTAAAAGGTCACGAATATTTCAAACTTAGAAACTGAAAGGCTATATCCCCTTTATCAAGCTTGACATTTTGTAATAGTTCTTTTGAGTTGTTTAAGTAAAAGAAATGAAACATTAGGTATAGTTAAACATCTCGTATACTTCTTGGTTCTACTGCACGAAAGTACAGTAGAACTACTGCACAGAGGTTTTTACATGTAATTCCATGCAGCTGTACAATTAAATACCCATGTATGTACAGCCATAGAACATAATACTATTCCACATTTCCTAAGTTTATATAAATTCTTCTGCCCATTTGCTTTTATTGCTCATTACTAGATTTAAAATTTACACATGCAGATTTTTCTCATTTTAAACTATGAATATGCCATAATTTATTTGTACATTCTTCGGCTAAGTAACATCGAAGTTATTGCTAGTTTATAAAAATGTTATATAACTTTTATTTTGATTTTCTTTAAGATTTCTTTTGGAATTTTTTATTTTTCAAGTGCATGGATTTTTTTAAGGATTGTTTGATGTCACTGCATTTGAGTCAGTCACATGACCTGAGTTATTCCTCAGTTTGTGTCGATTTCAGAAAAATGTGAATTTAAAAAAGCAGCCTTGGTTTAAAATAAAAGAAGGTTGGGGCTGGGGATTTAGCTCAGCGGCACAGAGCCTGCCTGGCAAGCGCAAGGCTGTGAGTTTGATTCCCGGTAACGGAGAAAACCCCTAAATAAATAAATAAATAAATAAATAAATAAATAAATAATAAAAGAAGGTACTGCTAAGAAAGCTTTGGTAAGAAATGATTTTATTATTCTGAAATAGCTTCTGTTTTTACTGTCCCATGGTGGTCATTATCCTCTTTAGTTAGAAAAAAGAATTCGGGGAATTTTTTGTCTGGTGATCTCAGGAGCACATGAAAGGAGCAATGGAAAAAGGTCCTATCTGCCTTTCATTTCTGCCTTGCCTTTCACTTTTGCTATGAAGAATCCAGCAGTTAGCCGTTTATAAGTTAGCATAAGCTCTGCCTGAGGTGTTAAATGCGAAGTACAAAGTTCATTCAATACCAAGTACAAAGTTCCTACTTACCTGCTGTAGGCAGTATTCATTTCAAGTATCTAAGGTACTGTCGATGGAATTTATAGATTGCAGTTGTAGGAAATGGAAATTTGCTTCCTTAACATCTACGAATTGTACTGATAAATGGCATAGACCTTTTGGACCCATGCATCTAGTTTTTCTCCTTCATAGCTGAGCAAGTAAAATCAAAATGCGTCGCTAGCACGTTCTAACCCAAATAGTTTCCTTCAACAATTTGTTGTCAAGTAAGTGGTTAGTATTTGTGAGTGTTCCAAACAGCTTTAAAGTGTATGTTTTCTACTGGTTAAATTTGTTAATTGACTCATGCTCGGTTCCCAGACTGTGTCTGGGTCAGGAAACTTGGAGTGGCTCAAGCACATTCACAAGCGGTGCTAGTGCTGCTGTTCCGGGGATCACACTTTGAAAATCATGCGTTATGGCTTTCAGTCTGCCTTTCTTCAGTTCTTGCATTTTTTTTTTGCAATTTCATATTCAATGAAAATTAGCATTGGTAAATAGTTATTTTTTGTTATTCTTGCAAATTCACCAAGTTTGGTGAGGGGGAAATGGCAGCATGCAGGCAGTGTACTACCCTGGATACTCCTTACTCCCAAGGAAGAGTAAAACATATCAATGCCATGTGGTGGTTTTCTTGGTGTTTGTTGATATTTCTTGCTCATGCTGTGCTGTTTTTTTGTTTTGTTTTGTTTTGTTTTTTTGTTTTTTTTTTGGTTTTTCTCCGGTACCGGGAACCGAACTCATGACCTTGCACTTGCCAGGCAGGCGCTTTGCCGCTGAGCTAAATCCCCAGCCCTGTGCTGAGTATTTTTAAAACAGGAAACCTCAAACTGATCTTAAGTAGGTTTCCTCTTTGGTGAATTTCTTTATTGCTCCTTCCTTAAACTCTGAATATGCATGAATACTATCCTCCCACTGACCAATGTTAAAATTGCTATCTTTTTGAGGGAAGAATTGGTTAGAATGAGACAAACATAAACTTTTCCCACTTTTAATACCAAGGACAGGATGATTTATTCAGCCTCACAGTGTGGGGATAATATAGAAACTCAGGTAAGCATAAAAGTTTTTATGGAATCTTGGCTTTAATGCTCTGTTAGGGAGCAGTATCTACACACTTAACCTTCTGTTAGAACAGATAAGCATACCCAGCCAGATGATGCAGGGAATTTTTTTAAACAACTCTTCTTGGTAACTTTCTGCTGTAACTTGACATCCACTTTAAGTAAACTAATTGCATTTCCTATTCACACTTTCACAGAGAATACAAGAGTTTCTCATGTGCTAAGAACCTTAATGTCATGAGTAGTGTTAACAGACACCTGTGTCAGAGTTGCTTAGGAGTTACATGGGGCTACAGTGGTCCCTCGGTTCATGAACTTAGTTCATTCCATGGTCCTGGTTGGGAACCGAATCAAATTTTCCTGTAAAGTTCAATGTAAATAAGGTTAATCCATTCTGACCCATATAGATGTGGTTGAGGACAAATTTTTGGTCACAAACTGAATCAGATTTTCCTGTAGGGTTTATTGTAAATAAAGTTAATACGTTTTGAACCATATGTATTTTTTAAACCACAGAAATATGAAACAAAGTGCTGTATGAAGGGAGAAAATACCTTGCTTGAGGTGACTTCTGGTGTGGAGGACAGGAAGGTGAGTGGGTAAGGGGTTATCGTTTGGAGGGAGAGGCCCCCTCCATAAGGACAGTGGGAGATCTCCTTCAGGGGTTTCCTCTCTTCTTTGTCTCTTAGCTGCAGGGTCAATTTTGACAAAAAAATCTACCTAATTTCACTTGTTTTTTCCCGTACTGCAGAACCCTCCAGAAATGAAAGACCATGTTATCATTCATGAGATTCAACACTGTTACAAATATGTTGGGGTGGTGCTTCTCAAAGAAATCCTGACACTCATTCCATTTTCTATAATGGATTTTATCACATCATTGTTAACCTCCTCCCTGTCTTCCTCTTCCTCAGTGGCTGCTCCTCACATGCGCCTTCTGCTGCTCATTCTGGAGTTCAGCAAGTTCTCCCATCTTCAGCCCCTCATTCTGGTCCTCAGTGAGCTCTTCGGTGTCTCTGCATCATTGACATCCAGACCCAGACTCTTGCCCATGGACACAATCTCCTCCCCTACCTGTGCATCAGACTCTTCAAAGGCACATTCTGGCCACAATTCCCTCCAGTTTAAGGTCCAGCACATGACATCTCAGGTTTTGTCAATGAGATCGATCCCTGGAGGACATTGAAATGTTTCTTCTAGAACTCTCAGAGTCAAAGACATCTCTTTAGTGACATTAGAACACCTGGTGAAGAGTGCCTTTGTGTACAGCTTCATGAAGTTGCAGATCACTCACTGGTTCATGGGCTGCAGAAGTGTCTTGTTGGGGAGAAGAACTTGACCTTTAAAAAGTCATGCTCGCTGTCTGTATCACCCATCAGGGCTGGAGGATGTGCTCAGGTATTGTCCATCAAAAGGCACCTTTCAAGCAGTTGGTTGTCTGAAAGGTATTTCTTAAAGGTGAATGCAAATGACTTGTGCAGCCATTCCCTGAACAATTGCCTTGGGACCCAAGCCTTTGCATCAGCCCTCCACATGACGGGACTTGTTCACATTCTGTCATGAGTAGTTTCACATTCTGCTCCTTGAGTGCATGAGGGGCCTGGGAATGGTGCACCAGTAGTGGCTTAACCTTCAGATCAGTGCTTGCGTTCACAAAGAGCAAAGGACTCAATCTGTCCTTCTTGGGTTGTGCTCTGGTAGTTCCTTTTCCTCCAGCATGCTACAAGCTTTTTAAGCATCTTCTTTCAGAAGAGCCCTGTTTCATTGTAGTTGAATATCTGTGGAGCAGCATACCTTTCTGTCTTTGGGAATTACACAAATTTTTTCTTGTAGGCTTCTGCAACAGCTTTGTCTGAACTGGAAGCCTCACCATGTCTTAGCACACTGTGGATACCACTTCTCTGGAATTTATCAAACCTCTGCTGGCTCAAAATTCATCATTTTTTATACTTGTAGAGGAGTTTTCTTGCAGTAAATCACTGTTCAATTCCCTGGCATTTTCACAGACCATCGCCTCACTTAACACTACCATCTGCCAGCTGTTTCTCCTCCAACCACAGTAATAGAAGTTTTTCCACCTCTTCTAGCACTGTGTCCTCTGTTTGGTTAACATCATTACTCCGTTTGCCGTATCAGCTCCTTTGATGACATTTATACTCTTCAAAATTGTCAAGGTTGTTGACTTCACCATCTTGTATTCTGAGGCCAAATCACTCACACAAATATGCTCATGTTTTTCTACAATTTCCTTCTTTAATTCCATGGTTATTTTCTTCCCCATTCTTGCTGTGCACTTTCTTGTTACCTTCATTATTGCTCTGCACGTTCTGGTCACCTTCATTACCACTCAGCGCTTTTTATCACCATGCTTGCTCTGCACTTTCTTTGGAGCCTGCTGGATTGAGTAACAGTGTACGGTACTGTGTGTGCTAAAAAGCACACAGAAAACCTTCACAGCAAGTGTGCACAGATCTGTCTGTGACCACAGCCTCCTTGTACTGCCCATCAGTGTCTGTCATGAGGAAGTCACCCTGTAGTTAATTTTCCCTGTTCTGTCCTGCCAATCCAGTTGCCACCTCTGTGTCTGGAGCACGTCTACATTCTTACTCATGTCCTCTGTGAGCTCTGTTTCTGTTTGCTCTATTAATGATGGTAGCATTTGCTGAGGTCTCTGTATGCCAACACCCTTCTCCCAATGGTTTACCTTCTCCTCAGTTCATCTTCAGAACACTCCACAAAGGCCATGTGCTTCCTACTGTCCTGCTTCATAGGGCAGCTGTAGGGATGGACTGAGAGAACACAGTAAAACATTGAGACTAGCACCTGGAACATAAGTGTGAGTTATGTTTTATTATTGTTAATGAAACATAGCCTGTCTGGATGGACAGTAAGCCCTCCCTTTGTAATATTTATATTCCTTTATCTGGATTTTGGTTTCTGAGGGCTTTGAGTGCCAGCTAAAACTTCTTTCTAAAAAGTCTTCCCAGGTAAGCAGGATTGGGGCAGCCAGAGTGAAACTTAGAATTCCTTAAGGGCAACTTCCAACTTGGAGTTAAAGAACATATATTAAATGTGTTTTAGGTTTCTCCCTCCTATGGTCCCACTGAATGACAATAAAACAATTGTAAAAAGGCATAAACTTAACATATGTTCAGATAAATGAAAGTCGAGAGATGTTATCATGCACACACCTGCACTATAAGAAATATTAAAGTTCTCTCTGGCTGAAGGTTAATGATACCTGCTGAAAACTTAAATGCAGGAAGAAATGAAGAGCTCTAAAATGCTAAATATATGGATATGTATTTTTTGTAAACATTTTTTACTTTTAAGAGTTTCTCTCAAGGTTAACTACATTTGAAATAAAACTATTAACATGTAAATGTAATGCCAAAAGGAGCATAAAAGACTTGGGTGTATGGAATTATTCTCCCATGTGTCACATGAGTTGGTACCATACTAATTTCAAATGGATGGATCAATTAAGTAGGCATATTATAATCCTTAGAGTAGCAACTAAAAACGCTAAAGTGCATAACTAAAAAGAAATAAAATGTAACACTAAAACAGATTGGATTAACTAGAAGGGGGGGGGGAGGTGACTGTTAAAAAATAACAGCACAAGAAACACAGCCAGCAATCAAGCTGTATAGAAGAAAGAGGATGTGGAACTACCCTTCACATTGCATTAGTAAAAAGTCAAATTATAGACCTACTGTTTGCAGACACTGGACAACAGACAGTGACTGGGGGAAGGAAGACAATCAAGAAGAGCAGGCCCATTGCCCAGAACTTCTGCCTGGAAGGGATGTCCTCAAGGAAGGGGAAGTTAGTAATGCAATCTCACCAAATTAAAGAGACAGAGGTCACAGTTTGGGGTAACCAAAGCAGCTAAAATTTGTGCAGCAGAATACCTAAGAGGGAAAGAGTCCTACAAGTGTGAATGGGGATCCCCTTGAGTCTTTGGCTGAATACAAATCTGCTTGTGTATACATAAGAGTCAAACCCTGTAAGGTTAACCTAAAATTCCAGGGAAAGAATAATCACTGCTCAGAAACAGTTTGGTTTTTTTATGGAACAATTTGGTCTTTAAGCAGAGCATTCAATAAGTTTGATTTGGTTCCTGTTGCCTGTTTATCTTCCTGTGAACGATATCTCAATCCTCCTCCTGAAAAAAAAAAAAAAAAAAAAAGAGGAAAAGAAAACCAAAGAGAGGTTTGATTCTAAACAGAGGCCCCATTAAAGTATGTCATTGTACTAGATGTCTCGCCCACTACCGTTCAAGCCTTTCTCTAATTATGAAACTGAATTCCAACACCGAGAACCTTGACCATACCAGTTGGTGTTACTGGACTATTATCAGGCTTATGCAGATGAAGAACCAGGGAAAAAAAGGCTGTGTCTTGCTGCAGATGACCCACAGAGAATGAACTGGAAGGAGAACCACCGTGCCAGGCTTCCCAGGCTTGCTCACTGTACTGAGTCTGACAGGAAATCAGCTGGGCATATAGGCTTAAGATGGCTTAATGTCTGGTTGTGCAGTTTGGCCAAAGGAAATGCTTTAAAAGCATTTGTGGCATTCTTGCCCTTGGCAAAGTAAGTTGCCAAACACAATTATTTGAATTAGTAGAATGAACACAGTTGAGGCTTCAAAGTGGGATCATTTGTCTTCATGCTAGAAAAGAAACAAATGGCAGATTAAGTTACTACAATGTTATATTCTTCCCTTTTATTTGGAGTCTGAGTATTCTATGTCCTAAACTTGAAGGATCCTGACCATGATAGGGCAAATAAGAACTCTTTTGCGATGCTGACACCTCCTGCAACCAAGGCCCTCTGCAGTTTCAACAGTAGCTGGACCTCAGGAGTAAGAGCATAACTTTTGAAACCTAAATACATTGCAGAATGAAGTTGAAATTCTCTGGAGTTTAAGCTTGATGTCTTACTTCCTTCAGAGTCCTGCAGTTTTCAATGTAGAGGTCTTTTGCTTCCTTCATTAGATTGATTCCTAAACATTTCATTTATCTTCATGCTATTGTGAAAGGTGTTGTTTACCTAATTTCTCTTTCAGTAAGTTTTTTTATTTGTGTTCATGATTGGTTTTGATTTTTGAGTGCTGACTTTTTTGTGTACCAGGTATCAAACTCAGGACCTCATTCTTGCCAGGCAGGTGCTGTGCCATTGTGCTATGTCCCCAGCCTGAGTATTGACTTTTTGTCCTGCTATGGTACTGAATTTGGTTATTAAATCTAGGAGTCTTATGGTGGAGTATTTTGGGTCTTCTATATAGAGTATCATGTCATCTGCAAATAATCATAATTTAACTTCTTCCTTTTTTATCTTTATTACTTTTATTTCTTTCTCTTGTCTAAGTACTCTGGCTAATATTTTGAGAACTACACTGAATAGGAGTGGTTATAATGGGCATCCTTGTCTTGTTTCTGATTTTAAGGTGAGAGCTTTCCATTTTTGATCATTTAATATGATGTTGGTTATTGGTTTATCATAGAAGACTTTTATCAGATTGAGATAAAGACTTTCTATTCCAATTTTCTGCAGGTTTTATTTGGTCATGCATGGGTGTTGGACTTTGTGAAATGCTTCTTCTGCGTTTATTGAGATTATCATGGGGTTGTTCTTTGTTCTGTTAATTTAGTGTATTACATTTATTGATTTGCATGTGTTGAACTATCCCTGCATTCCTGGTATGAATCCTTCTTGGTCATGATGTATAATCTTCTTGATGGTCTACTGCATTCTGTTTATCATTATCTTATTAATGATTTTGGCATCTTTGCTCATTAAGGAGCTTGACTAGTAGTTTGTTCTTTCTTTTTTCTTTCTTTCCTTCTCTCTCTGTCTCTTTCTGTGTCTCTGTCTCTGTCTCTCTTTCTGTCTCTCTCTTTCTCTCTCACTCTCTGTTGGATCCTTCTCTGTTTTTTTTTTTTTTGCTTCCAGGAATGAGTTTGGGAGTATTGTTTCCTATTCAATTACATTAAAGAGTTTGAGAAGTACTACAATTAGATCTTCTCTAAAGTGCTTGTAGAATTCAGAAGTGAATCCATCAGGACCTGGACTTTTCTTTGTTGGTAGCTTTTTAAAAATTACTTCTTCAATTTCATCACCTGACACTGGGTTATCTGGACTTTTTGTATCCTCTTGACTCACCTTTGGAAATTAATAGGTGTCTAGGGCTCTGTCTATTTCTTCTGCGTTTTCTGTCTTATTAGAGTAAAGGTTCTTGAATTAGGTATTGATGATTTTCTGAATTTCTGCAGGATCCATTGTGATTTTACCCTTTTCACTCCTAATTACATGTATTTGAGGCTTTTCTTTCCTTTTTCTGATAATGTTAGCTAAGGGTTTGTTTATTTTATTTCATTTTTAAAAAATCCACTTCTTTGGGGGCTGGGGATTTAGCTCAGCAGCAAAGTGCCTGCCTGGCAAGTGCAAAGTCATGAATTCGATTTCTGGTACTGGAAGAAAAACAGACAAACAAAAAAACAAAGAGCCACCTCCTTAATTCATTGACTTATTTTGTATTGTTTTCTTAGTCTCAATTGAATTAATTTCTATTCTGATCTTTATAATTTCTCCCTTGTAATGCTTTGGGTTTAACTTGACTTTCTTTTCTTGAAGCTTGAGGGTCAATATTAGGTTTTTTGTTTGTGCTCACCATGTTTTTCTGATATAGGAATTCATTAGTATAGATTTCCCTCATAGGACTGTTTTCATTGCATCCCATAAATTTAGCTATGCTATATTGGCATTATCATTTAATTTTAGAAACTGTGTAATTTCTTCTTTAATTTCATTTGTGACCCATTGGTTGTTAAGTAGAGTGTTCTTTAATTTCCATATGTTTCTGCAGTTTTTTTCTGGTTTTTTTTTTGCCAATAAAATTACAAGCTAGATGATGCAAACAATAACATGAGATTTATAGGAACCAATGGAAAAATCAGAAGATAGCATAAAGGATATAAAAATCATGTTCACAGAAGTAATGGGAGAAAACTTTCCAGGTATGGAAAAAATCTGACATACAAATAAGTGAGGCACACAGACTTCCAATTAGCCATGATCAGAGAAAAAACTACACCAGTGCATCTGGAGTCTAACTTTATTGCTCTGTGATCTAATAATTTGCATGTGATAACTTCAGTAGCATTTACTTAAGCATGTCCTATGGTTTACTATATAGTTTATTTTGGAGAAAGTTCTGTGTTCATGAAAAGAATCTGCATTCTGTTGTTGTAGGAGCACTCTATAGATAGCAACTATTAAGTCCATTTGTTCAAAGGTTTGTTTCAGCTCTGATATTTCTTCACTGTTTTTTTGTCTAGTTGATCTACTTCCAACAGTGAGATATTGAGGTCCTCCATTATAATTGTATTAGTGCTTATTTGATATTTTAAGTGTCCATTAATATTTATTTTACATAGTTGGGTGTACAGGTATTTGGTGCATATACATTTATGTTATCTCTTCCTCTTGGACTGTGCACTTAACAAGTATGTAGTGACCTTCTCTGTCTCTTGCAATCAGTCTCAGCTTGCATTCCACTTTGTATGCAAATAGAATAGCTATCCCTGCTTTTCTATGTGTTCCTGTCACATGGAATATTGTTTTCCATCCTTTGACTTTTTCATTCTATGTCTTTTTTGGAGTTAGATGTGTTTTTTGTATGCAGCATATCATTGGATCTTGTTTCTTGATTTATTCTGCCAATCTGTTTCTTTGGATTGGTGAATTGATACTTATAACTGATTTACATTGATGCTTATAACTGATATATATTGAGTTATACTTATCATGTTATTTTCCTGTTGTTGTTCCCCCCCCCCCCAGCCCTGTTTAATTGCTTGCCTTACCTAGTAGATTCATTCTAATGGGATTCATGGAAGTTTTGTCTTCATTGTCACTTTCTAAAATAGCCTTCATAAATTTTTGGAGTGCTGGTTTGGTGTTCATGAATTTCTTCAGGTGTTGTTTATCATGGAAGTATCTTATTTCTCCATGGATTTTCTAAGTAATTTTGCAAGGTACATAAATCTGGATTGAAAGTTGTTTTCTTTTACAGTTTGAAATGTTTTACTCCAAGCTCTCCTTGACTTAAAGGTTTGAATTGGGAAATCTGCTGTGATTCTGATGGGTTTTCCTTTATAGGTGATTTGTTTCTTTTCTGAAACAGCATTTAATATTCTGTTTTTGTGTTGAACCTTTGGAATCTTAACTATCATATGCACTTCATAAACCACTGGTGTAGTTTTTTTTTTTTTTTCCTGAGCATGGCTAATTGGAAGTCTGTGTGCCTCACTTATCTGTGTATGTCAGATTCTTTTTCCATGCTTGGGAAGTTTTCTCCTACTACTTCTGTAAACATGGTTTTTATGTACTTTGTGCTATCTTCTGATTTTTTCATTGGTTCCTATCAATCTTATGTTATTTGTTGCACTATCTAGCAGCTGTTAGATTGATTTTTTTTGTGGTCTCTTGCTATTTTAGAAGGTTTTCATGTGAAAACCTTTGCTGTTCTCATATTGGTTGATTCTGCTGGGTGTATTTTCAACAGACTTTTAATTTCCTGGGTATCTGAATCTCTTTCATGCAATCCAGTTCTTTCTTGCATTGGATATTAATGGTTTCAATCACTTTCCTAAGTTCTTTTTATTTCTCTGTCTACTCTACATTCACTAGTTATGCCCTTCATTATAGTTATCTTCTTTTTAGTTATCTTTTTATTTATCTGTCTACTCTACATTCACTAGTTATGCCCTTCATTATAGTTATCTTCTTTTTGGTTATCTGTGAAGTTATTTCTGGACTTTTTTTAAAAATAGAGCCTCATTTATTTGCTTTGTTACTTCTGCTGCTACCATTCAAAAAGTTCACCTGTGTGGCTTTGGTCTCTTCCACCTCAATGTCCCCTGTATTTACGTTGGGTAAGCTGGTCTGGGGTTGCATCTTGGTTTCATGTCTTCTCATTTTTTTGTTTTTTTTTTAAAATATGTTTTCAGAATAGATGCTTGTAAATTGCTTATCGTAGGTAGCTTTGTTACTAGTATCAAGACCTTCTTAGCAATTACTATTTTTCAGAGATGTCTTTTAGGTATAGCTGGCTTTTGTCTCTTGAGTCTGTCCCAAGATCCCACCTCTTCAATTTATTAGGGATGAGAAGTTGCTCCCTGTTTGCCATAGCACCAAGGTTTGGTGCTGGACCATAGTTTGTGAGCCTCAAGAAAACTCAGTATTGGTATACAGAGAAGAATAACTGATCACTGATCACAACTATGTCACCTTGGCTAGAGTTGTACAATCAATAATAACAATAGCATCAGGTACAGTCTAGAAAATGACAAACTGTGCTAACTATTAATTTGTCACCTTAAATCATGGGTACAAGATTTATAGTTATATAAGAAAATCTAGAGCAAATCATAAAATTATATATAGTAAATATCCTCTCAATAGAGTGATTTTACCTTCAAGGGAGAGAATTTAAAAGGGATGAGGAAAAAATAAAAAAAAATGTAAAAAGAGAAAGCAGTTAGAAGCAAGGCTGAAGGACAAAGGAAGATTACCTAAGCTTTGGGAAACTGGTGAAGAAGACAGAAGAAAAATAAAGAAAGAAAAGGTAAAATAAAAAAGCAAAAATAAAAAAACAAAACCCTAAAAATAATGTTCATACTCATGAAGATCAAAAGCAAGTATAAAACAGAAAAAAATGAAATTTCTCTGTGATTTCAAGCCTATGGTTGTCTTCTGGGGTCTAGAGCTTTGTGGTAGTGTCCAATTCAGGGTGTGTGTCTGCTGTCTTTGGTAGACAAAGGAGACAGACAGAGCCCAGATCTGTCCTGGATAATCCCAGTGAGGCTATACTAGGGATCACGTAGGGTGTTGATTCTCGTGCTTTCAACTCCAGAGAAGTTTAGGCTGATCCTCACCTCTGTTATGGGGTTGAGGCCTGAGTTGTTCAGCCCACAACACTCTGGGTGTCTCTTGCTGGCCTGCCGTCAGCTGCCTGACCCTGGATGTCTCCTACAATTGTGCCTCACCCAGTAACTGGGAGCCCTGAGAAGGAGCCAACCTATAGCTCTTCTGAGTCTCAGGTTCAGTTGGTCCCTCCCTAAATTAGCATCTGGCCAAGCTTCCACTCCAGGGACACTTGGCCTGGAGTCACTCACCAGCTGTTGTAGTTCACAGCATCCACCGCTACATTCCACTTGTGCATTTCTTCATGGAGGCCTCTGGATTCACTGACCATGGAAGGTTCTAGGATTATTGCCTTCACTGTGTCTCTGTAGATTACAGCCTCTTCTCTCACCACAAGCTGGGAGTCAGGGAGAAAGTACAGCTTGTCACTTCATTTTTCTTTTTTTTTTTGGCCTTGAAATCTGTCTGTTTATTTTCCCTGTAGGCTCCAATTCCCCATTCAGATCCTGACTGGGTCCCAAGGATCCACCTCCCTCCTAATCTTCTCCAACTCGTTACATTCTACTCTTTGGATTCTGAATCTCAGAGAGGTAAACCTGCTGTTGCTGACTGCTTCACCATTTTCCTGGAGGGCTCAAGAACTGTCCTGTCCATAATGGCAACCCCAAAGTCCACAACCATGCCTGCCCCTTATCTGGATACTGTGTTAGATAAAAGAATGACTGGTTGAAGGTGGTTGTGTGGAGGATGATTACAAAGAGGGGACCAGTGGACAAAGTGAGACCAGCAGGAAAACTGCAGAAAGTGAGAATCCAGGCAGCAGTGAGAGCCAAGGCCACAGCAGTACTATATATAGTGAGAAATGGATGGTTCCAATAGTTTTTTAGGAGGTAGAAGGGAGAAGACCTGGTAAGGGTTAGGGGGACAGAATGAGAGAGTAAAAGAAGAGCTCAAGATGAATGGCATATGGTTAATGTATGTTTGGTTTGGCATCTACTGGTTCTGTGATCTTGACAAGCTCTTCAAACATGTCAGTGCCCCAGCTCGCATCTGTAGAGTAGGAATAGAAGAAATACTTCATAAGCTTGTTATAGGAAGTAAATTACTTACTACTTATAAATTGCTCCTAACAGTGCCTGGCATGTAGTAAGTATTTAGTTATGTTATCTGTCAGTCCTCATCCTCATCATCAGTACCAGGATGGGAAAGTTGGAAAATAGGGAGGCCAGTGAAAAAGGAAAATGCACATGAGCAGAAGGGGTCCAGAAAGAATGAAGTGGAGAGCCAGCTCTCTGGCCGAGTGACTACAGAATGTTAAACATCTCTCACCATCCCCCCAAAAGAAAGATTTCATTTAACAGGGACTGAAAGCCATTTAAGGAGCTCAAGAGAAATGGGATTTGAGGCAGGCTGCTTTTACTCAAAATTTATGTCAAATGGTTATATTGCTTTGATTAGGGGGGTTGGGGTGGGAAAAGAAGAGTTGAGCATGCTCATTCTTAATGGGAAGAACTGTAAGCTGTTGTGGGGCACGGCAGGAGTCTCTGGAGGGCTGTACCTAACAGATTTCTGCAACAATTAATTGAAAACCAACAGCAAGAATAACATAAGAGGCACAAGAGAGGGTCATTAGCCTTCAGACAGTACAAAGTGCTGTGTGAGTAGGCGGGGCCAGTGGGAGGGAGACACTCCAGACTGCTGTGCCCAGTGCCCATTAACAGGCAAACCCCCTTTCAGGGCCCTGACGGGGTCAACTGTTTTGCACGTATTACTTTCATCCTCTTAATTTCTCCCTCAAGAAGGAGATATTATTGAGCTCATTTTAAGCATGAAGAAACAGGGTTGAAAGATTAAGTAACATTTTCCACCAACCAGGAAGAAGTAGAAACAGATTTCCAATGGGGTCTGGCTGTGTCCTTTGTGCTGTGCAGCAGTTCCTGCTGGTGCTGCTCTGGATGTGCTGCTTGGGAGCTGTGTGTCTATGCCAGGGGGCATTTGTTGGCTCATACCCAGTTTGGAAGCTTACTGGCCACCAGAAGGAGCAGGATAAAAGTCTTCATCATGACTCTTAAAGGGAGGAAGGAAGGAGCTCTGGAAAACACAACTGCTGCTTAGGGAGGAAAAACCTCATCCTGCATGATGTGATGGTTAATTCTGTATGTTAACTTGACTGGACCATGGGGTACCCAGATATTTGGGATACATAAACTTTCTGAGTGTTTCTGTGAGGATGTTTTGGGATGACATTAACATTTAGATAGGTAAACTGAGTAAAGCAAATTTCCCTCCATAATGTGGGTGGGCCTCATCCAATCAGTCAAAAGGCCTGGCTAGAACAAAGCCTCCACTGAGTGAAAAGAAAGTCCTCCAGCCAGGCTGCCTTCAGACAGGGACCCTAGGTTTTTCTTGCCTTTAAGACTTGAACTGAAACATTTCCCAGATCTCCAGCTTGATGACTCTCCTTGTAGACCTTGGGACTTGCCATCCTCTATAATCACATGAATACACACACACACACACACACACACACACACACACACACACACACACGTAGCCTAATGATTCTGTTTCTCTAAAAATCCCAGATAAATATGATGTGATGCTCTATGTATACATGACAAAAGTGATAGTAAAGCAAACACACTTTCCCCTCAAAATGCAGCCAGTGGTGACCATATTTACAGCACTGTGTGAGCCTGAGCAGATATTAGTTATTCCTTGAGCTAGGTCTTGGGGACTTTGATCCAAGGAAAGGTGGCTAAGCTTTGATGAAGAGGGCAGTTTGCTACACCCTCATGTGAATGTCAGGGACCCAAGCTCTGAACTCCCTTCTAGCCCCTGTGAATGTACCATTGACCACACTGGTATCTGCTGGCCAGTCAAGATACTCTGCCCCTACCCAGGGTGGAGAAGAAGAATAGGGCCTATGTCTCATACAATTGAAAGCAAAAGAAGTAGAGACATTAAAGCCATTTTCAATTCCTAGCAAAGGAAAGTAGAAATTACCCCCTGAGGCCTGCCTCCTACAGATAATTCATCCCTTGTGTTGAAGCATGATTGATATTAGTAATAGCAATGGCAAGCATTAATTGAATAACTACTATGTTCTAGTTGCCATGCTAAGCACTTTAGGCATATAATCTTGTTCAACCTTTACACTAAGTGAAATAGATTCTTTTTTTATCCTGTTGTACAAATGAAAAGACAGTCTCAGAGAAACTGATTGACTTGCCTAAGGTCTCACAGCTACTAAATGGCCCATCACACTTTCTCCAGGTGGTGTGATACTACAGACCATATTGGCTAAGCCCATTCCCTGAAGAAAATGTGGTCATTATCACTTTATGCTTTTGGCTGGCTTTATAACACTAAAGAACTCCTGAATGTTTCTGAATGGTGTGGCCCCCAGCTGACAGTTGCAGTAGAAAACTGGATGTTGAGACTGATGACCAGGTACACAGCTTGCCTGTCCGACCAGGCTTGCCTATTGAATGCTGCCTTTCCCAAGGTTGTCTTTGATTGGAGGTGCCATCTTTTTAGATGACAATTCCTATAAACAGCAACATTTTCTGGTTCTCAGGGTATCAGCGTTGTAATCAGCCCACCTCTAAGTGCCAGACTTGGTTCCAGATCTTTGCTGTGTCTCTCAAGCTGCGCAGTCACAGAAAAGTGACCTCTTCTTTCGGAGCCCACCCTTTGCACTGTCCAGACGCCTTCCACATAGGTCATTGTGGGGCCAAAGGATAAATGCGGCCAGGCATCCCACACAGTGCCTGCCACCTGGAAGATATCCAGTGGTCGTCTCCCAGAGGAAAAGCAATCTCTTCTTGGTCCTGTCCCTTTGCCCACCATTGCCTAACTGCTGGATGCATCTTAGAGTTTTCCCAATACACAAGCACAGAACCCTTCAGTTCAACTGAACAAACATTCATGGAGTCTGCATGGGCTGCTGCAGCTGCAGTGCTGAAGTAGGCCTGGGCTTCCCGCGGGTCCTTGGCTGCTGGTTTGTTCTTGCCTATGTGTCCTTGGCGTAGGCTCACAGGGCAGGCAGGATGCATGCAGGACCTGGGCCTTAGATGGACTCTGCTGCTTGCCTCTTAGGAACTGGAGTATGAATTCCCTAACTTGACTCCAGCAATGCATGTAACAGGCTGATGTCTCATATCCCAGAGCATGAATTTTGGAAAGAACCTGCCTAGGGAACAGTAAAAAGAGCTCTACTCCTCTGCAACTTGGAGGCATTCTCTTCAGCAGTAGGAAGGAGACATCTCGATAAAGGAGTTTCTGTGTTCCTGACTGCCTTTTCTACTTTCTCTCATGTTTATGCTGTCAGAGGACCCCAGAGGGATGTGGCAGACTCATGACTCCTCCACAGGGCAGAGACAGGCCAGCACCTGTTCCCAGCAGAGCCTAGTAGCTCCTGCCTGCATTGGAGGTGTTTGTTGAAGAGCAGGCTGCTTGCTGTCCATCCCAACGTCTGTGAAGTCCAGATGATGGAACTATTTTCAGTAGCTGACTTCAGGAATTGCTTTCTGCTATCCCCAAGTGTGTGTGTGTGTGTGTGTGTGTGTGTGTGTGTGTGTGTCTGTGTGTGTGTCTGTGTTTTGTGAGGCATATGCTATAAAAGGCTCACTCAATGATTCAGTCTTAAAACACTCCCTGCCCAATTCTTCGCCCATTTTTACTCACTAGTTCCTCTTTAATCACCAGGGAATGCAGTCCCTGAGGGAAGGAACAGCTCCAGCAGAGCTGTTCTGAGTGTACTCTTCCGCTTGAGCTTGGTTCTCTGAGTGCCCCGGGATGGGAGGACTCTTGTGGGACCTGAGCGAGCACTGGGAAAGGGCCACCAGGGGCCTTGCAGTTCTTGTAATGTCACAGTTCTCCTCCCGTGTAGTGAGCTGTCAGGAAGGTCAGAAGCCAGGCTAAGAAAGGAAAACTAACTGGGAAACCAGGAAATCTGAACAGAAAGGAAATTTAAGCAATTATAGTAATGCATTTTTCAGCTGGATACAAGGAAGAACTGCCTCCCAGCAGGCCCAGAATCTATGAACAGGGTTCTGTTTACCGTGAAAGATGCCATTGAGAGCAGCAGCAGCTGCCTCGCAGAGTCTGCAGAGGTCTGAGCTCGCCCTGCACGCCCTGTGCAGGCCAGTATCGCTTAGTACATGTCTGTGAGGCGTGCAGGCTTGGTCCTCTCACTGGGGTTGAGATGGGGCCTGGAGTTCAAGCTGTGGGCTAGAGATCACCAGCTGTGCACAAAGGTGCAGGCCTGACTCCAAGCCCTGGGTAGGTTTCTTTCTCCTACTTTGGTCAGCCGGCTGGACAGCCCTGTCAGCGTGAGATGATGAGGGTAGAATGCCTCCTATTTGCCAGAGTTGTCCAGATACTTGAGGTGAACTGCGTGAGAACACTTGGAGGATGAGCAATCCTGACACTTGAGTTTCAGGCGCTGCGTCTTTCCAGTCGCTAGGGGGAGGCAACGGACAGTGTGTGTAAGCTGAGTTGGTCTTGGAAGGGAAGCATATTTGTCTTGTAAACGTTGCTCAGGGATTTCTAATAGATAAGCAAAGATTTGCACTGGGCCCTGGCTGTGCTCCATCAAGGTTTGATCCTGTGCTTTTGTTGAATTGTTTCTGTGAACGTCTCTTACTCTATCATGAATAGTGGATTTTGTGCGACAAATGAGCAGAGCATACTAAAGGCCTAATATTCTCTGGCTTCTTACCTCTGTCTGCTGTGTGTATGATTGTTTCTGTTTTGCTGAGGTGCGCTTTCCCCTTCTCTCGCCCCATTTTTGTCCTTGATTATTGGAGTCCAGGGCCAGCAGGGCACGTTCCTGACCCCTTCCATACCATGGATGGGGCTGCCCTGGGGTACTGAGGGATCAGTTCCTCAGCCCAAAGTCTCCTGAGGGTGGCCTGCCTGGCCAGTATGTGCAGACAGTTCTGTGGCTATTTCTAGGACATTTTCATCCCCACTTTTCTTCCACCGGTAATTTGTTCTCTTTCCATTCTTCAAAAATTCCTTCCTTCCCCTTTGCCAAGTGGAAACAGTGGTGGCCCAGGAGTTCCTACCCTGTGAACATCAACCACTTCATGACTAGTTGGTCTTAAGACCCAGAAGACCCACTGAGACTTCATGTCAGAGGTAATCATGACTACCACGTTTACCTCATAAACGACCACTTAACTTATAGTCCAGATTAATCTGGCCCTTGCCTCACATGTTCTTGCAATTAGCTATGTAGTCCATCTCCTCTCCACTTCAAGTATTTCTGAAGGTCAGTCAGTCCCTAGGTTGTCACGAGTCTTCACTGCAGTGTCTGCTCTGTTCTACCAGCTGCAGGTGACTCCTTGGCCAGAACAGATTCTTCTGTGGCTTCTCGGGTAACTGAAACTACATGGGGCTCTAACTTAGTTCATTAGGGCTGCTTTCACAATGTACCATGGACTGAGCTGTGTAAACAACAACAGAATGTATTTCTCACAGTTCTGATCAGCAGAGTCTGCAGTCAGGGTTCCAGCAGAGGCCAGTTCTGGTGAGGGTCTCTTCTGGGTTAGATATGGCCAGCTTCTTGTGTACACGATGTGGCTGCCTTGGTCCACTGCTCTTTACAGGGTGGAAGGAAAGCGAGAGGGTGCTCTTGCTCCCCTTTATAAGGACACTAATCTCATGCACAGGGGCTCACTCTCATAACTTAATTACTTCCCAAAGTCCACACTTCCTAACACATCACATTAGGGGTTCAAAATTTAACATAGGAACTTTGCAGGACACAGACATTCGGTCCATAACTGACTGTCTTCCTTCTGTTGCCAAAGAGAAGAGTGACTCCCTTACCTCTGTGTCACCCCCAATGGCCAGCATGGTGTGAGTCTCCACAAGCTCAGAGTGCACCCTCCTCTCAGTAGCCTCTCACCTTGAGGGTGAGAGGTGGCTTCGGGTAGATTCATATAGGGTCCCACTTTCATCTTAAGAACCTACGTTCCCCTTCAACAACCAAACAGCTGTGCTTGATCCCCTCCTTCCCTCAGCACGAGCCTCACCTTGCTACCCTCCTCTGAAAATTGTTCATGTGCCAAGTATACCTGCATACTGTAAAGTCCATCAGGAGACAAATCTTGAGACCTTCCCAGGACATGCCCCCCACACACAGACAATTATCAGGCCTGTCTCCACGGGTCCTGGATGCATTTAAACCCCTGCAATGGACAATGGAACCTTCTATCAGAGGTATGATTTCTGAGCTGAAAAGAATTGTCATTGTTACGAAAACTATCTTTCTCTTGTCTAGTCCTTCATAGTTTTCATTTCTTCTTTTGTATTTTCCGTAGTCTCTTAATTTCTTTTAAAATACTGTCACACAGTGTTTAAAACTGGAGCGTTATCAAAAGAACACAAGGTTTACTTGATGGAGTTTCCCTGGCCAAAGCTGGGACAACTGGAACATCCAAATTAATAGCAGGGGCTGGGGATTTAGCTCAGCGGCAAAAGCGCCTGCCTGGCAAGCGCAAGCTCGTGAGTTCGGTTCCCGGTACCGGAGAAAAACAAACAAACAAACAAAAACAACCAAATTAATAGCAACAGACATGGGTAATAACTCATTGCTTTAAAAAAAAGAATATATCAGAGTACAGTTCTATTAAATAAAAGAAAGGGAGAGGAAGAAGCCTTTCTGTGTTTCTTTGTGGAAGAATGCCAATTAATAAATACAGAGGAATGCTGGAATTACAAAGTACCATTTTCAGTAACAACTTAGACAAATTTTTTTTCGCACTAGGAGTTAAACTTAAGGCCTTACACACAATAGGCAAATGTTCTAATATTGATCTACACCCCTAGCCATTTTTAAAATTTAATTTGATTTGATTTAATTTTATGAAAGTATCCTAAGTTCCCCAGGCAAGATCGGCTTTTGATCCTCCTGCCTAGCTCTTTTTGGTAGCTGGGAATATAGGTGTGTTCCACTATGCTTAGGCAGGCAAGAATTTTTAATAGACGCTAAAACCATTAGATAAAAAGTTGTTGGGAAGAGAATATTCACAGTCTCACAGTATTATGCCACAGATAACTTACTAACTGCAAAGGGAACAATTATTTTTGCTGGTGGAGAAATCCGGTAGATACCACCTTAACATCAATGATGTGACATATCAGCATGTGTGACGTGGGGACATAATGCCACCTGCATCGAATTCCTGCCCAAGCAGTGTTGAATCTGAATCTAATCAAGAAGAAACAATCAAAGAAGTCTAAATTGAGAGACATTCTGAAACATAACTGGTCTAGCATAGCACGGTGGTACACACCTATAAAGCCAGTACTCTGGAAGTCTGAGGCAGGAGAATCACAACTTTGAAGCCCTGGGATCAATCCCCAACACCACAAAACAAAACCAAACTGGCCTCGAGTCTTCAAAAAGTCAGTATCATAAAAGGCAGAAAGTCTAGGAACTCTCCTAGATTATAAGAGATCATCGGAACATTCAACTTAGTGCATTGTGTGAATTTTGACTGGACATTGTGGGAAAATATGACTAAAGGGCATTATTAAGACAGTTGAGTCATTTTGAATATGTACTGTAATATTATGTCAGTGTTAAAAATCATAGTTGGTTAATAAGGGAAAAATGAAATGAAAGATTGTTCCTGATTTGTGCCTGTGTGTTTCTGAAAAACAATTCCCAAGTTGTTCTAAAAATCTCCAAGTTGTGGGCTGACAAATATTCCTATGATTCCTGAGATCCTGACTCTTTCTGATGTTCTTCCACAACTTTATTTCCTTTAATTTTCTGTTAGAGGTAACTCACAAAGAAATGAAAGAAAATAATAAGAAATAGCAGTTTGAAAGGTATTCTAAGTAGTTGGTGTTTCCCTTTGGGACAGTTGTGGGACAGCCACAATCTTCGATGACAGGATCCACTTCCGATTTTGCTGGACAAGAGCTTGTCATCTACTTCCTTGGATTCTGAGTGCTTGCTTATTTGAAAATTTTGGAATTTCCTTTCTTTGCTCTATGTCCAGGGCAGAGACCTAAATCCTGGAAGATTCCAGAAATGGGTCATGAGGGCTGCATAGCTCCTCAGGCTGCACCCTGGGGGGTGAGGCCTGTGGACCCTTGCCAGGAGGAGCTAAGTTGTTGCTATCGTTAAATTATTATTTATTATTGTTATTACTATCACTATTGAATTCCAACAGCTAATATGCTAGAAGGAGTAAAAGGTTGATTTCATAAATAATACAATTGGAAAAAATGAACAGTTATATAAGAATAGTCTCTCCTGCCAAATACTACAAACCTTTCCTTGGCTTTGAAGAAGTTTCTTTGGTTTTGTTTTTTGGGTTAAGAAGGAGACAAAGTGAATTTGATGTCAGGAGTATTTTAAAAAAATGGTCACACTGTCAGCACCAGGCCTCAAGTGGGGAGGATGTTGGTGGAAAGCCCAGAGAGATCAGAAAACCCTAAGCAGCGGGCCCCAGGCTTCCCTCCCCGCACCACATCCCAAGGGGACCTCAGCCCCCTGAGCTCCCCATTTCTGGGCAGCCTGGGAACACAGCAGTGAATTCACAGAAGACCGCAGAATGCCAGAGGCTCTGGGCAGCCTCGAAGATTCCTGGCCCCGTCTTAGTGCAATGAGAATACTAAAGATTCCTGTGCCTCTGATGGACAGGGTGAAGCTGAGACAGGCGCACAGTGGGGACAGGGAGACATGTGCATGGCTGTGTGTTTATATTTGACAAGGCAAGGTCATCATTGCCAGTAGCCAAAATTAAATTGAGCTGTATACAATTAACATTATACCTTGACAGTCTCTGTTAGAGGCTATGAGAGTGGAATGGCTCTGCCTAATTTATGGGTATAGTTTGGTCTTAAACAGACAGGCCTCATTCTGGCGTTCCGTTGAATGTCCTGGCCTGTTTGGCTTTTGGATTAAGAGGTTGCTCAGGACTGTGTCACCTACCCCTTTGTTTCAGCCTCCTTCTCGTGGTTTCCCTGGGCTTCCTGGCGTGGGAAGAGGATTCTGGAGGCTGGAGGCGGATCCTCCTCCACCTTTCCAGGGCTCGGCCTTCCCATAGCCTGCACCTGGTAGCCTAAACTGGCAACTGACAGTGATGGCAGTGACAATCCAGGGTGCAGTGACCTGAGCCTGCCCAGGGGGATGCCTCGCCAGTTCAAAGAAGCAGGAGTCTTTCTTCCCTCCCACAGGGCGGGTACCTGCTGCACATTTGTTATCAGCCTCCAGCTTTTCTGGACCCTGGGAAGGAGGAGCTACTTTGCACAGCACACTGCCTCTGAGGGAGAGGTGAGGGCTGCAGCCGGAGGTGACAGTGGCTCTGCTCCAGTCCCCTCCCCTGCCTACACTGGGCACAATCTCTGTCCAGTACCAAAGTCACCGCCCTGACCTGTGGGGCCTTCTGGAAGTTGTAAAGGAATCACACAGGTGAATGTTACCTCGGAGGGCACAAGGACTTTACCTGAAGTCCAGCAATTCAGTGCATGTCCTGTGGCTTTGAGTTTTAAATCTCAAATATAATCTGTCCATTACCCAAAAGACCCACTGTGCTGTGAAACAGAACGCACCCTGCAGGGGTGGAATGAGGGCTGCAGGGCTCCTTTGATGTCCAGAATTCTGTCTAAATGGCTGGCTCAGGACACTGAAGGGACAGGAAGCCCGCCTTTGGGATTTTCCCAGGTCTGCTGGGTGGTTTGTTCTGAAGGACTCTTGCTCCCTCTACTCTGCCCCCCAGCACCTGCCCCAGGCAATGACTGCTGGGTCTTTCCAGATTGTGCTCACCTCTTAATTAAAGGAGAGGGCTGCTCTCTCCAGATCCAGACACACAAAAGGGAGGGTTGGAGCCTGCTCAGTGGGCTGTGCTCTGTAAAGGGTGTTGGGTGTAGCCAGCAGCCAGTTTTTTTATCGAGGAAAATAGAGACGATGAGGAGCTGGAGCAAAGCATGGTGGGAAACTGGGAAAAGTTGCAGGTTGTTAAGAGGTGCTTGCACGTGCCGTAGCAAGTGCAGCAGTGCAGGCAACCAGGAAAAGTAAACCCGTCTATGAATGAGGAAGGCTGTACAGTCACCAGGATAGTGCGTTGAAGTATCATGGGCAAAATAATCTCTGTTTGTTAATGAAAGCTAATGTCCATGCTTTTTGGTGCTAGGCTGTGCTTCAGCATTTGACCTCTCAGCCTAATGCTAACCTGCCTCCATACATGGAGGAGACACATGGCATTTTTTAGCCTCATCATCAAACTAAAATCTAGAGGAGACCCCAGTGGGCCAACAGGTCCAACCCTGCTTTCATTCAATTATTAATATGTCCATGGGTGGAAAGTGGAAAGCCTGTTTCAGGAAGCAGGTGCCACGAGGGCATCAGGAGCTCTCCCATTCCACAAGGTCATTTAGAGAGGCAGAGAGGCCCGTGCTTCCTTCCTAACCTTCAGACTTTGCCAATCCCAGGGATGGGTTCAGAATTCAAGATTGAAAACTAGGAGCTGTGCTGAAGCCAGGAGTGATGGGAAATGGTTTTCTTTAACCAAGTATCAAGCTAGTGTACTTAATCTGTCCCAGACCCCCTCATTCTCCTCACCTTACCTGCCCCTGACACCAAGGGCTTGGTCATCTCAGCTGCTGCAGTGACCATTGCCTCTGAGACATGAGGCAGTATCACAGGGTCAAAGTCTCTGGCTCATGCCAGCACTTTTGGGCATGAATAGACATCAAGTCACAGGGTGTGGGAGCTGGCTTTTCCAGGGGCCATTTCATACAACTCAAAGACTGGCCAGAGAGGCTGGAGATAAGTAACTAAATTCCCTACCCATTCTTATCTTTGGTGAATTTTTTTCTCTATATACTAACCAGGCATAGGCATAGACATTCAGGCATAGGCATTGAGAAAGACCTGCACCTTGCTGAGACCTGCACCTTGCTGGGAAGTCTGATAAAGCTTCAAACTGCATCTACTCCTCATCCTTTCCTGATTTGCTTTTCTTCTCCCTTTCTTTTACTAACCTGGAATTGTACTTCCTAAAGCAATAGCCCTTGGTCCTTGCCTTAGGATATGTTCCAGACTGGAAGTCATGGGCTCAAGAGTTCAAAGTAAAGTTTCTTCTGAACTTTTCCCCTAGGTT
Organism: Chinchilla lanigera; assembly: GCF_000276665.1. NCBI lineage: Eukaryota > Metazoa > Chordata > Mammalia > Rodentia > Chinchillidae > Chinchilla > Chinchilla lanigera. The sequence goes on from NW_004955466.1 coordinate 9,808,045, forward strand.
ACCATCCTCTACCTGTCCATAGACAAGACTGTTCAGGAAACAGAGGCCAGGTGCTCTGTTGTGGAATGTGTATGTTCTTGTCACAAGGCCTGACCACCAGTCTCCCTATGCCAAATTTGACTGGGATGGGAAATCCAGAACTAGAGGACCTTCACGTTGGCAGCCATCTTTAATTCCTTGCTACTAACCCAGTCCTGTGTCAGTGGTACCATGTTCTCTCTTCTGTCTGTCACAAGTAAGCCTACCATCAGCCTTTACATGTTACTGCACCAAGATGATCCAAATTCCTCAGGCTGAGCCTTGTGTCTGCCCTTCCTAATAAGCTGAATGGTGACTCCATCGCCTAGCACTGCAAATCTGTGTTGTGAATTGGTGGCATTAGGAAGTTATGACTGTAACTTTCTATTCTAATCACTCTGAGTTCCCTTGCTCTTATGTGACTGCCACATTCCTATGACTTTTTACCCATGAATTCCAGACAGCTGAGCATCTTGTCCACAAATAGAAAAATAACTGGGCTTTCTCTCCCTCTGGATTAAGAGACATGTTGGCTTCCTGTGACAATGCCCTCTTTTTTGCTAGTCACTTGGTAATCTGCTGGCCCCTAGATCTAGGGAAGTCTCCCCAGGGAAAGCAGCAAGAAGCAATAAGTGGGGAGATGGTGTCTTGAGACTGTGACCTCAGAAGCAGTAGTCACCCAGGCCCACTCGGAAGGGAGGCCATCTGAAGAAAAACAGAAGTGAAAAGAGGCAGCCATCTTGGCGAATGGAAGGTAGGGAGATGTCCCAGGGAGTTCAGAGTTGAAGCATTGTCTTCTATCAGAGAGGGCTGTTCTGACCAGGAATAGGAAGCGGACTGGGGGTTCTGAGGCTCCATTGCTCAAGCCTCGAGTCTCTTTCTCCATCCACTATCAACTCTCCGCACATTCCCCTCGCTGGCTTGAGTGACTCCCTACCCTTGTGTAGTCTCCAGGAGACAGGACAGATTTGGTGGCCTTGTGGGCAGAAAGATCCCCATACATGAGGCTCCTAGAATCAGTAGGATTCCTAGATCCTGGAGCCTGGATTCTTTTAAGAAGAGCTTCCTGCTTCTCTAATTTGGGTACTGATTTCTTACTTAATGGATAAACACCAGAAAAACACAGGCTCATTTCTTCCCAGATGTTCAAGTAGCTGTGTATGTTGCAGGGACAGCCAGCATGAAAGCAGACTGATGCATTTGGAGTCAAACACTTTTTGCTGAGTATTCTTTTGAGATCACAGGCTTGTAAATGGAGACATATTCTCAGTGTTTTCTTGGTCATATCTTTGGTGCCAGGGTGTCTGCCTGCTGTTTTCTTGGGAGCTGCATCCAGAATCAACTACAGATTATTCTGCCTGGGGTCTAGTTTCTCTCTCTTGATGTACTTGGCAGGACTGTTAGTTGGTAGGTTCCCACAGGCCTTCTGAATGTCAGTATCACCTGTGTTCAACTTCTGTCTCCCACATTTCCTTCAGTGTGCATGGATGTTTAAATAGCTGGGCCAAGCTATTCCTACAGAGGAGTTTGGGTAAGTGTTCATGAAGGTAACATGACATTTCCACAGTGTCATACTTCTGCTGCTTTTCTAACTTCTTTGTTCTCTTTTCTCCTTCCTCCACATGTCTGGGGTTTTTTTGGGGTATGGTTAATTGAGTAAGAGTCTGTTGGGTTTTAAAGCACCCTAGGTTGCTAAGGTGTATCTAATGTTCAGTGTCAATAAAGGAAAATAATCCACTCTGGAACTCAGGGAATTTCTATGCTTGTAGTTGCTTCTCTTTCCCACCCATATGATCAGGAAATAAAATTTGTATGTAGTGTATTTATCACTGGTTTAACAAAAGTGTTTTTGGGTATCAAACATACATGGACTAGGAAATTAACAATGATTGTTGTATTACATACTGTTATCATCAAAGTAGTTGCTCAGATTTTATTGTTTTGGTATTGTTCTTTTTGTCTTTATTTTTGTTCTTTTCTTTTTAAAATAAAAAAAGAAAAAAACACCATACATGTGCTATAGCCTTTATACAAAGCCATTTGATGGTTAGAAGGAAGTAATTTAGGTCTATCCTGCATACACAGATGATATGCATGGTAGTAGGGCCGGGAAGCAATTTCTATCATTGCCTCTATGGCCTATTTGAGCAAAGCACAAGGGTGTGAAGAAGACTTCTTGGGAGCGACAAGTCTTTCTTGGGCCCAAGCAGAAAAGGTTCTTCCATCATTTCTTTTTTTTTCCTTCCATCATTTCTTAATCAAGGCTCTTATCAGTCAGAAAGCCAGAGGGCTTCCTTTTGGGTTGTCTTGATCTTCTATCAGTGCAGGGAAGCTGGTCTATTCTAGTAGACTTGCACATCATTGATGACTCCAGTGACTGTTGTGTAATTGTTTTAGGGCTTATGAGTTTGGAATGATGCCTTTTCCTTAGTGAGTTCTCAGTGCCCATATGTCTTCTATCCCCATTGTCAGTGGAGCCCAGGGACAATTTGCCTACTACGCTGGGGTCACAGCTAAGAAGACACAGATGGCAGGCAGAAGTGTGTGGTCAGCATGTTGTGGGATGCTAACTGCTATGGTTCAAGTACGTTTGAGTTTCTACCCAAAGGTCACTATGTTGAAAGCGTGGGCACCAGTATGGCTATGCAAGAGGTGTAGAACCTTCAAAAGGTGGGCAGCAGAGGAGGCTTCCTGCAAGGTAATTTGATTGTTGAGGGTCTTGCTCTTGGGAGGGATTAACGCTGGGCTCCTGGAGTGGATTAGTAGTTGTGAGAGTAGGTTGCTACAGCAGGACTGCCTGACCCCCAATCTCTGGCTCTCTGTGTTACTGCATGATCTCTCTCCATTGTGCTCATGTCTCCAACACAGTGTCATCTGTCATGATATGACACAGCCAAGGAGGCCCTCACCGGAGGCCAAACAGATGGAGCTGCCTGATTTGGGGGCTTCAGCATCCAAAATTATGAGCTAAATAACACCTCCCGTTTTTATTAGTGTATATTGGTTATACAGATTAATGGGTTTCCTCTTGGCAGATTTGTACATGTACATAACATTCTTTAAATATCCCTCACCCCTTTGGCCCCTCTCCCCTTAGTTCCACATGTTTTTTAGGGGGCCAATTAAACCTCTTTTAATAAGAACCTAGACTCAGGTATTCTGCTATAACGATAGAAAATAAATAATTACACTATTGTACCCTGGCCAGATGCTATTGTCCTTTGGCCTCCATTCAGTGATAATGGTCATTCTTGTGATCACAGAAATTGTTAGTTGCATCCCACTTTATCATGTGAAAGATGGAAAAGCAAGCATTTGAAAATTACTTATGGGCTTAGTGTGAAATAATTCACATCCCATTAGATATCAAATATTTTTGAAAAATCAGGAAGGAAAACCCAGTAAGCTCCATTAGTTCATGGCTGAGTGATTGCTAATTGGGTGTACATTTACAACACAAGAAAAGTACGTTGAATATTGTTGTTTTCATCTGGAGAGAGCTTTGTTTTGTTTGCCAGAGTTTTAGCTGTGACATCTCGAGGTTAATGTAAGCCACATAGATGTGGAATTTAACATTTTCATTTAGGGGTGTATTACAGTACTGACTTTTCCCTCCAATTTATTGGTCCCTTAATACTTCAGTAGTAGCTGTCAAGCTGATGGAGCCCACCTGTTCCCTCTGTGAGCTGAGTTCTCTCTTTTGCTTCCACCCCAGGCACTTCCCTAACACTCTATTCCACAACCTTCCTCCTAGGTGTATGAGGAGGCAGTGGTGCAATAAGGTTGCCTCTGAATAATCTGGCATGCATCTCCTGCATTAAAAGGCTAGGGACATGGATATAATGAGCCTCATTTATGAAAGAGATGTTGTTGACTGCTATCTTCCATTAGATCACAAATTAGATCACTCATTCAGTAAATACACACTCAGTGTTAGAATCCGCCCCATTCTTTTCCTCCTCCTTTACATGCTCAAGAACTTACCTGTGGTTACTTGTCTAGTGTGAGGGAGATGCTGTACAATCATGGGTAAGAATGAGAAGGATGTTTAAATGAAACTACAGTTCCTAGGTCTTGGCACTGTCCCTTAAGCTATGAAGCAGTTGTATCCTTTCTCAATCTCTTTTTCTGCTAAGCAGGATTTCAAAATAATGAGTATATGATAGAATTTTAATGAAGAGGTTAAGAACATGGAATCCAAAATAAAACAGCCTGGCTCAAATCTTGATTCTGCCACTTACTGTGGAGGAGACTTTAGGCAAGGTATTTCACCTCCTGATGCCTTGGGTCTGTCACCTACAAAATGGAATTATAGTATTATGGTTTGTATGTATATGTAGAAGTCCCTCCAAAGCCTCATCTCATGCACTTATAGATGGGGCTTTTTGGAGCTGGCTGAATCAAGGGAGTGCAATATTGAGAGTAAAGGCATGTGGTACTAAATGAGTTCACTGATTGGAGTTAGTATAGTTCTGGGTGTGTCTGAATGGCTCTCCTGAAGACAGAAGCCCCTCCCTGGGTGTGGGTGGCACCACCCAAAAGGCTTGTAGCCTAGATGGGATAAAAGGGGAAGGGAGGGTTGCTGCTTCTTGCTTGCTGCTTTCTGCCTGCCCTGCCATGGACTGTTTCTCCTCTGTAACACCCCTCACCCATGCCACCCTGCCATGGAGCCAGCTGACTAAGGACTGAAACCTTCACAAACTGTGAGCTGAAATAAACCTTTTCTCTTTTAAATTTGGGTGTTAGATATTTTCTCTCAGCAGTAAGAAAAGTAACCGAGACACATACTTTTTCCATGGTTAGTGTGAGATAATCTTTGAAAAGTATATGGAATGGTATGTGGCACAGGATGAATTCTTAGTTAATGCTAACTACTGTTAAATGGAATAATTTTTAAACTTTTAAGTTTTCTGACTCTGTCCTTTATGTCATTGCTCTGCCCATCATGTTTGCTCATGGGAGAGAAGAATGAATCCACTGTGCCCCCAGAATGGCATCTTTCTCAGTGAGCTTTTAGTCAAGGATTGGGTAAATTAAAAGATCTTTGTAATTATTTACATGCAATGACCATTTCACACAATATATCACTCTGTTTTCTGTGAATCCCAATTTCCCTATAAGGCCAACATTGAACCTAGCCACTGAATTTAATTTGGTTTGGGACCAGAATTGTGGAAAGAATTCAGTTTGTGAACCAAGATACCACTGCATATGTGTTGCAGTTTATTGTCTATTTTCAAGAATTTTGTGTGTGTTATGGTACAAGTGAGCAAAAACACAAGTCCCCATGAGCTCTGTGCACATGAAAATCTTTTAGCATTATAGAGAGTGAAAGCCTATCATTTTAGAGCCCCTAGTGTGTGCTAAAGGCTACATATTTATCATCTCATTTCTTCTTCAGAGCAGAGTGGTGAATAAACGCTGTTCATTTTGCAGTTAAGAACCTAAGCCTGTGTACAGGTTCCTATGGGGTTGGTAAGAAGCAGGAAGGCATCACAAACCAGACCTACCTTAAGCATGGCCTCTGAGGCAGTCACAATACTGACTGCTTCCAGGTCAGAATCTCCAGAGCATCCTTTTCCTCTCTGGTACAGCACCTGGTTTCTGTATAAGTTTGTGTCCTTGATTGATGACAATGGGCAGAATGTCCACAGGCCTGACACGGGCCTGTGACATGGAGCATGGAAGAAATTTTGCTGGTTTTCATTAAGATTATTGAGTTCTTTGTTATTGCAGAAAAACCTAGCAGATCTTCAACCCCAGATCTTAATGACCTGTACATAAACCAAATGCCTTCATAATCAAATTTTTTTTGAAATGGGATGGAAGACCCAGAATCCAGGAAAGCAAAATGCTGAATTCCAAATTCTTTGTTGACAGTCTAGTGGAACAAGCAAACTACAAAAGCACATACAAATAACAAATGATGTCTAAGGAGTTGTCTTTTAATTAGACAAGTAATTATAAGACAGTGTCTTAGTTTCCTATCTCCTCAAGGGCCATTTCATCCTGGATCTCTTGGTACCGTATCTCTGTGGGCTGAGGAGGGATCTTGGCTAAGATGTGGTTTGTGCCTGTGCAGGCAGATTGAATTTATTTCTGGCTGAGCTCATTACTATCTGTCACTCAATTATCATCAATAAATATTTAAATATCAGGCCAGAGCTGCAGTGCAGAGCCCTGGGTATTAGGCCTTTGCAAGTCCCAGCTGATCATTACTAATTCAATGGCTATAGTTGTAAATTGGCTAAGAACACACAACGGAAGCACTCTTGTCAGTGCGGACTCATGCCACTGAAAGATGTTTTGGTGCTTCTCTTGCCTTATTCCAACAAAATAAGATACAACTTGCTTCAAACTAAATTTTCTTTTTTTTTTTTTTTTTTTGCTCAAATTTTATATAAAAATAAAGTAGGAAGAGGCATGAACTGCATTGTTCTGGATGACCTGGTGGTTTGCAGGGTTGCTCTTTAAACTAACGTGAATTGGCAGGCAAAATGCTTTCCATGGAGATGAATTATATGCTCAGGGTTACCTGGGTTTTTATCTGAGTTAGACAGAGAAGTCGGAGTAGATAAAAATGAAATGACCCATTATCAAGTAATCAATGAGAAAGCTACACTCTGGCAATGTTTCTGGATCAATATACAAGTTGCCTTTGAGGTAGAGGAATTATTCTTGTGTAGTTCAGAGCAGAACAAAGCCCACTTCCCGCCAGACTCCTCTAATGCCCTGGGAGTGAAAGCAGAGAAAACCTCAGGGACAAAAAAGAGGGATGCTGTCTGCATGGAGCCTTGTGACAGCAGCGTGCAGTGGGACCGTGTGGGGGACCTGGTGTGGTAAACACTGGTATGCAGGCACAAGCTCTATATATGGGCTATGGTTAACCACAGAAAGAATGGAGTAGATATGTGTGTGTGCACCATGTATGACCTTAGGAAGTTATTCAGCCTCTCACTGCTTCTTTCATTTATAAAACAGGGATAGTGGTAATATTTAATTGTATTTGTTAAATGACAGACTAAATTAATAGAGGTGTATATGTACAACTTTTTTGAAAGTCTTAATTTTAGAAAAGTAACTGAGAAATGCATATGGTAGAACTGAGAGCCCCAAGTCTTTCATGGGAGCTTGGAGTTGGAGGAAGAGGAAAAGTAGCTTTCAGTGGACTTGACACCATGCCAGTCTTACCTGAAAATCTATTATCTGCAGACTCATCCTTTTAATTCCCACAACCTCCCGAAATAGTTTTTGTCACGGCCATTTTACAGGTGAGAATAATAAAGTTCAGAGAAGCACGCACAAGATTGCACAGCTGTGAGCAGGGAAGACAGGTCTCTAACTGCGGCTACTAGCATCACAGCCTGGCCTCTCTGCACCTCCTCCCATGCTCTGACCACGTCTTCTTCATCCCTGGATGTTCAGTGTGTTAAATAGCCCAGGGCCTGGCTCTATTTAAATAAATATTTGCTGAAAACGTTGAGGACACTGATACAGATCATTCATGGTTTTATGTTCTTAATATGTGGGAATAATTATTGCTATATTTTCTGCAGTGTTTAAGTGTTTTGTATTTATATTATTCTACCTCTCTGTCAGCACAGACTAAGTTGCACTGCAGTATCAAATAATGTCAAAAATCTAAACGAATTATCGCTTTGGGACATGCCCTTTGAGGACTGACTGCCACCCTGTGCCCTGCTTCCTTCCTTTCAGGATCGAAGTGAGCTGCTTTTGTGACTTTGTGGAACTCATGGGACAGAAGAGGGGTACAGGAACCAGGTGATAGTGCTGGAGGTTCTGCACAGAGGTAGCAGGTATCACTTCCGCTCCCATTTCACTGGCCACAGCAACAGATGCCAGACACAATGGGGTGGGAAGAGCAGCATCATCATGCAGAGGAGCTCAGCAAAGAGAGCTCCGTGAGGAGTGGAGAGACAGGCGGCAAATGTTTTCACAGTGATGCAGCACACATCACCACCTTACAGCAAGATAGCCCGTGGGCTCTTGGAAGCGCACGCTGTATTCCTACAGTTGTTTATCTTAATACCTAGAACAGACCTTTCCTTCTTCTAATTTCAGTGCTTGCTTCTCTAGATAGCAAACTTAATTTGCCTTTTATGGGAGGCAGCCTTATTAAAAATCAGCGGCTCTCTCAGTGTGTGAAGGGAACCCCAGCAGCCCCTGAGTTGTCCTGTCAGCCTGTGAGGTCACAACTCTCCCGAGAACTCTGAGCTGCTACTCCCTTCCACTCTCAGTCTCTCCTGAGTGCACAGTGGCTTTCCCACCTGTCTTGTGATGTGGGAAACCAGGAAAGGGTTTATACAGAAACAGATATGAGAGTCCAGCAGCCTCGCTTATGGCCAGGAGTTAGAAAGATTTGTAAACGTGTAACAATGCCACTCTTCTTTTGTTTTGAAAAGTATCACGATGTTTTATAAAAATGTTAACATTTATTAAGTTTTAAAATTATTTTAAGTTTAATTTTATTTTTTGCAGGCCTGGAGATCAAACCCAAGGCCTCACACAAGCTAGGTAAGTAAGCCTGGAGCCACATTTCCAGACTAGTATTTTAAAAATAAGATTAACAAATGCATATTTAATTTTTCCCTTTTTCATTTCTTTCTTTTTTTTTTTTTTTCCAGTACCGGGAATTGAACTCATGACCTTGTGCTTGCCAGGCAGGTGCTGTGCCACTGAGCTAAATCCCCAGCCCCTCCCTTTTTCATTTCTAATATGGAATATCAGTATCTATATCTTTATCTATATATTGCATTTATACAACAGCTCTTTCAGGTCCTTAATATACAGGGTTTCTGAGAAGACAGCATTTGAGAACATCTGTCGCAGAGTGATTGTGGCAGGCTTGGAGCTTGGTGGTTGGAAAGATCCTTCACTGCAGTTGGAGATTCCTGAGCTTTGCTGAACAAAACCTGAGCCCCGCGGGCTCTCGCAGATGCTGCTGCTGATTCATAATCATCACCAGTATTCCATGCCTTACACTTCCTGAAGGGGAGCGGTGATGAGCTGGTTAAAGAAGGCTGGTTGCATGAATTATTCCCAGCCTTGCAGAAGTCCATGACTTGATGGTGCATCAGTTGTGATAAAAGACAGTGGTGGTGCCTGGTCCCAAAAAGAAAAGTGCTGCCTTTCAATGAGAGGCACTAGTCATTGTACTATATAGCATCGTCTAGGAACTCTACTACAATGTCTCACTAGCTTAGTACAGAACACCTGGAACCAACTCTTCAATGCACTGATTCTTTGTATTGTTTATGTGTTAATTTCTGCTCTAATCTTTATAATTTCCTCCCTTTTGGCTTAGTTTGCTCTTCTTTTTCAAGAAGTCTGAGGTTCACCATAAAGTTATTTATTTGTGCTTGCTGTTTTGCTGATATGGGTATTTATTGCTATAAATTTCCCTCTTATGACTCCTTTCATTGTGTCCCATAAGTGCTGGTATGTTGTGTTGTCATTATCATTTAACTGTGGAAGCTGTCTAATTTCTTCTTTAATTTCACCTGTGGCCCATTGGTTGTTATTTAATTTCCATGTGTTTATGAAATTCTTGTGGTCTCTTTTGCCATTCATTTCCAATTTCATTGCACTATAGTCTGATAAAATTCATGGGATAATTTCAGTTCCTTTGCACTTACATAAGCATGTTCTGTGAGCTAGTATGTAATCTATTTTGGAGAACATCCCATGTGCAGCTGAGAAGAATATGTATTCTGATGTGGGGTAGAACACTCTGTAGACATCTACTAAGTCCATTTGTTTAAAATTTTGGTTTAGTTCTACTATTTTATTATTGATTTTTTGTGTACTTGATCTGTCTTTTTGTGATAGTGGGGTATTGAGATCCCCAAATACAATTGTATTTGGTGCTTATTGTATTTTTCATGCCCATTATTTGTTTTATACAGTTAGGTGCACTGGTATTTGTTTGCATATATATTGATGATTGTTATCTCTTCCTCGTGGATTATTCTCTTTACAAGGATATACTGACCTTCTTTATCTCTCTTAATGAGGCTTGGCTTGAAATTCACTTTGTTTGCAGTGTGGAATTTTCATTCTTTTGGATATCTGCTTGAATCTGCCTTATGGATTCCATTTCTTTCCTATGCTGACCATTCATGGCTTCTATCATTTTCTTAAGTTCCTCTGTGTTTTTGTCTGTATCTGCTCTAGAGTAATTAAGCATAGTTTACATTGTGGACACCATCTCTGTAGTTATCTGAAAATTATTTCTGATTTGATTTTTTCTAGTGTCTCACTGAATTGCTTTGTTGTTACCACTTCAGAGAGACCAGGTGGGTGGCGTTCGGATTTTCCCACCTCATTGCACCCTGGGTTTGCCTTTGGTGAACTAGATGTCTGGAGTTACATTTTGTTTAAGTGTCTTCTCATTTTCTTTTCTTTCTAAAATTTAATTACTGTGGTGATGCTTGTAAATTGCCTATGGTCAGTTGCTTTATTGCTAGTATTTTGAACCCTGAGGAAATGGCTACTTCTTCAAGATATCTTCCAGGTGTAGCTGATTTTGGGATTTGAGTCTGTTGCAAGATCCTACATCTTCAATTTGTTGGGGATGAGAAATTGCTGCCTGTTTGGTCCAGCCCCTGGTTCTTTGGCATCATGCCATAATATTTTCTATGACTCTTAGTCAATGTCAGTCTTGGAATACCAGGAAGAACAGCTGTTTAAAAGAGTTATGTCACTTTAGGGTATAGTAGTACCATCAGTAATGACAATAGCATTAAACACAGCCTAGAAAATGACAAACTGAGCTAACCATTAATTTACCACCTTTAACCATATAGTGTAGATCTGTGGTTAATAACAAAATCTAAAACAAACCAGAAAATTATATGCAGTATAAAGTCCTTAATATGTTAATTTTGCCCTCAAGGGTTAAAATTTAAAAAGGGTTGGGGAGAAAATAGAGAAGTGAAAGAAGAGGAAGAGATTAAAAATAAGGCTGGAGGACAAAGGGTGGTCATGCTAACTTTGGGAAACTGGTGCAGATGATTGGAGTAAAAGAGAGAAGGAAGAGATTAAAAGAAGAACAAAACAGAACTACAACCACAAAGAGGCTAGAAATTATGTTCACACTCATATAAAACAAGATCAAACAATGAAGGAAAAAAAAGCAAAACCAGAAAAACAAAAACAAAACCACCACCACAACAACAACAAACAAAGAAGAGAGAGGAAAAAAGAAAGAAGTACATTTCCAGGTATGTCTGTACTTTCACTGGTTGACAACATGTGGAAACAGAGCCCCAATCTGTGCCAATCTATCCCAGCAAGCCAGCAATAGCTTTTTTGGCATGGTAGTGGATAATCTCAGCGAGCCTGAACCTTCTGGCCAAGACCAGACTCATTTGGCCTATAGCTGTCAGCACACCTTCCATGGCCCAGAGCCCAGCTTGGAGCCTCTAGATGGAGCCAGCAGCTGCCCTGAGTTCTGTGCTCAGTTGGCCCCTCTCCAAGATGGCTCCTGGCTAATTGCTGTCTTGCACAGGACAACTGAGCCCTTAGTACTCACTGCTAGCTAGTGCAGTCCTTCACATCTGCTGCTCCCCTCCACTGCTGCATCTCTCCATGGAGGCTCTGAGTTTGCCAGCAGTCACTTTGTGTCCACAGGTTTGAACTGCTCCTCTCCCACAGTGAGTGCTGTCTCAGGGAGAAGGTGTTGCTGGCTAGCTGCTTCTTCTTCATTGAAGTTTCTCTGTTTGCTCTCTCCACGGGCTTCAATTCATGCTTCAGATCCTTCCTGGGTCCAAGAGACCCACTTCCCTCCCTCTTGTCTTCCTCATCTTGCTATATTCCAGCATCTGGACTGCTCTTTCTCTGCTGTTTACTACTCCATCATCCTGGTGCTCCCCATTCCAGGGCAGACTGTAAACAGAGCCAGTGACAGTATCTATAGCATTTAGAAGGCCAAGCCAGGTCAGAAATTCCTTTGGTAGTTTGCATGTATCTGCTACAATTGCCTGAAATTCCCTCTATCAATGCTGGTACTGACACATAATAAACTTTGTCTTTGGAAAGCTACTATGTTGTATCACAAACATGTTGCTGAGGAAAGGTGCTCCTCACTTAGTTGATCCTTATTCAAGCTGTACCAGTGATGGGTTCATCCATCTGCCTGGCCAGATTGGGATCTCAGTACTGAGGGTTGGGGGTGGGAGTTGGGAGATACTGCAAAGGTCTGGTGAGGACAGAGCAGGGCCATCTGGTGCCAAAGAGACATGGAGGAACCAGTATGGGGTCACATGGGTTGTGGGGGTTTGGGTTATAGAGCAGAAAGGAAGTGAGTATCAATATTCTTCATTTCTCATTGTGCTGACTGTGAGGCTGGGGTAGGTGTCCACAGAGAGAGCACACAGGAAAAGGAGCTCTGGGAGTCTAAGACTTACACTGACCCCGTATTCTTCTGTAGAGGAATCTTGTAGAACAACAGCTGACCCTTGGAAGAGCCTGGAAGCTTCTGGAATGCACATCTGTCCTCTTGTCTCACCACACTCACCACCTCAATCTTGCTAGACAGCAGTAGAGACAGTGCACAACTTCATATTTTTCCCCTTCCTCCATGAGATTCACCATTAAGTGTTGAGCTGGCTCTCTCAAGATCTGCATATTTATCTCTTTGTCCATCCCTTTCCAAATATGTTCATTGTTTTACAGATATCACCACATATTCCTGTACCACCCTACCTCATGAAGGGTTTTTATGAGGAATGAGCATTAAATGTTCTTAAATTGCTTTTTCATCATGTGTTTGGGTGATGACATGGTTTTTCTCCTTTGACTTATTAACATGGGGACTCATGAACAAGTTTCTTAATATTGAATCAGTTTTTATGTTATTGGACTAAAGCTTGCCTAATATACTCATCTTTTGATGTATTGCTGGATTCTCTTTGCTAAGATTTTGTCAGGTTTTGAAGTCAGTATTCAGATTTTCTAGAAAGAATTAGAAAGCTTTAATTCTTTATGCTGTGGATTTAACACTGGAAATTTAAGAGAATTAATCCACGGATCCATCTAGGAAAGGTTTTTTTTTTTAAGGGCAACTATTTACAAATTTTATAATTTCTGTCAAAGTTACTGATCATTTTATTTATTTAATTATTTATTTTTTATTGCATTAAGGATTGAGCCCAGGCCCTTTGCATTAAGCTACAGACCTACCCTTCTTTATTTTTTTATTTTAAGACAGGGTCTTGCTAACCTGCCCAGTCTGGGCTCAAACTTGCAGCATTCCTGCCTCAGCCTCCCAGAATGCTGGGATTATAGGCGTGTGTCATCAAGCCCACCTGCTTGCTTGCATATTGTTCAATATTTTCTTTGAAAACTTTTTGTTTAATTCAGGCTTTCACAGTTATTAACCTTGAGCTATATATCATATTATTTTATTGTTATTTGATACAACAGTATTTTTAGTGTCTGCATAATATTGCATCATGTGGCTATATTATACTTCAGTTTTACATTTTAATCTCTTGGTCCCAAGTAGCTGTAAAAGAGGATAGGTGTTTCTTCTTGAGTTCTACTGCCAGCTCTATTCTGTGTGATCTTGTCAAGTAGTCTGTCTTTTGGATTCAGATATATTGTGCTGCAGCCGAAGCAGTGGCTACGTACTTCAGTCCTGTGCTTGTGAACACACAGTGGCTTTGGAGGCAACAGCTCCCCTTGTGGGTCCGCTCTGAGAGGAAGTCCTGAGAGGAAGTCCTCCACTGGGTGCACATCAGGGACCACTCCTCCAGCCTCCCAACAACTGCGCAAAGACATGAATCCCTGCGCTAAATCTCTTTCTGCTAATACAACTTGAGGGGTTTCTGTTTCTTGTACTGCACCCTAGCTGAGACCCCAGATGTCCAGAAGAGAAAGATCAGGTATAGAGAGAGATTATATAGATTATATAGATTATATAGAGATTATTCCTTTCTCAAGGTCCCAATGTTTATGCAAAACCCCAGCTTCCAAAGAAAGCAGGGTTTTCATCTTTCCAGGATGAGGGCTGTGCAAGCCACACATAGTATTTAGCATCACACCCTCCAGTGATTGCTGTGAGAATCAAGTGCAGTCATTGACACAGTTGCCTGGGTAGGATGTAATCAGTGCTGTTGCTGTTGGTAAGGAGCAAGCCAGGTGCCAGGCACTGTGCTTATTTTCTATGTGTGGTGGACAAATGAGTCCTACTTTTCTGCTGTCCTCAAAATAGTCTCAGTATAAATAGGAAGTAGATACTGAAGAAATAATTATCTCACAACAGAGAAGCTATGGGGACTGGGGCACATCTGTTGGTGATATGTGTTAATTCACTTATCATTTGTTAAAAGGTAAATGTGTTGATGTGACTCACATGCGGGCTCTGTCTGTAGTTAGGATGTAAGATGTCGGATGGATGTCACGCCTCCTGTGTGGGGCATGTATGTTGGAAACAGGAAGGGAAGGGAAGAGGAGGTCTCAGAGGTGAAAATGTGGGCTGGACCTTTCAGGATGAAGGAGACTTTAGGCAGAGAAGGGGAAGAAGGTAAATTCAGAGTCCCAGATGGCAGAGTTATGATGGATTTTAGGCATCAGCTTAGGGCAGATTTCCCAATGTGCTTCCTCCAAACATTCGTCCTCAGAGCAGTCTTCGCAAGGACAGTTCTGGGGTTAGACACTGTATGGAGACCACAGCGACTGTCAATCATGTTGAAAAGGCTTACACTAAAGTGTCAACTTTAAATACGGATTATATGTTTTGGTCCATGGAAAACTTCTTCAATCTATCCATTAGCATAGAGCACAGTCCCGAGCATGCACACAGTCCGGAGAGTATCCCCACTGCGTCCGTGTAGGGAAAATGAGGCAAGGAGGCTGAGGGTTACAGTGCTGCAGGATAAGCTCCAGCAAGCCAGGGACAGTTTTGCCCCAACACTTTGATTTCCCCAGCAATTAACTCAGGACCTGGCACATGTTAGATGAAAAGTTGTTGAAGCAATAAATAAGTGATCTGGAAGAGAACTCAGATAGCTCAATTCTCAGATTTATGGTTTTATTAACAGACTCCCCCCAAACAATAGGGAAACATTCCCAAAAAGATGCAGAGAAATTCTCCAAACAAGAGTTATGCAGACATTCTTCCCTCTGAGGATGGAGCTGGCAGATAAACTCAGGGTGCCTGTAATATTTGGGACATACTTAGACCAAAGAATTGCTCACTGTCTACCTGGAACTCAGATTTAACTCAGCATCCTATCTTTTATTTGTTTAAGGGACAATATAGAAATCTTCCTACTCGTTCATGTTTCTTGATGATCACCCCCAAAAGATTCATAGACTTATAATTTACTTTTCAATGTGTTTAAGGGCCAAGCCTTTTGAGTGGGTCTGAGAAGATAAACCAATTATGTACAACTTATATTTTTTCAAGTTCTTGCTCTGAGGGAAAGCTTTGTGTAAGCAGGGAAGTGACAAAGCATTTATGTCATCAGTGTGGGCCCTACCACATGCAAGGGGAGCCCAGCGAGATCCTATAGCAGGGGGACCTGCTGTGACTGACCCGGGGGAGCTCCACAGAGACCAGGAGAGGCCTGGGAAAGTGCAGGGAGGACCAGCTCCTAACAAGGGAGGCAGTTTGGAAGGCACAAGGGAGGACGCTTGCTCTCACACTCCCGAGCCAGAGGCATGCCGCTAAGAGTGAATATTTATAGCCACAAAGTTTCTGGAACTCAGACCAGGTGATTCCTTCATTTTGTGCAGCGCAGACCTGGATGTAGGTTACCAATTGTGAAGCTCTCAGAAGCATTCCTGTTCACACCATCTCTGTCCTGCTCCACAGGCACAGACTGAGGTTGAGCACAAACCATCCATTATTCTTTTGCCAGGAGGATCCTGACCCTAAGACAATGGACCAATTAAAAAAGAGCAGTAAGAGCAAAACAGCAAAAAACTTCCCTTTCTGCCATTGGTTGATTGTTGAGTCTGTTTGCTTTTCTTTCATGCTCATTTTGGTCTGAATTATGCTTTTTTTTTTTTTTTCTGAGACAGGGTCTCATTCTGTAGCCTGGGCTAGATTTGAACTTGTAATCCTCTTGCCTCAGCCTCCAAGAGTTCTGGGATTTATTTATGTTTTTGAAAACACAGGCCCAGAGCCCAGTATGTCCTCAGGCAGCTTTATGCATTGCATTCTTTTTGTGTGGGTTATTTCTGATGATGCACTAGGGTGAATTTGCTTCTGCAGAGAAGGGCGATGGCTTGCTTAAAGTATTGATTAACTGCACTTTCATTCCTCACTTTGCTCATTTTGTAAGTATTACAAATGCACAGTCTATGCCAGGAACCGTGTGCAAGGCACAGATCAAACAGATAAAGCACAGTCCATGTGCATAAGGAGCTGACAGGTTAAACAAATTCTTGCAATTCACTGAGCGGAGTCAGCAGCAGGAACAGCGCAGAGATGCGGCAAAGGGGGCTCTGGGAGCAGCCCCACCTGTGGGTGGTGTGTAGGGTACTACACAGGGAAGATTTATGAGCTGGGCGCTGAGAACAAATAGGTGCTTTCTAAGAGCAGAGAGGAAGGATGCGGAGATGACGGCATGCAAAGGCGAGTAGAATTTCTTGCTCAGTGAGAGACTCCACACACAAAAGATGCCTCATTGAGATCCACAGAGAAAGCAGCCTAAATTCTTTATTTTTTATATAAAAATAAACTTTGCTAATACCCAGTATGTGACTTACAGTTTGGCACCTATGATTTATCAATAAGATGATCCCAACTTATGATGGTTCAAATAAGGATTTTTTTACTTTACAATGTGAAAAGCAATGCTGTGCATTTTCATGATTGCCAAGGCTGTGTTTTCTGGGCACACTGAGCAGTGGTGGTGAGCCAGAGTTCAGTCAGCTACACAGACACAAAAAGCACCAACCAATAGGACAGGATACAGTGCTGCTAGACTAGGACGTTAGTCAGGTCAGGCATATTAAGTACGTCTGTGATTTAGGATATTCTCAGCTGATAATGCGTCTATAAGGGGTAACCTCACTATAGTAAGGGTACCTGCATTCTCTACCTGTTCTGTGCCAAGAGGGGCCACTCATGATCCCCTAATTGGGTTATTACTGTTGGAGTGGCAGAATTAGGGGTTCACCTCACGGCTCCCAACTCACGCTGCAACAGTGCCAATGGGAGTCTAGACAATTAGGCTCCTTATTAGTCCAGGGTGTGTGGGTCATGGAAACAGAATGCCTAGGACACTGATTTATTATTATTATTATTTACTATGAATAATATGTTTGTTTTAAAAAGCAAACTCCTGGCTTATCCCAGGTTAGTAGAATCAGCACTGCTCAGAAAGGGTCCAGGAACCTGTCTAACAAACTCCCTATGCAATTCTTACTGGCTTAGTGTGCTCAGGCTGTGTTAGGGTTTATATCTGCATGGGCCCCAAGAGCCTATGTACTTGTAGGTGGGCTTTTGGAAGGTGATTGGATTGTGGGGATCTTAGCTGGCCTGCTGTGAGGAAGTGGGGTCTGGTCAGAAGAGCTGGGTTGCAGTGGGCATGACCCAGAAGGGTGTATCATCCTTCCTGGCTCCTCCCTTGATCTCTCTGCTTCCTGTCTGCCACACTGTGAGCGGCTCTCCCCCACCACGGCCCTCTTCCATGCTATCCTGGCTTGGAGTCAGCTCACCATGGACTGAAATGTAAGCCAAAACGCACCACTCCTTCCTTCAGTTGTGCTTGTCCCAGCGATGAGGGAAGTAACTAAGGTGGGCTGCCTTGGCAAGAACCCTAGACTGGGTGGCTTAAGTAACATATTTTCTCACAGTACTGAAGCCAGAATTCCAAGGGGAAGGCTCTGCTATGGCTCACAGCCGGCCACTGTCTCACTGTGTCCTTGCATGTTGAAGAGTGAGCTCTTACAGGGGTCCCAGGTCTATTGGATCAGGGCTTTGCCCTTAAGCCCTCACTAACCTCAGCCACCTCCTTAATGGCCCCGTTTCTAGAACAGACCCGGAGTGGAACAATCGGGGCTTCAACCTGGGACATTTAAGGGGAGGGCACAGTTCAGTCCGTGGTACTTATGTTTGTTGAAATCTGAGGGCCACTGGTTGGCCTAACTAGTAGAAAAGCAGTGCAGCCAGGGGTAGCCTTGATGATTGCTCTCTATGTTCCAGAGTCAGATCTGAGAAGAAGAGCAGAGCCCTGTGGGATTTGTAGCTCCTTCCCTTGCCTGCTGGACTAATGCTGTCTGCTAGATATGCAGTGGGAGTC
The DNA here is from genome assembly GCF_000276665.1 of Chinchilla lanigera. Classification (NCBI taxonomy): domain Eukaryota; kingdom Metazoa; phylum Chordata; class Mammalia; order Rodentia; family Chinchillidae; genus Chinchilla; species Chinchilla lanigera. Next base: position 9,826,341 of record NW_004955466.1, read on the forward strand.
AAAATGGGAACCACACGTAGTTAAAAAATTTTAACAACCATACTAAAAAAAAGGAAGCCAAAATGAATTAGCTATTAGGTGGGACAGGTAATGCTAGGGCATTCCAGCTCTCAACCCAGGGAAGGAAGCAGAGGTGTGTGATGTGACATGCTGTACAAGTGGCATCATTTCTAAGAAAGGCTTTATGATTATGATGAGCCTTGAAATGATTTGTTAACATGACTCCTCTTACCAGCAGCTCAGGATGTCAAGTACAAGCAGAGAACAGAAGCTGACAGCTCATCCTAGCTGTTGAAGAAACTGTCCCCATTCGACATGCTGTTTACCGTTTACATAAGAAATCGCAAGCTGCCAGAGCCAGAGCCGCCTGATGACTGCGCCATGCTGACATGGTGATAGTTTGCTCTTAAATTAAAATGGAGCTGTGTTTGATTTATCCTCTTCAGCTGTCACTCCTCACCTCCACTGAACCTTCCCTAAGACCACAATAAAGATCAGCTCAAGGTTCCACACTGGGTTCCAACCGTGAAGAATGGAATAACCCTGAAACTGGCTCCTTCCAGTAGAACAGTGTTTGCCACCAGCATTGGGGTGGGGAGGAAATTGTTTGAATTTCACAGAATAAAGGAAACAGGAAATTAATCACGAGGCTGACTGTATCCATACTGTGCAAGACCAGAATTGGGATCTTAGGGGCTCTAGATGTGCTATTGGTGATGTGCTGTCTTGGTCCTCCTAGCTCCCCAGACCTCACAGTGACACTGGGGACAATGTATTTGTGTCCTGTGGAGGGAACTTGGGATGTTCAGCTGGAAAATAAGAAAGTTTCATGAGGACAGCACTAGCAGTCGCTGTCATATATTTGAGAGATTTTTGGAAAAGGAATCAGACTCACTGTAGGCAAATTAGCACCCATCTGTAGCTCAGTAAAGAAAATCTTTAAAATGAGATTAATAAGTAGAGGGTCCAACACCAGCTCTCTGATCTGGGAATTGTTAACCTTTTAACAGGCTTATGATAGCTACTCTGTAAATGTGCTTGTAATATTGCAAGTTTTATTTAGACATTAACATGAGGCCAAAAAGACATGAATACAAACCCGGCAATGGTTTTCATTCTTTTTGAGACAAGAAATTCTTTTTCCTTCCCCAACATGGGCGATTTGGCTGCAGGTCCAGCTGTGACTGCCTGCATTGGTCTTTGATGTGCATTTCAAGGCTCAGCTGTGTGCTGTTAAGCCCCACCCCCACCCCCCGAAGGTGGCACCTAAGGTCTTATCACAAGGGCTGGAGCTCAGTTTTAAAACAGTGAGCTTTAGCCACAATGCAAGTACTTGACTATCTATCTGGTTAATCTTGTATCCTTATTTTTAATTGATAACAACAATAACAGTAATGATCCTTGAGCACTGTGCCAAGCCTTTTGCATATGTTATACTCATTCAGTCTCCACAATAGGCCTAAAGTGACTGCAGCGTCACCTCCCATATTGCACTATACAGAAACCAACACTGATCCAGCTCGGGGACTTGCCCAGAGGTGTAAAGAACAGAGATAAAATTTGATGCCCATCTGTCTGATTGCAAATCCTACTACCTCGAAGGAGAGATGTATCTTTCACGTGGCAGTTACTGCCCTCCCTGTAGTTTTTGTTTTCCTGAGTGCTCTCCCACATCTAATTGCTACACATCTGGGAAAGAAAGTAAATTTGTGGGTAGCGACTGCCTAGAGTTTGGGACTGAGGTGAGTTAGTTCTAAGGCCTTGACTGGTGGGGAAGGGAGGGAAAGGAGCACAAGAACTTCTGCTCTGTGTCTTTTATTTATTTATTTATTGTGAAAGACCCACTTGAAACAATAAAGGGAATAGTTCAAAAGAGCCCCTCCTCCCCCATCTTTGAAGAGGCGAACTTTCCAGTTAGTACTTAAACGCGTTCCCATTCTACCCTCGTTCCATTTGAGATTTGCAGCTCAGAGATCTGGGTTTCACTCCCAGGAGATCCTGCCCTTGGGTTCAATCTGTTACTGCTGTCCTCTAGGACGCAGAGGCAAAGACGAGTGTCCTTGGGCTGTCTGTGGGGACCTGGGCTGACTGCGGTGATGGATGAAGTGAGGGAGTTGTAGGGCCGGGTTTTTCAGTGAAAGGCAGTGCAATGTACCCTCGCAAAGTCATGGCTCAGAGTTTGCAGCCTCATTCACTTGCAGGTTTTTCCTTAGAACCTAATAATTACTTGTAGAAACCCCTCACAATTTCCAGGAAACTGCAAATATCCTCCACAATCGCGTTTTTTTTGGTGGGGGTTGCCAAGTAGCCAATCTGAGAGCGTTATTCAGTTCTCCTTACTGCTGATTGGCTACTGCCCTGTGACCCACCTAGGGTAGACGCAGCAGCATTCCTGCATCTTAACAGGTTGCTGTACTCCAGTGTTCTTGGTTTTGTTCTTAAAGCCCTAAGATCCCTACCAAAATGCTCTGTACCTTTTAAGGCTTTATTTATACAGCACTGTATTAAATTAAACTACAAAACTGTGGGAGACATAGCATATTTAGGGTTTAAATTATAAAAATACACATTTATGGACATTTTTCTGAACATATTTGTGGGTGCTGTAGGAATGTAACCCCCTCAAATTTCAGAGGCCCACTGTACTGAATTACTAAAGTCACCGGTCGGGGAAGACTCCAAAACCCATTTGCTATAGGACGTTCCTAATGGTGCACAGGAACTCTGAATAGAAGGGAAAATAACACAAAGCAGCATCCTTGGTGCTGTCTGGTTCTAGGTAGTGAACCATAAACACAGTCCTATGATAGACAATTTGCTTTTCTTCCCATCTGAACACACTCCTCCTTTGCAAACCTTATGTGTTCCACTGGAGAAAAGGCCAGTGGGTCCAGAAGACCACTCAGCTCTCCCAGTTGTCCACTGAGGCTTCACCTGGGGCCACTGCTGTGGCTTCATTAGCTTAGACCATCAGTTCTGGGATTTGTGGAACCTGCAGTGGCTTTAACCAAGTACCCCAAAACAGTGCCTGGCAGGTGACACAGTCTGAGGGATGCTCGCTGTAAGACACAGAAATTCCAGTGAGAAAAGGTTGATGTAATTACCAGAACAACCATGTAACGACTGACTTAATGACTCTTCACATGTTCAGGTACTACAACTGGGCATCTGAACAGTAAGGAACCCAATTCTAATCCCCAGACAAAGTGGGGGAGTCCCATGTCACCAGCATCAGTTTTGCTTAGAGATTTACCTCAAAAACTCCTAACATCATCAGGTTCACATCTCCAGAATACATGCAAGCTCAGCATGTGTAATTAATCTTGTTCTTGCAGGCTGGATGGGGACTTCTGGTTAGAAGTCAGACCGAGCTGATCAAAGTTTCTTTTGTCCTGCTTCAAATATAGACATCAGACATCCCAGACACAATATATTGAAAAACAATTGACGACATGACTAAATATTCAACTGACACACCTGGAAGTGCTGGAAGTAAAGAACACCCAGCAGCAAGAGGAGTAGATAGGTGATATGCTGCCCAGAAGCAGACCAAAGCCTTTGGGACTGCAGTTATGTTGTTACTACGGTTTAGACCTAAAACATTCTGCAAAGCCTCACAAATGCAGAGGTGGGACTTCTGAAAGTGATTGGATCATAAGGGCTCTAATTCCATCAGTGAGTCCACTGATGAGGTTACAATCGATGGCCTCATTGGGAGGTGATGGAAACTTAAGAGACAGAGCTATTTAAAAGCGGGGGGTCATGGAGAGGTGGCCTTGACTGTATCTCATCCCCAGCCACTTGCTCTGTGTTCTTCCCCTCTCTCCCTGGGATGAGTGGTTTTGTTTCACCATTCTCTCTTGATAATAAGGCTCTGCTCAACTCAGGCCACAGCGGTGGAACCAGCGGACCATGGACTACCACCTCTGACACCATAAGTAAAATGAACTCTTCCTCCTTGAAGTGGTTTTTTCCTAAGTATTTTGTCACATTTTGCTGAATAGCTAATGCAGATGCTCATAAGAGCACAGGGATTGAGTCCCAGGCTGCATGGGGAGAAGCAAGAACCGAACTTATACGGAAAAAAAAAAAAAAAAAAAAGAAGTCCCAGAAGTTAGAAAAGAATTGGCTATACTACTACAACTTTAAGAGCTTTACCATTTGACCGAAGAGCATGGCATTGAAGGGGAAAAGACTTGCCCAGGGGTATGGAATGAGGAACTGGCATCTTATGTCCTAGTTATGGGCAAGCGTGCAGCCAGAGTTCTTACCCTACCCCACTGGCGGGGAAAATTAGGCAGTTCCTTATAGCATCTCCACACTCAGTTGTCAAGTGGACTCCTGCAGAAATCTTCTACTGAAGGTGAACTCACAGGCAAAAAGCACAGGGCACCAGGAAATCAATCCCATAAAAATTAGTTACCAGTAGCTGTACACAGAGGCAGAGCGTGCTCCACAGGAATCTCAGGTGTGAAGTGGTGTGAAACACACTTAAAAATAAGAATGTTGAAAGGGATCCTCTTCAATCTCCGTTTTTAGGGTACTGTAATTTTCACTGAATAGATCTTTTACATCCTTTGTTAGGTTGATTTCTAAGTATTTAAAATTTTTTTGGATGTTATCATGAAGGGTGTGCTTTCCCTAATTTCTCTCTATGTTGTTTGTTGTTTGTGTGCAGGAGTGCTATTGACTTTTTATTGTTGACTTTGTATCCTGCTACACTATTGAATTTGGATATTCAATCTACAAGTTTTTTGGGTCTTCTGTGTAGAGTATCATGTCATCTGCAAATAATGATAATTTAACTTATTTCTTTCCCATCTTTATTCTTTTTATTTTTTCCTATTGTCTGATTGCTCTGGCTAATGTTTCCAGACCTATATTGAATAGGAGTGGTGATAGTGGACATCCTTACCTTGTTCCTGATTTTAGAGTGAAAGCTTTCAGTTTTTGTCATTTAATATGATATTAGTTGTTGATCTGCCAAGAGGATATCAGAAAATAGAAAGATAACCCTTGATCTTGGGTAGGCAGAACCAACAGAGTGAAAATGGCCATACTCCCAAAACTGCTATACAGATTTAATGCAATCCCAATAAAAATACCATTAGCATACCTAACAGAACTAGGGAAAACATTCCTAAAATTCATTTGGAACCAGAAAAGACCCAGAATAGCAAAAGCAATTCTGGGCAAAAAAGGCAAGTCAAGGGGCATCACAATCCTAGACCTGAAATTATACTACAAAGCTACTACGATAAAATCAACATGCTACTGTCAAAAAAAAACAAAACAAAACAAAACAAAACAAAACAAAACAAACAAACAAACAAAAAAAAAACCAGACCTGAGGATCAGTGGAACAGATTAGCAGATACAGCAGCAACTCCAACACACTCGGCCATCTTATCTTTGACAAAGGAGCCAAACATGTTCACTGGAAGATAGTCTCTTTAATAAATGGTGCTGGAAAAACTGGCTCTCCACATGCCAAAGACTAAAACTAGATCATGTCTATGCCATACACTAAACTAAAATATAAATGGATCAAAGATCTAAATATTAAAACAGAAACAATCTACTAGAAGTGAAAATAGGCAGAAATCTCAAAGACAGGTGTAGACAGAAACTTCATGAACAAAACACAGACTGTAAGGAAAATAACACAAAGAATCAACAAATGGGATTTTACTTTATTAAAAAGCTTTTGCACACAAAAGAAATCTCCAACAGAGTGAAAAGACAACCCACAGAATGGGAAAAATTATAGCCAGCTGTCCCAGAGATAAAGGATTTATATCTAGAACATGTAAAGAACTGAAAAAAATCAGACCCCCCCCAAATTCAAAGACCCAATCCAAAAATGGGCCTCTGAGATGAAAACACACTTCTCAGATGAAGAAATACAAATGGCGAATAAATACATGAAAAATGTTCAACATTATTGGTCATTTGGGAGATGCAAATTAAAACAACACTGAGATTCCAACTCACCCAGGCAAAAATGGCTATCATCAAAAAATCTCCTGATAACAAATGCTGGAGGGGTTGTGAGGAAAAAGGAACCCTTCTCACTCTTTGTTGGAGTATACTCCAACTGATGCAACCACTATGGAAATCAGTATGGGGATTCCTTAAGAAACTGGGATTAGAGGACTCATGCAAATCAGCTATTTCCTTTCTGGGTATCTTCTCAGTAAAATTAAAAACATCATACAGTGATATATTTGCACCCATGTTTATAGCAGCACAATTTCTAATAAATCTTGGAAACAACCTAGATGCCCATCAACAGAGGAATGAATAAAAAAGATGTGCTTTTTGTATATAATGGAGTACTAAACCATAAAGAGGAACAAACTGGAGATTTTTATAGATAAATTGATGCAACTCAAGACCATACACATAAGTGAAATAAATCAGAGCCATATGTGTAAACATTGTATTGTCTCACTAGTGTGAGAAATTGAACAAGAAAATAGGATCTGAATCTTACAACAGATATTGTGAACTGGGAAGAAACTGCAAAATGAAAGACACCGTGATGGGGAAAGTGGAAAGGAAGAAAGGGAAAAAGAAAAAAAATATGTATACACAAGATAGTTCAGAAAGTTTCACAGCTAACTTCTCTAAGTTCCTTGAAAAGAATGCATTGTGCTAATATTGTTTGGACAAGATAGCATACCTATATCTCATACTCTGATTCACTAATAGGAAGACAACAATATGCAATCTATCAACTATTATAACTGTCCTACTAACCTGTTTCATTGTTTGTTTATCTTTTTTCTCTTTAAAATAAAAAATGCAAAAAATAAAAGGATCCAAGAAGTAATGGCAAACTTCAAATCTACAAAGCTTAACAAGACTTTACAGAAACAATAGATAAACTTCAAAAACAAGTAGAAATTCATAAAATAAAAACATAGTCATTTAAATCACATCAATGGGTTGGGTTGAGTTAAATAGTGAGCTACTATTTACAAACTACAGCCTGTGGGCAGCTGCTACATCTGTAAATAAAGTTCAACTGGAGCTCAGCCACACTTGCTCACTAATGTGATATCTAAGTTTTCTGTTGAACTCTAACAGAGTTGAGCAGTTACCATAGAGACAAAATGACCCACAAACCCAGAAGCATTTAGTATCTAGTCCTTGAAGAAAAATTTGCCAACCCTTGGTCTGGATTGCATGTACAAGAAAATTAGTGATGTGGAAGATAGAGATAAAGATATCACCTAGGACATAGCACCAAAAGATACACAGATGGAATATATGATAGTGAAGTTGCGACATGAGGCACATCATGAAAATCCAGACATGTCCATTTCAACAGTACCTGGGTTGTCCATTCTCTGCAGAGAGCACTTCTGGATGACACAGTTTAGCTGGCTATGGTCAGGTTACCTCCTGATTTCTGGCCAGTAGGACATCGGCAGAAGGGGGCAGAAGCACTTTACAGCTTGCCTAAAAGACCTCTCCCATGTGTTCCTTCATCGGAAGATGGAAGTTCTTGGTTTCCCTGCAAACAGTGTTCCATCCCATCTGCTGCCCTCCATCTAGCTGTGATATTAACTAGAAAGGAACCACTCTAAAGCCACTGATGTCTTGAGTTTCTTCCTATGGCAGCCACTACCCTACTGAGTATATATTTAATAGAATTGCAGAAGGAAGAGAGAGCAATTAGTACTCTTCAATTTGAATGTGCACCTGACCTATCTGTGCGTCTGATCCATCCAGATGATTTTATGGGTCTGGCAGGTGTCAGATATTTTGCATTTCTACCAAGATCCTTGATGGTAAAGATAATCCTGGTCCAGGCTATTCTTTGTCTATTTCCTTCTGTTTTCTTATTTCTCAAGTGAAGGTATATTCACTCTGAAATACAGGGGAAGCTGGCCAGTACATTTCAGCAGGTGGGGACATGGGTCCATCTCATGTTTTTGAAAGTCACTTTGGCCATCTTGGCCACTCACAAGCACTCACAGTCAGAAGTGCTATGGGAGCCTCATGCATAAAGATTTGGATGGCTTTTTCCCATATTTCATAATTGTCTTGGCCAAGAGCGCTGTCCAAGTGCAACACCTTCCCTTTCCACCCCATTTTGGGTCCAGATTTAGTGACTGTGAACATCCCAGACTCTGACTCCTAGATAGGAGAACATCTAGAAAGCTCAGGTCTCCCCTGGTGTAGTCCTGGCCTGAGGTCCTCAGTTGAGAGCAGCATAGACTTAGAGTGGGTCTGAAGCTACCCCAGCTAGCGGGGTCCTCTGGACCTGCATCTGCCCAGCCAGCAGTGCTGTGGCCACCGGGGCTCTTCTCCAAGGGCAGCTGTCTCTGCTCCAAGGCCTTGATGATGGCAGCTGGGGTGGGGGCTGAATCAGCCAGTGGCCGGGCCCTACTGAGTGCTCAGCTTTCCCGAGGAGGCCTGAGGCTCTGGGTGGGAAACCCAGAGTGAATATCATTTGCTCTGCATGCCAGCCTGGAAAGAGACAATGGGTAGATCCTGTACAGTGGGACCTGAATGTCACAGAAGAGAGAGATGCATGAAGACAACCTAGCAAACTTGCAGAACTTTTATTTAAATGAACTTGTCCCATCCTAATGAAGGATAATGCGTGCATTGGCAGAGTCTAAATTCTCATCTCTATATGTATTTAGAAGTTTTTGGTGGTCTGTGCAATTTGTATGCTCATAATAAACCTTTTTTTGCTGAGGCTATAGCTTGCAGTGTCTATATTCTTGCAGTGAATGAGTATGCTCAAACTTCATTTCTAACATTGATATTAGTTTTTCTCTTGTCCTTCCAAGATATATTGTAACTAATGCTACCTCCCATATTTCAGGAAGAAAGTGGAGTGTACAGTCCTTTAATAGGTGATATAAACGTACAATAAAATATTAAAATGGTTAATATCCCAAAGTTAGCACATAACAGGCACTACTTGAAGGATTCTTTGGGTCTTAACTCGTTTGTTCCTAAAATAATTGCCCACCATGCAGTACTGTTCCCCCACTTTGTAGAAGGAACCTGAGGCTAAAGAGTTCATTATCTGTCCAGGTCACACAGCTGGTAAGTGACAGAGTCCGATTTGAGCCATCAGTCGAACTCCAGAGACCCTGAGTACAGTGGCCCTGTTGTTGCTTGGTACAACCCAGCACCATTTTCTTCTTCCTTATAGAAAGTAGGCAGCCTGCAAAGACTGAAAATAGACCCAAGCCTATCACCATGCACCAAACTCAGGTCAAAATGG
>NW_004955466.1:9836729-9862670 GCF_000276665.1 Chinchilla lanigera
CATTGTTAATTCCCTACCACTCTGTTTGTAACTCTGTAATGTCTGTACTGATCCTATGCTATTTTGTAAAATGTTGTCGGTCTGTTAGTATTTTCCTCCTTTTATTTCTAAAAATAAAAAAAAAAAAAAAAAAAAAGAAAGTAGGCAGCCTGGGAAGCCCTATGGGACCCTGGAATTGAATTGTCCAGGGTGGCAGCCGTCAGTGGCCTCCAAGGTCTTGAAGACACCAGTACAAGTTGAGATACGCTGTGAGACTAAAGTGCAGACTGTTTCGAAGACTTAAGAAAAAGAATGCAAAACATCTCTTTTATAATTACAGTATTTCATATTGGTTAAAATGTGGAATTGATAGTATTTTTAGATATAAACTGTCCCTGACTTGTGATAGCTTGACTTATAATGTTTTGAGTAATGATTTTGTGAAAATGAATGCATTTGTAGAAACTGTACTTGGGACTTTAAACTTGCATCTTTCCCTGGGCTGGTAAAACGCTGTGTGATCCGCGCCCCCAATGCTGGGCAGCTCCCTTCAGCCTGCGATGGCGTGGGGAGCCACTGTTACTCCTCCGTGTGCTGCGCTAGGAAGGGAGGATGGTGGGCAGGTCAGGTGGAGTCAGTGCATTTTTTACTGGATAACTTGCAGTGAATTTACTGGGATGTAATCAATCATATGACAAGGGGCATTTGTACTTATGGGTAAATAAAATACATTTTTGTAATTAGTTTCACACTTTTTCTTTTTAAAATGTGGCTTCTGCAAAGTTCAAAATTACTTTTCACACACTCATCCCATATACTGAGTCCCCCAGTAGGCGCTAACACTGACTAAACTGAGGGTACTGAAGTTACCAAGGCAGCTTGGGTGCCTGTTCTCAAAAAGCGGGAACAGATCGTAAAAAGTAATTGTGTGAGCTCATAATTACCAGCGTGCTTCAGCATAAAGAGGGAGAAAGGGGCCAGGAGAGGTTACACAAGGGCACCTAATCCTTAGGCCAGTCAGTGAATATTTGCTGAGTGAAGAATGAATCTAGGGCTTTTCCTGTGGAAGTAACTGTCAGAGAGAATTCTGAAGAATCAGGAGGGGCCAGTGAGATAATCACAGCTTCTCCTATGACCACAAGGCCCCATCCCAGTGGTGCTTTGGCTGTTCTCCTTTTCTCCTGGGTAGCAGGCCCACAGCCATAACTATTAGTCTGGTAGAGTGGGCAGGGGTATGGGAAGCTGTGCTCCTTCCTGTGTGGAGTACTCTGCATGTACAGGACACCTTCCCATCCATCCTCCTGCAGGTGTAGCCCAGCACCGCAGCACTTCATGCCTCAGTTTCTCCCATGGAGACTTGATGCTGCTCCCTCTGCCTTTCTGCTCCCCCCCAACAATGTTCTCCTCTGTGGCATTTCCCTGCATTGCACAACCCACTGAATGGGTTTTTATTTGTTGTTCCTGCCCAGTGTAAATGAGATCTCCAGTAGAGAATGGCTTTTAAATGTTCTGTGACCCTGAAGTACAAAATGTTCCCTATTTCTCCCCCTGAGCAGTCTCCATTTCGGTGGTGAGTTACAAATGAGTGCTTATTCTTGCACCAACTTAGAGAGGAGGTGAGGGAGGCTGCCCAGCTGGGGCAGCATTTGCTGCCTGGTGCTAGCGCAGAGGGGATGGGAGCAGAGAGTAGGAGCCAGGTGGGGATCGAGAGGAGTTTGGGCAGCCTGCAGGAATACTAGGCCCTCACCGTTGGTCCCTGGGCAGCCACTGTGGACCTGATTTGGTTGGATCTCCTTTGGTTCTTTGCAGACCTATTCCCAGGTTACCAAGTCCCTCTATGAGCCAGAAAACAATTAAAGCACTGCAACCCGTGTGGTGACTGCTGTTTTCTCGGCCTGTGAATCTCACCTGGATGTTCCACTGGGCTCACACACAGAGGTTGATATCATGGTGAGTCACTATTCAGCAAGGAAATTAGGCACTGTGCCCTGAACCTACTGGGCACCTAGCAATATTTGTTAAATCAGTGTGCAGTAAAGGATGCCAGTTTTTTGTTAATTGGCCATTATGTAATAACTTCATGGGAAGTGAACACCACCAGGCACTGGAAGGTTATTTTGGTTAAGGTTGCACGGCTTTGTTCTGAGGTTATCCTAAAAATCTAACTGGACATCAGCTGGACAGTTATCTCTGCAGCCTATAGAAAGGTTTCTGTGATTCTGTGATTCCAGGTTCTGTGATTCTGTGATTTGGTCAGAGACAAGGTTCTAACCTGACGGTGGGTTATGTTCAAGGCCTAGCAGTAACTGTTGCTTCTTATAGCAGGGCATCTCAAGCATGACACTACCAATACTTCTTTACTGCCAGGGGCATTGTAGGCATGGCAGGATGCTGGGAAACATTGCAGCCTCTGCCCACTAGATGCCAGTGGCTCCTTCCTCCTCCTGCAAGGGGCAGGGAGTGAAGATACCTCTAGACATTGCCCAATGGCCCCCGGGTAAGCGGGTAATTGCTCCCGTGTGAGAGCCCTGATGCACAGAAGTAAAGGGGGCAGCATATCCCTGAGAAGACCACTGTGTGCAGAGGCAGATTCTTGGGAAGTCTCCTGCATGTGGAGTTTGGAGCTGTATCATCCCCAGCACTTTCCCTGGCACATGCTAACATTGCCTGTCCTCTCAGTGCTCAGCTCCAGTGGGGAGGAGCCTCCTGCGGTACAGTGTGACTCAGGAGTGGCTGACTGGACCAGGTTGACATGAGGCCCACTGCATGGCCCTCTGCCTGCTCCTGCTTGCTCTGTCCTTTGTATAGGGCAGGGGGTCTAGACACTGGGTGTCCACTCACAGCACTGGGGACTTTCACACAGTAGTGTGCCTGGTTTCACAGTAGCTCCTGGCTCCCAGGCATCTGTATTTTTTTTAAGAACTTCTCAGCTGACTGTGTAGCTGGGGCATAGCTGGTTGTATCTTACTTAGCTTGAGGTGGGAAGGCAGGTATGGCAGAGCTGGTTGGAGAGGAAGTGTGACCAGATCCCAGGACACATTCACCAAATAACCTCGGGACCTAGTTTGCGGGAGTTCTTGCAGGTCCACGCGTGCACTACGTGAAGAGGCAGGATGCCACTGTGAGTATGCCATTGTGCCTTTCCCTTTGTAGCCTGCCCTGTGTTCCCCAGGGTGTATTTTAGTTTGGTTTTTATTTTTTATTTTTCCTCTCTTTTGTTCAGCCCAAGCTCCCCCTGCAGAGCCAGTTTCTGCCTTACTTCTTCACTTACACTTTTTCAAATAAACATAGTCACCATTTCTGCTTGCCTTGCACAGTTCTTTCTTCCAGGAGGAAAGAACCCGGAAACCAAGGGAGTATCCCCAAACCGGGGAACATATAGCTGGCGAGCTATTTCTAGAAGGAGCTGCCCGAGAACAAGCGGGCTGCCTTCTCTGAGTTTACTTGGTGATGAAACTGGGATAATGGCGGCTCCCTCTGAAGCAGTGCCGATGAGGAAAGGAGGTGATGTGTGTGGGAAGCGTGACGACAGTGTCGTAAATCTCCCTTCCCTTGCCGACCGCGTTCTCTCCCTCTTCCTTCCTTCTCCCTTGCCTCTGGGTCGACTGTATTTCAGGCCACTCTTCTGGTATCTCCTGTTGTCTCCATCCACTCCTCATGGAGCCATGTTGCTTCTGCCCCTGGGAAGAGCCAGGTCTGCATGTTTTTGAGGAGGGTACTCAGCGGGGTCTCCCTTTGTGTCCCTAGAGAACAGAGGGATCACTGTGAGTGACCAAGGCAGCCAAGAGCCACATGCCTGGCTGGAGGAGCCTCATCCGGGGCCTGCTATGGTTTTTACCTTTTTCTTTTTTAATGGGAGTGGGTGGCCAGTGGGGGTAGAGACTGTCTATGGTGAAAGCCTGGGTCACATGGGTTAGCTAAGGGTGAATCGCAAAGGAAAGGCTCCACTCATGCACAGGTTACCCTGTCAAGCGCTCCTCTTCCTCACGGGCCTCTGCAGGTGCGGGCCCTTGGCACTGGGACCCTACCTTGGGAGTTGAACTAGGGATTGGTAAAGAGCTTTGAAAAGAATTGAGCTGTAGAGGCTGCTGACCACACACAGTGCTTACTCAGGGCGCTGCATGTCTGGGAACACAGGCTGGATCTCAAGGCTTAGCCCTGCTTCTTGTTCAACTCTTTTTCAAGCAGAAATTAATGGGCACAGAGCTGAAGCGGCTGTGTGCGTAAGCACGAATGTCACAAGTGCACCGAATTCTTCCCCCAGTTCATTCTTCCCCCCTGGAATGCAGTGCTTGTAAAATATTTGAAGTGAATATTCTTCCTTGATTTACTCGGAAAAAGATCGCCTCAGGCAAGTGATTTTTAGATTCTTTGATGCTGCCTAAGAAACCCATTATGGTCATTTAATTATCTCAGTGGTTCTTAGCTAGCAGTGACTTAGCAATGCCTGGGATATTTCTCGTTGCTGCAGTATGGGAAGACACTACTAGTCTCTAGGGAGGAGGGACCAGGTCCTGCTAAGTATCCCAAATGTACAAGACAGCCCTAAAAACAGAAAGGGCCCCATCCAAAGTATCAGTTGTGCTGAGTTAGATAGAGGTACGTCTCCCGCCTCACTGGGATGTGAGTTGCAGGCGATGCCACCTGATCAAACCTTTGCTGTCACCTGCTGGAAGAGCTCACGTAGCACAGTGGGGGTCAAGGGTAGATCTGCAGCCACTGTGTCCAGACCATGACCATAACTGCGGTGGCGCTGACCTTCCAGGCACCAGCTCTGTGTCCAATCTGGAGGCAGCTTCCTTACGACATCATCTTGTTGGATTCCCACACAGTCCTCGCTGATGGAGGTGAGGCAAGCTGCCAGCCCAGGCTACACCACCAGCAAGCACAGGACCCTCTTTGTACCCAGGTACTCCATCCAGAGCCAGGATGGCGCCTTCCCAGGACAACCAAGGAAACACGTCATGAGGGTCTGTGTTCTTGGGGACAGATTTTGCCAGGAGCTGTTCTTCCCAGCTCTTCGGGGAGTCTGCAGTTGGGGTGAGTCTACATTTGCAATGTTGGAGCCCTAGCGTGGTTCCTTCTCCAAGGGTAGGGATTGTGGCCAGCGTGTGTTTTGGAAATCACAACAGGAAGATTCGCCTGAGTTTCTCATGGCACAAGATAGCTAAGCAAAGAGGGCAGCAGCCTCTCCGCTTTGTTTGGACTCGCGTGCGCACGTGTGTGTGTGTGTGTGTGTGTGTGTGTGTGTGTGTGTGGTGCCACTCCCTTTCATACTGGCTGTGGGGAGATAGACGCTCCAGGACCTCCAGGCTGCCCTGTTTGTTGTTTGGGCAGGTGTCTGTTGCTCACATGGCTGGGGAGATTCTAAGGTCCCTTCTGGGCAGCTATGGCTAAGCGTCAAGGGGTATTGGGTAGCTGAGACAGATATAACTATGTGTCACCTTACGGATGGGGACTTGTGCCTACAAGGTCCAGCCTCTGCACGTGCAGGCTATAAGGTGCATGTATCCAGTAGAGCCTGTCGTTCCTTTGGCCGTGATGAACAACACCGCAAGATTAAGTCGTGCACAAAGGACAGGTGTTCACCGAGGGTCAAGCTCTCACTCAGAACAGAACCTGGCCAGCCAGGTCATCGGTGGCGCCAGCTGCCTCAGGGCAGACTAAACCGGTGAGCCAAGGCCTCTGCCCTCAGCAGTGTGCAAGGACAGGCACGAGGGCCTCTAATAGATTTTGCTTCCTGGCTTGCTCTTTGCTTAGAAGTCTCTTGGTACAAGTGGGAATTTGGATTTCACAAGAAACAGTGGAAGTATAAAATCTATTCTTTAAAGTGCAGCTGGGAGGAGGCCCCAGGCAAAAGTGTGTCTCTGTAGCTGCTGTCTCTGCCCGCAGGCCCTGGCTCCCATCTGCCTTTCCTTCTCTCATTCTCCAGTGCGCTCCCAGCTCCACAGCCTCCTTTTCCTTTGCAGCATTTCCCTTCTGTCCACCCAACCGTTAAGTCACAGCATTACTTATGCTCCTAGATAATGTTATCTTTTCAGGACAAGTGGCCTTAAACCAAAGAAAGAGTTGCAATTGTACAGCAGGGAGAAAAGCACACTACATTAAAGTAGCATTTATTTGGCACTTTGTTCACTGGCAAACTGGTTGACACTGTTGCTTATTCAGAAGCCGTCCCACACCAACTCCTTTGTTTTCTGGCAGGGACCTGATATCCCTGTTGGCTCTGAGCCTTTTCATGTTCTGGGATGCCGACTGTCTCCCAAGGGTAGCGTGCTTGTTGCCTTGGTTAATCTGAACATGTGCTAAGGTTTGATGTGGGCTTGGTGTATTGGTAAGGCTCCTCAGAAAGGCATTCTTCCCAGATGTAGCAGCCCATCGGGGAGAACTTGCCCTCCTGCTGTCCAGCTAGTCTGTGCCTGAGACAGTGCTGGAACATTCCACCACTTGCGTCTGTCAAGGGAGACCCACTGAGGTGGCCCACAGAATGACGGAGAGAGGCTGAGTCCTCAGTAGTGCTAAAAACAAAACCCCTGCTCCACAGCCTCGGAACTTCCTGTTTTGTGAGGCAGTGAGTATATGTAAGTGGTATTTTCAGTTGGGTCTTCTGTTACTTAGAGCCAAATGCACCCTAATGAATGATATGCTAAATGCTTAATGTAGATCATCTCATAACTTTTTATTGAGGAGCTGGAGCTTAGAGAACTTAAGTGACTTTCCTCAAATCACCCAGGCAGCAAGTGGGGCCTCAGACCAGACGTCTGCCTTCAGCCTGCCTGGCTGTCAACACCATGCTCAAAAGTCTATCTCTTGCCTCTACCTCTGTGGCCTTAAGTAAGTCTCTTAACCTTGTTGGGCCATCATTATTCTTATCTGTGAAGAGAGAGACTGTACTGGGTGGAGTCAAATGTCCTTTCCACCTCTAAAATTTCAGGAATAAAAATCTAACTCCACAACTGTTGGTCCCTGATAGCCAAGTTCAGGCCTCAGTGTGTTATTAGAGGTCTACATTCAGTCAGCTGCATGGATGCTTGTAAACGAATCTACCTCTGGATAGCATAAGCAGAAATGGATGGACCACAGTCAAAGCTGTGTCATGGAATGGCTTAGTGGAGACCTTTCCTGTGCCCATGAATGCCCACTGGACTGTTCAGGTGGCACCAGGCTCCCTCTTGGTGGCCACTGGAGGCCCTCTCTGGTGATCATATACTATCATGTGTTCCATGCTGTCCTGGATTCTTCACTTGCTCCAGGATAAAAATCTCTGGCAGAAGTAAAAAAGTCATGTGGCCTTAAGTTGTAGGCTCTGGTTGGCAGAGCCTGAGCTGTCAAATAGCTCAGGTTAGGTTCCCACAGAAGCAAGCCCTGAAACAAGGATTGGAACCCAAGGAAACGCAGGAAAGGGAGTGCGGACTCAGACAGGGAAGGAAAGGAAGGAAACAGTGAAGGGTTTATCACTGAGCAAGTCATCATGTGGCCAACTGGAGCTTACTCCTTCTGGGGACTCTGGAAGCTGACACAGGCCAGCATGCCCTGGAGATGTCCCCTGGGGGGACAAAGGAGCCAAGTTATTGCACCACCAATGCTGACTGGTCATTGGCTATGGGCTGCGGAGGTGGCAGAAGGTGAAGTGACATCACCACACTGCCTGGCTGTCCCGAGTCATGTGCAAGCCCCGCAGGGATGGGTCAGAGGAGCTGCTCATCAGGGCGTGGGGTTGCACAAAGACCTGGCATGAGCTTTTCTCACCAGAGTGCACACAACCTAGGAGGCTGGCTGGACCCACAAGGCCAATGGCCACCATGTGACATGTCAAGGGCGAGATTTGGGTCCTTCAGGTGTCCCCAGCACCTGAGGCCTGGCCTACACACTAGCAGTGCAGCCCAGCATGAGATGGGGCCTTATGGCCTCCTCTGGGGAGGAGGAGTCTGAGGACCAAGACTGCTGAGGCAGAGAGCACCTTCGATGCATTTACCCCTTCCCTATTCCCACTTGCTTCTTACCAGTGTAGGTGCACAGAATTCACTGTGCTCTTGAAATCAAATTCAGTGTTTTATAAATACCATAATTAGTAGTCTATGTAGCTTTGTAGAAAACTGGAGTCATCCATATTCGGAAGGGCACGTAAATCATGTAGAGCACATCATTTCCAGCCTGAAACCTGTCTACCGCATCTTGTGACTGAGGTCAGAGCTGCTGTCCAAAGACTTCCAGGGTCACTGTGGCTTTGCGGTGAGGAAGAGGCCCCACAGGCAGCTTACCAGCCTGTGAGTCCTGGCTGAGAGATTTACTTTATGCCCAGCTGTGTGCAAAGAATTTTGGCAGCCTTAGCTTTCTCATCTACAAAATGGGTATGTTGGTAATACCATCTCACATAAGGGGTTGGCAGGATTATATTGAAAATTAATTATAAACATATACCTAAAAATATATGCACAAATAATGTACATGTTTATGGGCCTGTGTCTGTGTAGATGTGGATACCATGTTCTAGCTGTGTTGGCATAGCCACTAGTGTTCTAGAAAACCAGGCCTCTTCCTTCGTGGCAGTGGCTACAGGTGGCAAGTGCTTCAGGCCACAAAGCCCAAGTCCCCTGCCCTCTCCCTTCCACAAAAAGTTCAATATGGAGACAAAAGCTTAAATTCTATGCTCCCACAGGAAGAACTTTTCATCATGCATTAATCTTGTTTTACTTCCAGAAACCATACTGGCTGCTGTTATCCTTTCATGATTTGCCTTCAAATAAGAGAAGTGAGTTACCACCCATGAACCGAGTCTCCCAAGTGCCTGCCCAAGACAGGGTCCAGTGCCCACTCCTACCAAAAGGCTCTGAGAAGTCCTGTGAGAATTTATTCCCCAAACAAATCTGGTGTGAAATCTTTCGCTAATCTGTGAACATCCCTGCTGTTCTCCAGCAGAGATTTTGATTTGTTTACCTTCTTTTCAGCAAGGTTCTCGATGTTGACCTTAAATATGACAGATCCCAGAAATAAGTACTTTATTTTCACAGAAATATAATTTTTGTTCAGCGTAAGGGTTTGAGTTGTGTACCACTGAGCTACATCCCCACCTGTATAGTTTTCTGAGGGTTCTTTCCCTTTTAAAATATCTAGTGTAGATTTTAGGTTTTATTTGCTCTTTTAGGTTCTTACACTAGGGAGACAATATGAACTTTACAAATGTGGGTTCAATTTATTTCACTTATGAGTATTGTCTCTAGTTGCACCCATTTACCTATAAAAGCATTGAGTTTATTTTTTTTATAGCTGAGTAATGCTCCATTGTATAAAAACACCACATCTTTTTTATCCACTCCTCAGTTGATGGGCATCTGGGTTGTTTTTTTGTAATGTGATGTGTAGCTATGACAAATTGTGCTGCTATAAACATGGGTGCACACATATCGCTGTGGTATGTTTGTAATTCTTCTGGAAAAATACCCAGAAGGGGACTAGCTGGATTAAGTGGGACTTTTAAACCTAGTTTTGTGAGGAATCTCCACACTGATTCCTTTGCTCTTTTCCAGGACAGTTTCCACGGCTTAACGGGGAAGACAGGCAGGCAGGAGGGAGAGGTTCTGTTCTCTGCCTCAGGAGCAAGAGCGAATCCTCCACTGCAGGACCCTTGCTGCCCTTCCCCTATGCCTCGAAGAGCAGTCTCTCATCATCGCAGCATGGACAATTACAACTCACGATGCAGGCATATTTTCACCAGCACCTTCTCTTCTTCCAGGTGTCCCTAAAACCAGCACTGAAGAATATTTGCTCCCCTCACACGGAAGTGACTGGACTCCTCTCTGAAAGAAGAGGGAGGCTGAGGAAAATGTTGCTTTCAAGTCTGAATCACAAGGGTTCCTCTCACGTCTCAGTTCAGGCGAAGCCTTCCCATACGCCTTTCCTCGTGTGGCTGCAGGACAGCACCCTGGAGGACCACAGAGCCACAAGATCTCGGGGTGAACCTGGATTCTCCACTGTACAAATGAAGCAGCTGCAGCCTGAGAGGTTAAGTGCTTTGGCCCTAGCCACACAGGAGGGCAGCTCCTTCCTACTCCCCTCGGGCAGCTTTCTCCTGCTCTGCTGTGCTAGGGATTTACAGGGATTTGTGTGGGGGGGGTGGGAGGTGGGTAAAAGATCTGGCTTCACAAATTGGGTTTTTTTTTTTTAACATTTTCCAGATTATAGCCAAGAAATATATTGCTGCATTTAAGATCTTTTTCATTCATTTATTCATTCATGCTATAAATATTTATTAGGTGCTTACTGGACAGCAGGACATTTGGCCAGGGGATTCTTCCTCTGGGTCTGTTAAACAAAGATGATTTATTTTCCCCTGAAGCTTGTAGCATGAGACCCCAGGCTGGTTGCTATATGATTTCTATAGTGATTATATTAGTTGTCTTAGTTACTTTTCTCTCATTGCTGAAACAAAATACCTAAGGCCCAAAATTAAGAAAGGAAATGTAATCACTATAGAAATCAGTATGGAGTTTCCTCAAAACACTAAAAACAGAAATTCCAGTCAACCCAGCTACTACCCTCTTAGATATCTTCTGGAGAGTTAAACACATCACATTACAATGACACATGCATACTTGTGTTTATAGAACCACAACTCATAATAGCTGTGTTTTGGAAGCATATGGTATTTCCATCAATGGATGAATGGATAAAGAAAATGTATATACACAATGGAGTACTACCATGCCATAAAGAAGGCTAAAGGTGTAGGAAAATAGATGCACCTTGAGAAAATAGTGTTGAATGAAACAAATCAGACTCATAAGCTTAGATATCACATGACTTCCCTTATATGGCAACTCAAAAGTATAATTTAAAGAGCAAATACAAGATAGATATTAGGAAATGGAGAGGCAGATCATTTAAGAATGGTGTTATGGCTTCTATTTAGATGTACCCCCCCAAAGCCTCATGTGCTGATAGGCGGGGTTGTGGGAGGTGGCTGGGTCATGTGTGCATGATACTACATTATGGGTGTATGATAACTGGATTAGTCCACTGATTGGTTTAGCATAGTTCTGGGTATGGACAATGGGAAGGCCCACCTTCGGTGTGAATGGTACCAGCCAGTGGGTTTGCAGACTGAACGGAATAAGAAGGCAAAGGAAAGATCGCTGCATGTTCCCTCCTGCCTGCTCTGCCATGGACTGCTTCTCCTCTGCCACGTCACCATGGCCGAGCCAGCCAACTATGAACTGAAACTTCCAACTGTGAGCCAAAATAAACCTTTCTTCTTTTAACTTGTGGGTGTCCAGTATTTTGTCCCGGCAATGGAAAAAGTAACTATGGCAAATGGGAAGGGGACCAAGGATTGGAGGGAGAGTGGTGGAAAGGAGAAGAAGTAAAAAGAATTAAGATACATTATGTACATGTACCAGCTCCCCACAGTGAATGTAATCATTACATACTTCAAAAATATGGTAATAAAAGAAGATGATTTACTTTGTTAAATCCAAGAAAAAAGTCCATCTGCAGAGAAGGTGAGATTTTGATGACTGGGGCCAACATATCTAACTATTTTCGCTATCAAGATGAGGAAAGGAGACTAGAAGGTCGCTCTTGTGACAGTCTAGAGCTCAGAGATAACAGATCATTTCCCTTTTTAATCAAGTCAGAAGACTGTAGACGCCGTTCCTTTAGAGCTAAGCCTTCAAAAGTGCAGTCTGTTTGGACCAGCAGCCTCAGCGCCAACCAGCATATTTGTTATACGTTGCAGCTTAGCAAAGTGAGCACAAAATGTAGTGGTTTAAAGCAAAAGTATTTCCTATCTCCCAGTTCCATGAGTCAGAAATCTGGGTGTGGCTCAGCTGGTAGAGTCAGGTTCGAGCTCTCTCATGAAGCTGGCATCAAGCAGGGGCTCTCGCCTTATCTGAAAGCTTAACTCAGTTTGGAGGAGAATCCACCTCCAGGTTCATTCATGTGGCTGTTGTCTCTGAACACACGGGCCTGATCACAGGACTCTTTCTTAAACAGTGGCACTGGGCTTTGTCTCAGTCACATTTCTGTTGGTGGGACGAAATACCTGAAACCCATGTCAAAGAAGGAGAGGTTTATATTGGCTCACAGTTTTCAGAGGATTCAGTCCATCAATCACTGGCTCCAAGGCAGGAAGCAAATCATGGAAGGATGTGGCAGAGGAGAGCTGTTGACATCACAGAGGTCAGGAAGCAGAGAGGAAAAGGAAGAGCGGGGTGGGTTGGGGGTGGTGGAGGGAAACACACCCTTTCCGGTCTGGCCACCAGTGGCAGCTCCTCCTACTACAACCCGCCTCCTAAGAGCACATTCAGCTGTGAACTCTTCAGGGGACGAATCCCCTGATGAGCATAGCATCTCCATGATCCAGCCACCGTCCCAAAGCCCAATCTCTGAACATATCAGAGTTTTGCAGGATATTCCAGGTCTGAACCGTAACAGCCTCCTTTGGGATAAGTGATCAAGACAGATGTCACACCCAAGGCTGTTTATATAATCTGTTTATATAATCTGGAAATGCCATCAGATCAGTGAGTTCAGTCTATATTCAGGGGAGGGATTTCTACAAGGGCATGAATGCCAGGAAGTAGGAATCATTGCCTGCTGGAGTAGGGGCTGCCTCTCATAGCTGGAAACTTGTGAGAAACATGCATTGTTCGGCTCCATTCTTCCAAATCTACTGAAGCAGAGCCTCTAAGTGTGGGGCCCTGAATCTTGCTTTAACGAGCCTCCCAGCTGACTCATACATATGCTAAAATTTGGTGAGCATTGTTCTAGAATTGGGGTTGGTGAACTTCATTTTAGGCATTATAAGCCTGACTATCTTTTTTCTCACCACTCAGCTCTGCCATGCAGTGGGAAAGTGTAATAGACGACATGTAAATGAATGACCATGGCCGTGTAAATTTTATTTACAAAAATAGGCAATGCATGGGGTATGGCTGCCAGGCAGTAGTTTGTCCAGCTGTGCTGTAGAATAACAGAAGTTTTATGTAATCAGAATTGTTTGGAATTCTCTCTCTCTCTCATTTTTCTCTTTCTTTCCAGGATAGTTTGAGATAATACTACTCCATAGCTCCTGACTGGTTACAAAGTGCAAAAGAGAACGTTGCACGTATGGATGAGTTTTCTGAGGTGGTTTTCTGTGCCCTCCCAGGTCACAAGCTGTTTGAGATAGGCTAGGAACATGGGCTTTGGGGTCAGATATGAGACCGAAAGCTTGTTCTACCAGTGTTTGAATATGATAAGTTACTGTACCTCAGTTTCCTCATCTGTAAAATAGAAACAACAAAAATGCATACCCTGCACTCTGACCACAAGGAGTTCTCCTAACTCCCCTCTCTAAGTGACAAATCACCCTAGATTCAGGCGCTTAGAGCAGCAGCAGCAGGCTGAGTCTTTGCTCTGGCAGTATTGCCCATGGCTGTGATCCTTGGCTGGCTGTGATCCTAGGCTGCACTTACCGTGGTTTGCTCCGCTGCTCACCTGGCTGCCAGTTGGCTCTGGCTGTTGGACAGAAGCTCACATGGGGCTGTTAGCGGCATCCCTTGGTGCCCTTCTGTGTGGCCTTTCCATATAGCGTGGAGTTGCCTAGCTGAGTGTTGTGGCAGGTTTCCAAGCGGGGACATTCCAAGTGCAGTCAGCCATAGGGGATGGCACAGCATCATTTCCGCGGCAAGTCACAGGCCAGCTCAGATTCCAGAGCAGCAGGATCCAAAATTTTCCAGCCACTTTTAAGACAGAGTAGGGGCAAATAACATTACTTCTGGAAGCACTTATTGTGGCCCTTAGGCTATGACAGGCAGTAAGCCCTGGGCCCTGGCAGTAGGGAGCAGAAGCTGTCTGCCTGCTCTCTGTGTCTTATGCATGAGGGCTTGTCAAGAGCCTACTGCATGTGACTGAAAGGTCCCACAGAGGTGCCTGTCCTCTCTGTGCTCTTCGGCCGTGTGCTCAGTTTGTGACTTCAGCCTTACAGCTCCCCAGAGCCCTACAGGACTAGGGTCCTACAATGAGCCAGCGAGAAAAAAGTTGGGGGTGGGCAGAAGGATCCTCGGAGGTGACCCTTATGAACTCAAGAGTCTCAGCAGCTGAGAATGGGGTTCTCAGTCACAAACAAGGACACACCAGTGAGTAGACAGAGGGTCAAAGAGGCCTGCAGGCGAGGCCTTCTCAGCTGAGTCACTGGGCACGCCTGTTCACTCTGCCCTGTGGTGAGGGCCTTGAGGAGGAGGCAGTGCTGACCTCACTTCCCACAGGATGTGCCTCTGGAGAATGAGAAGCTCCCATCTTTCTCAGAGTGGAGAATGAGGGTCGTGCTGGGTAAGGTGGTTTCCACTAGGCACGAAATCTTATTCCAAGCTGGATGGAGTAACAGCTGCTGCAAGGAAAGAGCCTGGGCCAGGTGCAAAGGAGGTGAGTAGAGGGCGTGATGAAGTGGGAGGCCAGGACTGAAGCGGTGGGAGCAAAGGCCCCATGAAGGAGACAGGAAGCAAAGTCTGTATCCACTGGGGGCTGATGAATTGGTTGTCGATGGGTCTTCATGCCATTATGGGTAGCCAAGTTAGGCAGAAATATTGTAGGCAGTCAGACAGGGCTGGGCCCCCAAAGAAACCAGTGCGGAAGACCTTGCATTTGTAGGGGAGGCGCATCTTTGAGGGCCAGACCTCAAGACAAAAGATGAACTGAATGCGCTGACACCCTTCCTCTAGAGATAAACAGCGGTGATTGATAATCTAAATAGGTAGCATCACCTTCGGAAAGCCAGGAAGAGTCCCTGACCCACCTGTTCTAGGAAGAGCCCCTGTTGTTTCATGCCCGCTTGCTGACTGACTTGCTTCCCCATTTGATCCCCATTTAATCAATATTACCGGAGCAGTTATGCTTGTAATCTTACTGGTTGACAATAGTTTTGTCCCACCTCACGCCCACCTTGTGATTTCCCATTTTTCCCCACCTTGGACCTACCTCATCTCTTGGTTTTGCTCTATAAAAATCCCTGGAAAAGGCAGAGTCCTCAGCAAACCACTCAGGACCCCTTTTATTTCTGTCTCAGACAGAAGCTTTCTTTCCCCAATAAATATATTCTGCTTTTAATCTCCATTCTTCCTAGAATTCATTCTTCTGTTTTAGAGAACAGGAACTCACGCCAGACATCTAGCAGGTTAGGAGTTCTTTTCCCCCTATATCAACACTTTTGAAGGAAAATCTGAAATCTGAATTAGAATTGAAATTTCCCATTTACAAATGTTGGCAACCAATTTACTATTTTAAAGGACTGTGCCATCCCATTAAGCACATGTGTGGGACACACATCAGGAAAAGTGTCTGCAGCAGGCAAAGTGCCCCTGGGGGGTGACCACAAGGTGAGCTGCCCGGGACATGGGGGGTAACAGCCTTTCTCCTGGTGTGCCAGCCAAGCTCATCGTGGAGAAAGTAAGACAGGACAGGGAGACATAGGGCATTTACAGAATGCTCTTGGGTGAAATAGATTTGGAGAACTATACACACTTTTACCCTTACTTAATCAACCGAAAAGACGACATCGCCTTGCATGAGTGCTGGTCTCTGAGGTAGCAGGAAGTGATGATGCTGAGTTTGAAGAGTTTCCTGTGGAAGAGCAGAAGTCTGCGATTTCTCCAGTGGCCATCTGAGGGCTGTGTGTTCTTCTTATTTTAAAGAGAAGCATTTGAGGTAGGATAGAGGAAATACAGACAAGTATAAATGAGACAAGGGAAACTGTATTGAAAAATCGTTCATTTAAGAGAACTGCAGCTTTGGGACACAAACTTACCCAAGGGTAGTTCCTTTTTCTTTTTTCAGACTACACCTAAATCCCTTACCATCTTAAAAGATACAATACGCCTGGAAATTGGGCCCATGCTTTTCTTCTGTAAACTGGGCTGTGCAATTTCCGCCCTCAAGGGCATCACATCTCTAAACTTCAAACACCTGTACGTGCTTTGCATACTGACCTTGTCCACCTAGCAGGTCACCCGACAGACTAGTAAAACCTCTCCTGGACAAGTATTTGCATCTGTCTGGAACATACCCTGCAGACCACAAAGATACCCCAGCCCCAAATCATTGAAAGAGAAATAAAAATTTTAAATAAACCCTGCCAAGAATGCCTGCCAAAACTGGCTGGACGTGTCTGGAAAAGCCTGATAACAGGACATTTCTTCCTTTGTGTTAGCCATGCTTGTTTAGCTGATGGCCTTGCAATGTAACTTGAGATGTGTGAACTCCCTTAGCAACCCGTGATATCACCCAACCCTCCAATCACAATGTGCCAAATCTGCCTTTGTACTTCTGTTATGGTTTGTCTGTGTGTCCCCCCCAAAGCCTCAAGTGGCCATGGGGCAGGCTTTTAAAGTTTGATTGATTAGGGGTGTGAGAGCTGCTCCTGCCCTGGGGTGGATAGTTTGCATATGTAAGGGAGAGGAAAAGGGTGCTTGAGGCCATTCCTCCCCCATTCCGCCCTGGTGCGTGCTTTCTGCTTTTGCTGTGTTCTGTCGCCATGAGCTGTAGCTCTCTGCCATGTGCCACTCTGCCTTGTAATCTGCCAAGTAAGGACTGAAACCTCCATGAACTGTAAGCGAAATAAACCTTTCCTTCCTTAATTTTGGGCGTCAGGTATTTTGTCCCAGCAATGAGAGAAAAGTAACCAAGACAACCTCCTGCTTCCTCTCCCTATAAAAGTCCCTAAACCCCACCAGGAAGGGCTCTGACTCTTTGAGAGAGATCCCAGTCAAGCCCACTGGTATAAATGAATTGCCTCCTAAACCTTCTTGGGGCCATTTCTTGCCTGTTTGGTCTGTTTTCCGTAGCACCCTGACGCCCTTACCTTGAGTGCCCACACTCCCTGCTGAGTGTGTACTTCTCTGACCCTCTTTACAAATCCTCTGTGCCTCTCACCAACACACCCTGAAATGCTTTTCTGCAGTGAAAGGCAGCGAACCTGCTCTGTGGGGCAGGTGGTTGGGCAAGGTGAGGTCTTTGTGTCCTACTCAGCCGACCTCCTTAGACCCCCAGTGACAGACTCACAGAGGTGCCTTTAGGAACAAACCAGAAACCCCACAGAGATCCTATGCCCAAGCTGAGGTGAGGGCTAAGGGCGCCAGTGCTCCAGCCCAGATTCAGTAAGCAATAGAGCCCTGTGTGATTAGGAGGGGAGACCAACTCCTAGGAAAGGAGGGGAGCTTCCGGTCAGACTTAAGGAAGGATTTAGGGACTAGGCAGACTAGACAGCATGAAACAATGGAAGGAAACACAATGCTTTTTTAAAATCTAGAGTTCCTGAAAGGAAGAATTAACTGCTTTCTTCGGATGCCTTCGCAGACCACACTGCTTTGAATCGGGTGGGCCAGGGAGGCGTTCTTCTCCCTTGGGGTTTCTCCTGGGGCTGGCAAACAAAGGCCTCCCAATCTACTAACTCCTGAAATGATTTACCAGCTGTCTCTTCCCCCAGGAGGTAACAGGCAGTAACACAAATGGAATTCCTATTCTTTATTACTTAACTCCCATAAATCATCACTCACCCTGGGTAAGCATTTATCTCTAAAGCATCTCCAAATATTTAACATGCTATTTCCTATATTTTGGATGAAATGTAATAAATAAGCAAAGAAACCAATGATGATGTGTTTTCATGGAAGCACATACTGCAAGCA
The DNA here is from genome assembly GCF_000276665.1 of Chinchilla lanigera. NCBI lineage: Eukaryota > Metazoa > Chordata > Mammalia > Rodentia > Chinchillidae > Chinchilla > Chinchilla lanigera. The sequence continues at coordinate 9,854,369 of NW_004955466.1, forward strand.
ATAACTTGAATTTCAGAAACTGGGAAGTGCAGGTGCCCGTGTGTGACTGGGAGATTCTTAAGGGACTAGGTTTCTTGTGTTCACTTCCAAACTTTCCTTAGGATTAAATTCACATTTGGAACTTTAGGTTCTCACAGGGCAAATGATAGATAAGATCATTAATGGGTATTATTTGCTATTTTTGGTTACTTGTGAGACCTATCTTGAGTTAAAAGCTATTGTATCCAAATAGGGGGTTTTGTATCGTGCTGGGGAGGGAGGGTGCTCTCTTGTCACCAAGACAACAAGTATTTGCATTGAAAGCAGGCTCCTCAGGCCGCATTACAGTCACGTGACTTGGAGACACCCCTTTGAAGCCCTTGTAATCTTTTCCTAAGCTTGGTAGTTAACATTTTCTGAACATAATCATTAACCATGTTCTGTAACAGATAATTACCCACCGTGGTTAGTATTTTCTATCCCTGAGTGCTCTCTGAAATGCAGGGAGCTCAAGACATACTCTAGCATTTGTTCCTTTACTCAACTAAAATAAAGCAATTTGGCTTCTCCTCTAAATCTGGGAAAGCTTTCATTTTATGCAAAAATATTGCATTGATCCAAGTATGTTTGTATCCCTGCCTTAGGGCTGTGCTTTGCCCTGTCTTGTAGACCCACAGAGGCAGCTGCCTCACTGCCTTGGGCTCCCTTTCCCATATGTTTCCACTTCCTCCCAGCGATGGTTGTGCCCCTATTAGATTTCTGGTGCCAATTTGTGCTGTGGAGTCATTCGGCTCATTTGTCAGCAGATATGAGGTGTTTTCGCTCACTAACAAAAATGTCCCCTGGGGATGTCTTTGTCACTTGACCTTCCCCATGACTCTGAACATTTGTGCCATGACCAGGGATTCATGTGTCTTTCTTGGTTCTCATCTGCCCAGTGTGTCTGTCAGTATTTACTAGATATAAAACCAGATATACAAGTATAAAAGAATCTACAAAGTTGGCTTACAGTGGCCACCCACAGAATCAGATGTGGAAGAGTGCAGAGGGTGTCTGCACCCTGGAGACTGAAGGATTCACTCGAAGGTCTGGAGCTCACTGCAGTGCCCTGTGCAAGTTTGTATTAGGAGCCCGGTGCATCTGCGATGGAAGGTCTTGAATCTATGCCAGAAAGCTGAGGTTGAAGGATCTTTGGTGGAAGCCAGGAGATGACCTCTAAGCTGAAGGTGAAGACTGGCACTCCTCTAAAGAAATAGAAGCAGATCTGTCCTCCTTTATACCATCCAGGTGACAAACTCCCCAGTGGGGGCTTCTCTAACTCAAACTGACATAATCAGTCAACCTTCACACCCAGGAAAATTTCTCTTGCCCAAGGGAAAACCTCCTTATCCAAGCTCCTCTACCCTGTTGTATTTTTGAGGCATACACTCAATATTTCTGGGGAGTTAGATGAAATGAATGTTAAGAATACAGGAACAAACTGGACATGGTGGCACATGCCTGTAATCCCAGTACTCGGGAGGCTGAGGCAGGAGGATCATTGTGAGTTTGAGGCCAGCCTGGGCTACAAAGTGAGCTCAAGGCCAGCCTGAACTGCATAGTGAGATCCTGTCTCAAAAAGACCAAAAAAGAAAAAAAACAAAACAAAACAAGAATACATGAACAAACAGAGAAATAAAAATAGGACAACTCTGACTCCCAAGTTGTTATAGAGGTAGACCTTACTAGCATCCTCCCAAAGTTGTAGATGAAGTATTGTAGTCTATTTTCCCATCATTACAGGTAGGATGTGGAATCTGCATAAAGACTGCTTAGCTGTCTTACACGTTTGCTGGCTGGAGGGCCTGGATCCTGTAGTTGGTGCGTGAATGTGCTGCCCTGAGCACTAGGGTTGGGGAAGAGAATGTGAATCACACAGTACTCCCTGCGCTGCTCATCTTTCTTTCTGGACAGAATTTGGCCAAAATGAACTTTCCGAATTATATGGGTGCCATGTTCTCTGAATGCTAAACCAGGACCCATAGTGAAACCACCACATGTGTTGGCAATGGAAGGTCTGCAAGCTCGTGTGACTGCAGGTAGTGGTCAAAGCTTCAGTCTGAACAGGAAAGTGCCCGGAAGAGGAAGCAGAAGGTGAGCTTGCTGGATGAAGGTGTGGAGGGACCCAGGGAGGGCCCATTCCATGCTGAGTGTAGCGATCCATTGTAATATAGTATAATAAACAATCACATATATGTAAAATTTAATACACACATGGAGAAGGATACACACATATATTTATAAGCCACTCAGGTCTTTCAAACAGCAGCTGGCTATGCTGTCTCTATCTCTTCAATTTGCTTTCAGCTCTAGCAGTTTGGTTTCTATAGCACTGCAGCTTTCTCCTTCTCCTCCCCAAAAGCACAGAGAATGGGGCCAGTCCTCTGTTTGTGTGCACTCCAGGCAAAGCTATTGTAATGAGGTCCTTTGTGACACAGAAGTCAATAAACTCCCACCATGAACGCCCAACTCTGAAGCAAGCTACTCATTTTTCTCTCTCATTTGAGCATTGTTTTATTTAGTGTGCTCATACCTTACTAATGGTAGGTGTAAAATTGTTTCATGAGTGGGGAAACCATCCTGCTCCCTGAGGGCCCGGGTGTGCACGTGTGTGGTAAAATCCTGGCCGCTGTCATGCTGAAGATCCTTGTGGGCTGAGGTGCTCAGCTGTGGGGGCACGGACTCTACCTTCTATTTCTGAAGGCCTGAGGCAGAGGGAATTCTTGACATATGGAATACTATTATCCCGAATGGAAGGTGGCCAAGACTGCCTGTTTGTATGGAGAACCTCCCTTGTCATAACCGATTAAACATAATTTTTAGGGATGTATGCTAGGGCAGGAAGACAACATCTGGCTGTTTGGCTGATCCATTGTTCTGTATTAATTTGATTCTTTTTGGTCAAAGCCCTGGCGGAGACAAACTCATTTAGAGTTTCTCTGCCTGTCACATGTCAGCCCAGGAATATTCCAAAGCAATGTGCTGTTTATTATATGGTGTGAGTTCCAGGCCAACCAATGGGATCAAATCAATATGTGGAAGCCTTATTCACTGGCAAAATTAATAGTCAGGAGGCAGCTTATTCACAGTAGTGCAGTGCCTGCAGGATGAGCTTCTCTGGCCCTTGATTTGCTGCAGCCAAACAATAGTTCTGTTGTACACACCAACCAGTGTGGTGGGGTCCTCAGGGCACTGTCAAGCTCTGTGCTGATATCCATCCATGAGCTGATTAAATCTGCATTAATCACAGGCCCAGTGCAGGTGCCGTCAGTGCCCCTGGATATCACCAAGAGGATCAATTGCTTTGGTTTGGAAAAATGAATGCATTTCCGTCACTGATGGAAGCAATTACCTGGTGACAATGTCTTTGTACCTCAGTATTACCTTTTAATTAGCACTGAGGAATACATTCCAATCACAGCCACGCTCATATTCTGACCAGGTGCAGGCAGCAAAAGAGACTGAGTCTTTCTATCCCTTATGCAGACTAACATGAAATCTCCTTTCAGTGGGGCTACAAAACTTGACGTCATTGGTGTCTATGGCCTGACCAGTCTCTCCTCGTTTCCCTTCTAGCTGGCTGTCTTCCCTGCCCTAGGACCGCTGTGCTTGATAGCCTGTGTTTGGAACGCTTCGTCCCCTCCCCACCCCACCCCACATATTTTCATATCTGGCTCTTTTGTGTCACTCACATCTCAGCTGGATGCTGCCTCCCCATAAGACCTCCCTTACCAGACCTCTCTTATCAACACCAGCAAAGCCCTGCTCCCTCCCACTCTCTCTCTCTCTCTCTCTTTCTCTCTCTCTCTCTCTCTCTCTCTGCTTAGTGAAATATGCTGAGTGAGTGAATCTCTCTGGCGCCTGTATCTGTCTGTGGCAAAGTCACTGAATGGGGGCTTCAGTGGGAAGAACCTTTTGCTGGAGGACGTGGGTGCATCTGGTCAGGACTCTGCCTAACACATAAGGAGGCTGGGCAAGTTACCACCCTTACTGGACTAGTTGATCCCCCAGCACTCCTCAGCTCTGAGACAACATTCCCAAACATTTGTTCTACTTGAGAAGGGCACAGATTAGGGGATGCGTATTTTCAGGTATAAGCACTAGAGTTTTAATCTTGAAGGGAAGCAAGCCACAGACGTTTGCCTAGGGTCAGATGATAAGGAACTACCTGACTGGTGTCCGCTAAGTCATGCAGAAGCTACTCAGTGATTCGCATATTGATGCCTTTGTAGGTAAATATATGTAATTATAATTTGTCAATTTGTTATGAAGCTACAAAAAATAGCCACTAAGATTTATTAATGGATGATTTGTGTGAGATGAGGGAAAGAAAGGAGCCAAGGGTGATTCCAAAATTCATAGGAACTGGAGGAATGGAGGGAAACAATCTTTATGTAGAGTAGGATGCCTGCCAGGAGGAGCGTAACGGGAGGTGTGCCCAGCATAGGGGTGGGGTGGGGTGGTCAAGAGAGGGTCACTGCTCTCCCTTCATCTGCTAATTTCACTGCCTTTTTGGCTTTGTCTGATCCTCACTTTATGACTTTGTGAGTTTTCTCTTTGTTTTTCTTTTCCTCTGAGAATTGTCACTGCCTGATCCCTGCCCACTGATCTTGAGACTGGCCCCAGGGTTTGCTACTAAGCCAACCACTGGAGGAGGGAGTCCCTGGACCTTTGTGTAGAGCTCAAGAGTGACCCTCTGAGGGCGCATCTGAGACCCAGCTGCCAGGGGCACACCTACAAGCGGGGAACACACTTCCCTCCTTTCGTTGACCTCAGCCACTATCTTGGTTATTTTTCTCTCATTACTGAGTCAAAATACCTGACACCTAAAATTAAGGAAGGAAAAGTTTATTTATCTCACAGTGTGTGGAGGTTTCAGTCCATAATCAGCTGGCTCCAAGGCAGGGTGGCACATGGCAAAGGGCAACAGTTCATGGCAGTGGAAGACAGCAAAAGCAACAAGAGCACAAGAGGGAGAACAAGCCTCTTCTCCCTTATATATTAAGCAAGCTACCCTGCCCCGCCCCCTCAGGGTGGGTATAGCACTCACACAAGCTCCACGCCCTCCACTAGCAATGAGGATATTTAAAAGTAAGACCCCTGGCTCCCTGCTGAATCATGTAGTTAAACTTCTAAACTTCTCAGGTTGACACAATGTCTCATTACAGCCACTCTGGGTACTCAAGAGCCTGTGGTGGCAAAGTTCACCCATGGAACTGGGAGTAGGACTGGTAACTCTCTTTCCAAGTGGTAGGGGAAATGTATGATGAGTGGTCCAAACAGAAAGTACCTGCCTCATGAGGGGAGAGAGGCAGCACGTTCATGGGGCAGGTGAGGAGCAAAGCACGTGGGGCAGCTGTGACCCACAAACGACCTGCTCAAGGACAACTACTGGGAGAACATGACATAGAGAATCCATTCTGAGCTCATGTGTAGTCAGATATCTCCAAGGACATGTATGCAGGTAGAACCATATTGTCCCTGTAGGCATTATCAGGAAGTGATAATGTACATCTGTAAGTCAGAGCTTTTCCTGCCAAGGAACAGAAGCTTCTTAAACATAGCACTTGTGTGAGCCTTTTCCAGTTGTCTCAGAAGCCAGTTGTCTCTGAGGCTTACAGCACTGCGAGCCTTGCTTTTGTTTGGAGGACAGAGTTCAGAGATGGGAAACGGACTGATCTCACCAAACATCACGTCTAGGTTATACGGTATTGGAGCTGAAAGAATTTCACCCTTTAATTACACAAGGGGGTAAAAAAAAAAAGGCTAGAAAAGTGGCTATAAAACTGTACAACAAGTGGCCATTTATGCTTACGACTTGCATTTGTGCTGGATCTGTGTTTGAGAGAAGGGAAACAAGACCCTCCATCTATAGTTGTCCATTTGTGCTGGTGGAAGATTGGCTCCAGGTCTCTAGGAAGTCTCCAGTTACTCTTTGTTCCAAAACCTCCAGATGCTCCAGTCCCTTATATAAAATAACATAGTATTTGCACCTGACTTATGCCATCCTCCTGAAACTTTAAATCCCCTCCAGGTCACTTACATCTAAAACAATGCAAATGCTACGTAAGTAGTTGCTTTATTATATGGTCTCCAGGAAAAATGTTCATGTTTCGTGCAGACTCAACCACTGCTGGCTTAACTACATGGCGAATGATTCAGATGTGAGGTGGGCACTGCTCAGATACCAAGTACCGAGGGAGACAGAGCGACCCAGACATAGTGGGAGGCTCCTGCAGGGGGAGCCTACCCATCACCAGAGTCTGCACATCGCTGCATTTGTGTGGTTTCCACACTAAGCTCAGCGTGCGGTACATTCAAGTTTTGATATTTGGGGACTTTCTGGATTTTCAAGAAACATTTTTAATCTGTAGTTGGTTGAACATACAGAGGTGGAGCTTGGAGACATAGAGGAACGACTGTAAGTCCTTGCCTGTTCTTGTCAGTTGTTCATTAGTTAGAAAAATGTCCCCTTTTTTTCAGTTTCTAACCCAAATGTGGAACTGTTCTTAGCTGGGAACATAGTAGGGAGCAAGACGGATCTGGAGCTTGCTATCAGATAATCAAATTAATTATTTAGAAGTGGAGGCAAGTAGTAGAAAGGGAACAGTGGCTTTTATCAGTTAAAAAACGGGGCTATTTGGAGAGGAAAATGTTAAAGGCAGGGGAGGCCTATGTTTCGGACGAGCCCTTGGCCCATGCAGAGTGGAGCCACCTGCGGTAAGTGCCGCACAACCGAAGTACCTTATCAGCGAGCAGCCGGTGTGGCAAGGGAGCCCCTCTGTTCCAATGCACAAGGAACATGGGTGAGAGGAGACCAAGGTGCTTTTTGGTTCTTCATTGTTTTCTTTGGTCCTTTCTGCCCATAAGGCCAGTTTCTCTGCTCGGTTCATCAGAAAACCCATTCCGTTTTGTAGAATGAGGTCTTCCAATTGTAGAATCACAAATAAAATTCAGCTACTAGATCTTTAAGTTAAATTTTTGACAAAGGTCAAGGAAGAATTTTGAGAAGAGCAGAGTAATTTAAGGCTTTATTAAATTACTCTGAAGACCTTTAGGTGTAGACATTTGAGCTGTGTCTCACCCTCAGGTCTGGGCAGCCCTAGGGTGCTGGACCTTTCACTAACATCGAGCGGCACGGTTAACAGAGACCAACCAAGAAAAGTGTGTGAGTGAAGTGGATGTTTTCCAGATGTGTAGACAGGTGCAGATTGCGACCTGCACAGACCTAGAGCTGAACACTCCCACGGGACAAAAGGAACAAACTGCCCATGGTTCATGACTAGTGCTTTGACCAAGACCAGATTTCCCTTCACATTATCATATAAATAGTGGGGTAGGAGGCAGGGGTGGGGCTGGGGAATGAGGGTAGGGGGAGCAGATTTGAAGCAGAGAGTGGTTTCTGCTTAGTCCACTCTCTCCTCCCCTTCCACTCCTCAGGTGAGCTCCTAGTGGTGGTCTGCAGGGAGCGGACATTATGACACCCGTTTTCTGTGGACTCCAGCCCTATATGCTTCCAAAAAGGGTCATCAACTCAGAACTTGGACCCCAGAAACTTTGAGGGACTTTAGACTGCTCACTGTTCCGGGAAAGGGGTCTGGGAACTATGCCGTTGACAAAATTCCAAAATCATGATCTTGGAGACAATGAATGTCACCAGCACACCCTCCTGTCCACCACCTCATGACAGTGTGTAGTCACACACACACCCTGGACCCTCCTGAACTCCCTTTCTGCAACTCAAAGCTCTCTGGGACTCTTTGATGTGTTCGTGTTTCCCGTGGCCCTAGAACAGCTCCCTTACACACAGTTGGTGCTCAATGGGTGTTTAGCAGCTTGGCAATTCAGAGTGCCCCTGATCAGGATTAAGAACTGCCTAGGCTGGGGCCTCCTGGGACATGTGGCTTGGGTCCCCCAGCAGAAGAGCACTGTCGCTGGGAGTTGGAAACCACCAGAAGGTGTCCAGCTGGGCAGGAGCCGGCATGAATGTTGGGCAGGCTGGAAACAGAGGCATGAGAACTTGCCCTTCAGAGGCTTCCCAGGCCTGGGCCCAAGCATGGGCTGCTGGAGGGGCTCCTGGGCCCCTGCTCACCTGGCTGCCGCTTCTGAAGATCTCAGCAGCTTCGGCCATCCAGCTCACAGGATCCTATCCAAGTTCGTGTTCAAATGGAACTTTTTTCTTTTTCCTTTTCTTTCTTTCTTTCTTTCTTTCTTTCTTTCTTTCTTTCTTTCTTTCTTTCTTTCTTTCTTTCTTTCTTTCTTTCTTTCTTTCTTTCTTTCTTTC
>NW_004955466.1:9862770-9978394 GCF_000276665.1 Chinchilla lanigera
CCTTCCTTCCTTCCTTCCTTTCCTTCTTTCATCTTTCTTTTCTTTTTTTTTTTGCTTTTAAATCAAAAGGAAAGTCATTCTAAACCAAGAACATACTCAACGAATTTTCCCAGCTGGAAGGCAAGATGCCCATAACTCACAATTTTAATCTAAATCAATCTTTTTCCCTAACATGTAAAACAAACAAAAATAACTTCCCAGGAGAGTGAGAGCGGCCGGATTCTGAGCAGCCCTCCGAGCACTGTTGCCTGGGATCCTAAGCTCCTTGGCTGGCTCCACAGCTCAGGGCTACGTGTGTTCGGCCTGTGAGGCTGGGTGCTCTGCACTTGCTCCAAGGGCAGGCTGCTGGTGTAGTGGGCAGTGGGTCCGCTCAGGAAGAATTGCAGACAAGGAGAATGGTTTTGAACTTTGGCAGTGCTGTTAGTTCCTTTGCCATTTCATGCAAGCAGGAGGATCAATTAGTGTTGGCTTTATGGAGTGACATCCACGGGCCTATGTTTTGGTTGTGGTTCTTTTCACCTCATTAGTCAGGGTTGTCCCCAGCACTGAGGGCCACTCCTGGGATTCCGCTGTGCCTGGGAATGTGTTGTGTTTGCCTGCTGTGTGTGTGATCTGGGGCCAGCACCCCAGCTGTTCTCGGGAGGCCCAGACTGCTCTCTCCTTGAAATATGACTTTTGAGGAAGAAATCAGAAGAAACATAGGCAGGAGTTTAAAATACAGGGGCAGGTTTGGTCATGAATTTGTTGTTTTTGTCAATTTCTGCAAATGAGAGTTTGAGCAGACTTAGTTTCCCAACTGCATTTCCTTGGTCTTGCTTTTCTTCACACTTTTATGGGAAAGGAGAATTCTTTGCAGCAGGGACATCTTTCAGGGAAGCTCAGAACAACGCTCCAGGATTCTCAGCCAGACCCCTGTGAGGCTCCAAATTCTTACTCCTACTAATAAGGCCAGAGTCAGTCAAACAGTTTTCTTGGCTACTTGGTGGCCTTGGAAGTATGGGACACTCCAGAAATAGTTGTATTAAAAGCTCTCTTTCTTATTATCCATGGTAACAAGGATAGTTTGTTTGACTCATCTCCCAGTCTGGGTCTGGGACGTGGAGGCATGGAGTCAGTGTTGGTTGAATGAAGAAATGTTGGCTTGATCCATGGACATTATCTGGGAGAAGGCTCCTCACTGAGCCCCTGTGAGGTTAACCAAGATGGTTTGATAACAGAACATTCCAGGCTTTGGCCTCCCAAAGAATATGCATTGACCATTGGAAAGAGCCGAGGATCCAGACTTTTAACAAATGTCTTGGACTTGGAGGCAGTTGCTTTCTGGATCCACATAGAGTGGGAAGAAACTGCTCTTGGGGAAACTGTGGAGGAGACATTCTTCGTGCAGCAATGGGTGCCTCTGTCCAAGCTCAAGACCTCAGCTGAGGCCTCCCTCCAACCCACGTGATGCCTCTGACCAGGCTGCATGGCCTGGGGAGGCCACTGTGCTTGAGCCACCCAGGGTGGCGTGCATGGTCAGATCCTGGCCTTGTATTGGATTTTTGCTCAAATGTGGTGTGGCTTGGCACCTGTGCGCATCGACAGGCTGAGGTGGCTCCCTGGTTACCTGCGCTGTGCGTTTGACACACGACACTGAGTATGAAAAGACACAGACATGGGCTTAGGAATGTACGTGAGGTCACATATTTAAACTTCTCAACATAGTGCAGGGCACATAAGTTCCTTACCTTGGAGATGATAAGGAACCACTATGTTACTGGCATAAGCAATGACTATAATTTTTGTCGGGTGTATCCCTTCTCCTTATTAAAAATAATTTACATGAAAATAATGTGCTTTGTAATCCTGGTTCCACCTATCTCACCCTTACCACATCTCCTGGTGAGGAAGCTATATAGGAAGTAAGAATTAGTGATATGTAGTAGAGAAATGTTATCGTCACAAAACCTGAGGCCACCTAGACTCCCCCCTTGTTTCTTACCCAAACTGCAGGGGCATAGAGGAATCTTGGAGAGACAGTGCTTGTTGAGTCTGCATTAAAGGAGACTTGTGCTTTCTATGATAGCAGAGCATGAACAGGAGCAGAAGCAGTAAAGCGAGAAAAATGTAGTCATAGAAGATTTAAATTTTTTTATTCATGTGTATTAATTGTGTACTAAAGGGGTTTGGCCTGACACTTTCATACCTCATACATTATTGAGTGTAGCCAGCCTTCCCTTACTCTCTAGTAATCACTGTTCTATATTTAAGCACATATTTGTGACTCATTATGGGGAGTTGGTACATGTACGTATTTCATCTTAATCCTTTTTAGTTCCTCTTCCTCTGCCCACTCTTCCTCCTCCTTCCATCTCTAGATATTCTTCTCATTTGCAAAAAGTCTATCTCCCTGTTTCCTCTTATTTCTTTTATTTTGCTCTTTAAATTATTTGTACTTTGGGTTTCTCATAGAAGAGAAGCTATGCAAAATTTAAGCCTCTCTGTCTGATTTATTTGACTAAGCATAAAGGTGCATCCATTTTTCCTACAAATGACTCAAATTTATCCTTCTTTATGGCAAAGTAATGCTTCATTGTGTATATATACCACATTTTCTTTACCCATTCATCCTTTGATGGATATCTAGGCTGTTTCTAAGACTTAGCTCCAATATTATGAGTTACACTGCTATAAACATGGGTATGCATGTATTACTATAATATGATGTCCAAGTCCTAAGATGATACTTAGAAGGGGGTATTATGGTTTATATCTAAAATGTCCCCCAAAGCCTCATGTGCTGCCAGGGGGGATTTTGGGGTGTGATCATGGGTATGTGATACTGGATTGGCCTGTTGATTGGATTAACATAGTTCTGAGTGTAGTTGAATGGATTTACTAAAGAGGGAAGTTCTGCCCTGGTGTGGGTGTCACCAACCAATAGGCTGGTAGCCAGGATGGAATAACAAGGGAAAGGAAGGAAGGCTTACTGCTTCTTTTCTGTCCTGTTATGGACTGTTTATCCTCTGCAATAGCCCTCTGCCACGCCACCCTGCTTTGGAAGCAGATGCCTGTGGACTGAAATCTCTGCAAACCATGAGCTAAAATGAACCTTTCCTCCTTAGAGATGTGGGTGTCAGGTATTGGGTCTCAGCAATGAGAAAGTAACTAAGATAACAGGATACCTGAGTCTAGTGGAATTTCTAATATTAGTATTTTGAAGAATCTCTATACTGTTTTCCCTAGTGATTGTACTGGTTTATACTCCCACCAACATTGCAGAAAGATTTCCCCTACCCCCAACAGCAGTTGTTGTTTTCTGAATTCTTAATGATAGGTATTCTTTCTAGAATAAGATGGAATCTCAGTGTTGTTTTGATTTGCATTTCTCTAATGATCAAAAATGATGAACATTTTTTCATGTACTTATTAGCTATCTACACTTTTCCAGAGAAATGTTTATTCTTCTGTTGACCATTTTTTGATTGGATCTTCTATTTGAAAGGAGGTCTAATTCTTTTGAATTCTTTATGTATTTTAGATATTAGTCATGTGTCTGAGGAATGGCTGGCAAAGCTTTTCCCTATTCTGTAGGCTGTCTCTTCATTCTGTTAGTTGTTTCCTTTGTTGTGCAGAGATTTTTAATTTTATATAATCTCATTTACACTTTGTGTTATTTTTGTGCAATTGGATTTCTGTTCAGATAATCTTTGCCTGTGCTTATGTCTTTAAGAGTTTCATCTTTTTGTCTTCTAGAAGAGTAAATGTTTCTCTCTTAATAGCTATACCTTTGATCTATTTTGATTGCATTTTACTGCGTGGTAAGAGACCTAGGACTAGATTCAATCTTCTGCAAATGTACAACAAGTTTTCTCAGCACCATTTTTTAAAGGTTCCTCCAATGTTTTTACTCCATTGTCAAACATGAAGTGACTGAATATTCCTGGGGTTGTTTTTGTATCCCATATTCTGTTCCATTGATCCAAAAATTTGTTTTTGTGTCAGCCCCATGCTGATTTCATCACTGCAGCTTTGGAACATAGCTTGAAATCTGGGGTTGTTATGCCTCCTGATTTGCTCTTGCTACCTGGTATTGCTCTTCTGATTTTGAGTCTCTTCCGGTTCCATATAAATTTTAGGACTGTTTTTTCTAGTTCTGTGAAGAATGCTGTTTGTATTTTGATTCAGATTGAATTAAATCTATATATCAGTTTTGGTAATATGGCTATTTAGACACTGTTGGTTCTTGTTATCCAGGAACAGGGTATGACTTTCCTTTTTTTAAAGGTCTTTTTGAGATAATGTTTCGCTGTGCAGTTCAGGCTGGCCTTGAACTCACTTTGTAGCCCAAGCTGGCCTCAGACTTGCAGTGATCCTCCTGCCTCAGCTGTCTGAGTGTCACCATGTCCGACCATGACTTTCCATTTTCTGATGTCCTCTTGGATCTCCTTTCTCAGAGTACTGTAGTTTTCATTGTAGAAATCTTTCACTTTTGTGGTTAATTCCTAGGTATTTAATTTTATTTGAAGCTGTTGTGAGTGGTACTGCTTTCTTGATTTGGATCTCAGTTGTTCATTTTTCATGTACAGGAATGCTTTTTTTTTTTTTTTTTTTTGGTACCAGGAATCAAACTCATGAACTTGCACTTGCCAGGCAGGCGCTGTTTTTTTTTTTTTTTTTTTGGTACCAGGAATCAAACTCATGAACTTGCACTTGCCAGGCAGGCGCTGTGTTGCACAGCTGCATCCCTTGCCTGCTATTGGTGTTTATTTTGTATCTTACTTTACTGCATTTGCTGACTGGTTCTGGGAATCTTCATTGGAATTTTCGGGTCTTCTATATAGAGAATCATATCACCTGTGAATAAGGATGGTTGGATTTCTTCCTTCCCTCTTCATATCCCTATTACTTCCTTCTGTTACCCGATAGCACTGGCTAAAGTTTTGAGTACTGTATTAAATAGGAATGGTGGCAGTGAACATTTTTGTCTTATTTCTGGTTGTAAATGAAAAGCTTTCAGCTTTACCCCATTTAGTGTGTTATTGGGTATAGGTTTGTCATAAGTGGCTTTTATCAGCTTGAGATAAAGTACATCTATGCCTATTTTTCAGTGTTTTTATCATAAATTGATGTTGGATTTTGTCAAAGTCTCTTTCTCTGCCTATTGAGATCATCATGTGGTTTTTAATTTTTGCTTCTGCTTAGGTGATATATTTGATTTGTGTGTGTTGAACCATCCTTGCATTCTAGAGCTGAAGCCATCTCTTGATCATGCTGTAAGATATTTTTGACAATTTGTTGCATTCTCTTTGCCAGTATCTTGTGGAGGATATGTTATATGGGCATTGCTGTTTGATTCCAGGGAGCGTTGATTTTACTGTGGCGTATTGATAACTGAAGAGTATATTGTTTAATTTGCATGTGTTTATGTAATTTCTGTGGTTCTCATCACTGATTTCTAGTTTCATTGCACTATGATATAATAATATGCATAGAATTGTTTCAGTTTTTTTGTAATTATTGAAGCAATATTTATGGCTTTGCATGTAGTCTATTTTGGAGAAAGTTCCACGTGCTTCTGAGAAGAGTGTATGTTCTGTTGTTTTATTAAATACTCTGTAGATATGTGTTAAGTTCATTTGTTCAGAGGTAAAGTTCAATTCAGATATTTCTCTGTTGATTCTTTGCCTATTTGATCTACATGTAAAAGTGGAGTTTTGAGGTCTCCCACTCTGATTGTGTTGAAGTTTATGTGATCATTTATGTCCAGTAGCATTCATATTATGAAGTTGGGTGTGATGATATTCAGTGCATATATATTTAAAATTGTTACCTCTTGATGTTGAGTTATTCCCTTTACTAGTATATAGTGATTTTTTTTGTCTCTTCTGATCAGTTTTGGCTTGAAGTTCACTTTATCTAAAAATAAGATAGCTTCTGTTTACTTTAAGTCTCCTGTTACATGAAATACTGCTTTTTATCCTTTGAATTTTAGCCTATGAGTCTTTAAAAGATTAACTGTGTTTCCTGAATGCAGCATACTATTGAGAGTTTTTAATCCATTCTTCCTATCTATGTCTCCTGACTGGAAGATCATTTACATTGAGAGTTATTATGGGAAAGTATGGAAAGATTTCTGACATTTTGTTATTTTTTCTGTTGCTGATTCCTTTATTTTTCCCTTTTGCTTAACTGTTCATCTTGCTTGCTGTATTCATTTTTGTAGGGCACTTGGTGTTGATGTCTTCACTGTCTCTGTCTAGGAGATCTTCGCATATTTTTTGTAGTGCTAGTTTGATAGTCACGAATTTTTTGAGGGGCTCTTTGTTGTGGAAGGTCCTATATTCTTCATCAATTTCAAAAGCTGTATTGCAGGACAAATTAATCTGGATTGGAAGTTGTTTTCTTTTAGGGCTTGAAGAACTTCTCTCCAAGGTCTCCTGGTCTTTAAGGTTTGTGTTGAGAATTTGCTGTAATTCTGATAGGTTTACCTTTTTGTAAGTGATTCATTGTTTTTCTCTAACAGCTTTTGTTTTGTTTTGTTTTTTGTTTTTCTCCAGTACCGGGAACCGAACTCACGACCTTGCGCTTGCCAGGCAGGCGCTTTGCCGGTGAGCTAAATCCCCAGCCCTCTAACAGCTTTTATAATTCTGTCCTGATACTGGACTTAGGGATTTTTGACTATGATGTGCTATTATCTCTCTAATTTTAGTAATTCTTAGGTTATTCTTTTTTGGATCATCTAGCAGCCGTTGGATCCATTTCCCGGATCCCTTGTTGTTCCTGAGTTATCTCTGAGTACATGATCACCTGCATCAACCATCTCTAGTTCTGACACTGTCTCCTTATTGGTCACTTCTGTTGCCCATACTTACAATAGAATTTTTTATCCCCTTGTATTTCTGTTTGGTATCTTTTCATGAAATCTAATGCCTTGCTAAACTGGTCATTCATGTTTTGTATAATTTTGGTTAGTTCAACTAGCTTCTTCTTTGTGTCTTTTTAAACCTTGCCGATCCTTTTGTTACTTATATCCATTATCTGTTTAGTGAGCATCATCTTTGAGCTCCTGAACATCTTATTGATCTGAGTCTTTGTTTCTTCTTTTATCACTTCTTACAGTCCAGCCATTTGCTTTTTGATATCTTTCCCATTGATGCTTATGTGGTCATCTTTGGGGGAGTTGGAAGTTTTTGGGAGCATTTTGTTGCCCTTTTTCTCATGTTTCTACTTTTTTATGTGCTAAAATTAGGGACCAATTAGAGTGTTAGAGATTCTGTTGCTAGGATGCCAGGCTCTTTAGTTGGTCCTTACCAGCGATGTGATCTTGGCTTTGGTTGGTTTTTGGTATTTATCTACCTTTTCCATTTACTCAGTTTTATCAGATCAGACCTGGTCACTGTGCTGTGAGAGCAGAATGCCCACTGACTGTATCAACATCAGCAGACCCCCCGTCACACACACTGAAATTTGTTTTAACAATGTCACTCTTTTATCCGTGATCCATACAGACTGTAGTGTATTACTGAGAGGTAGATTGGGATTGGTGGGCAGAAGGCAGCAGAGCAGCAAAGTAATGCAGCAGCAGTAAGCACCAATCAGGGACTTCTTTCTGTCCCTTATATTCTGTCCAGTCTACACACCCTTAGGGTGGGTAGAAGGGTGGGCCTTCCCATTATCTACACCCAGAACTATGGTAAACCAATCAGTGGGCTGATTGTAATCACACCCTTGATTCCAGCATCACAAACCCTAGATCCTGCCACCTCTGAAAAGCCCCACTTAGGACCTCATAAGCCTTTGAGGGGACATCTACATATGAACCATAACACCTCCCAAGCCTTCTAAGTGCACCCCTGGATACCATCTGATGAGGCTGCTACTTTTTGACTCTACACTTCTAGTCTTTTCCCATTCACTCTCGCCAAAGTCTCACACTCTAACCTGAAAACTCAGCAGAACCTCAGAGCCCACTGTGTTCAACGCCACTGGCAGGCTTGGTAGGGGCGCACTGACTCCTGACAGTGGGCGGTGCCAGTCAGCAGCACATCCTGCAGGCAGAACACTGTGTTTGGGGGAAGAACGGGTGAGGGCCTATACCTGGGCCAGTCTGGTTTCTTATGTTTCCAGACTCTGCCCTCTCCCATGGCCCCCAGTGACAGTTTTCTCAGCTCAGAGCAAGGCCCCTAAAGGGTTTTGTGACTGTTTTCAGCTTCTGCAAGGACCTTGCAGTGCTTTCTCAGACACTGCTTTCTGGCTTTCAGTTTCCCGGATGCCCTGGTTCTAAATACCTTGCTCTTTCTGTTCCTTTTCCCAGTGGGGACGGTAGAAGGTTAGAAATCTGCTGCAGTGACCAGATCCCTGCTGAAGTGCAGGCTCCTCCCTCAGAACACTAGACGCTTTCCCCATATAGCTCATGCACCAGGCCTGGGGTGCAAGGTGGTCCTATCTAGGTGTGGTCCGGCTCCCCTTCTAACCCCCAGTGCTGGATTCAGATCTGGTGTCCTCTTCCTTCAGTTTACACTCCTGTACCTGGCTTTCTTTGCTGCCCCATGCCAGTGTATCTGTACTGTCCCAGTGCATATCTCTGAGCCACCCTCTCACTGCTGCCGCTTAGTTGCCCCTGGTGGAATAAAAAAAAAAAAACTATCTTAGTCTCACATTGACTTTTTCTTAGTGTCCACATAGAAAAACCATGGGACACTTCTTTTTCTGTGTCTGGCTTCTTTTACTTATGATATTTCCAAGTGCTGTCCCTTTTGTTACAAATGCCAGGAGTTTATTCTTTTTTTGGATGGCTAGTATGCCATTGTATATATATGCATGCGTGTGCACGCGCCTGTGTGTGTCTGTTGGTCTATCTATCTACCTCTCTATCTCACATTTTCTTTATTGCTTCACATATTGATGGACACTCAAGCTGATTCCATACCTTGGCTACTGGGAATAGCGCAGTAATAAACATGGATGTACAAGTATCTCTTTACTATGCTGATTTCTATTCCTTTGTGTATAAACCCAGGGGATAGCTGGAGCCTGTGGTAGTTTTATTTCAGTTTTTGAAGGACTTCAGTACTGTTCTCTATAATGACTGTGCTAATATACATTGCCACAGGCAGTATACAAGAATTTGTTTTTCTTCACATCCTCACTAGCATTTGTTGTTGTTATTTTTGATAATAGTTATTCCAAATGAACGAGATGACATCTCACTGTGGTTTTGATTTGCATTTTCTTGATGGCTAGTGAGCACGTTTTCATCCCTTTATCTGTCATTTGTACTTCTTTTGAGAAGTGTCTTTTCATTTACTCATATCATTTGTCCATTGTGCAATTGGGTTATTTGTTTTGTTGTTGCTAAGGTTTTTCCATTTTCTTATACGTTCTGGGCATTAATGCTCTGTCAGATGAATCTTTGGCAAATATTCTCTTTCGTTCTGTAGGTCTTTTAGAAGAATATGGTAAAACTACTGGGATATTTGGCATTGTTTTGTGAAACTGATGCACCAGTGTCTGTTGCAATGGAAGGAGTTGCAGGTTCTAGTGAGTTTTTGAGGTGCCACCCAGAATTTTTTGATCTAATTGTATTTTTCCTGTCCTCATCCTTAAAAATAGCTGTTCATTACTATTGTAGGTTAAAACACTGTTGTCAGTAATTTTTGCCTTCTATTTGCTAAGCCACACAAGCACACATCACTTCCAGTGCTCATGGGTTTGATTCGACTGTGTGTAGAGGCAGCGTCACACAGTCCCACTCTGCAAGCCCTCCTCTGTCACTTACGCAGTCCACACCTGAGCACCATGCAATCAAATCATGACACTCATCTCTGAAAATCACATAATACTGTTAAAAATTTACAAGCTTGTGGGGCTGCATGTCCAGGGATGCAGGTGGCCTGTGGGCTTTGGCCAGAGTAATTGTAGTTCATTCTTAGGGTCTAAAATGAGAGCAAGTTCCAATAAGCTATGGAAACAAAGAGGAATGGTTATGTGTGAGAAGTGTACTCATTTGCTAGGGCCACCATGACAAAGTACCCTAAACTCGATGTCTTCAGATAGGAATGCACGGTATTGTCTTCTAGTGCTGAGGCTGGATGCTCCAATCAAGGGATTGGCAGAGGTGGGAATGACAGCTGTGGGAAAGATCTTGTTGCAAGACTCCCTTTATCATCTGGTGTTTTGCTGGCAATTGTTGGGAATCTTTGGCATGTAGGAACATCATCCTTACCTCTGCCTTCATCTCTACATGGTGCTTCCCTCATGTGCCCACCTGTGATCAAATTTTCCCTTCATAAAGGAACCAATCCTAGGGGATTAGGAACCTAATCTACTCCAGTAGGACCTCATCTCAACTTACCACATCTAGTGACCCTATTCCCAAATCAGGTCACACTCTGAGGTGCAGAGGGCTAGGACTTCAACATATAAATTTTTGAGGGGAGACTACTCAGCCCTCAGTTGAACAGCAGTCAGTAGTGTCTGTCTGCCACATAGGGTAGAGTAGGTGAATTGATCTAACCCTGAAAATCTCAGGTGTTTACGTTCTTGTTTGAATTTAGCATTTAATTCAGTCCAAAGAGAATTTGTGTTCTTTAAATGCCAGAGAATAATAATGATAAAGCAATTGTAAGAGAATAAGAACTAGAAATTTCAGATAACATAAAACATTTTTAAAAAATACCATCATAATCATTATCATCATCAAACCATCCAGTTATACATCTGCCTACTCCCTTGCTATAATAGCAGCAGAAAACCACAGCTACTCAACTGAAAAGCAGACTTGAAACCCTCAGGTAGAAATCTAAGAAGCAATAACACTGTGTAGTTACTAAACTCCATGCTCATGAGAATTGTTAAGTAGCTCTAATCATTTATGAAATTTAGTCTAGTGGAGTCATAAAATTGATTTTCAAACATTTATATTCATTATTTAAACACTCATTCTCAGACTTGGCCATGGACAACATATACAAAAGTCAGTTTATTCATTTCAGGGATTTTAGAATTATGTACATAGCAAGATTTATAAATATTTAAAATGTCTTTCAGAGCATTAAATGTTATTGTGCAACATTCTTCTCTTAAAGTAACTGAATCTATGAATTTCAACTTTTTATTTCACTAAAAGTTCACTTCTAAGAAGATAACAGCATGACACTTTCTGTCTAAAATGTTTTTAAAAATCATTAAGTAGCATCAAATAAAGATAATAAGAAACTCTAAAATAAAATTATTTTTTGCTTGTGGTGGTAATTTTTCAGTCAACTCTGCTGCCCCTGGGTACTTCCTGATGGGGGTTCATGGCCTGCAAGGGTGATGGCCAACAAGCACTGGCAATTGCAGGGCAAAAGAGCCACTGGACCCATGTGTCCAGTAGGAGAAGGTGCGTGGCGGGCACAGCAGTGGTGTGCTTTGTGGGTCTGGTGCTGTGCTCACGGGCAGAGCCCCACATCAGAATCGAGAAGGGGCTTGCACTGCTGGGCTCTGCCCCTCCCTCTGCAGGGTCATCTCCTGTGATGTAAAAATGATGTCTGTGTAGCAAGCTCTCCTTGGTGACTGACAACACTAAGGCCAATATTTCTTTCACAGGGCCATGGAAAGAAGCTCTGAGGCCTCAGAAAAAGTGCTTTCTCCCTGAGTCCTTTCCCAGCCAGGGTAGAGTAGCTGAGAATCCCATCTAGGGCTCCACCCAGAGCCACTTTCACAGAGCAGGGCGCCCCTCCCAAGGGTCTGCCCTGGTGAATGTCAGGGTATCCTTTGTCCTTCGCCTTCTTCCTTCCAGCTCAGCTCACACCTCTGTCATCCGCTCTGCCAGAAAGCTGGGTGCATTCATTTGAGTGATGCTATGGTTTTTTGTAGATGAAATTCATATAAAATGTAATTAACCATTTTAAGTTTGCAATTCAGTGACATTTATACAGTCACAATGTTGTACAAACATCACCTCTAAGCAATTCAAAACATTTTTGTTTTCCTAACAGAACCTCACACCTACTAATCAGTCAGTCGTCATTCTTTCCTGAACTGACTTGCTCTGCGAAGCCACTGATCTGTTGCACTAAGGGTTCTCCTGTTCAGGTATTCTACATGGGTGGAATCCTACAGTATATGTATGGCTTTTATGTATGCCTCCTTATCCTTACTGCGCTTTGTAGAGGTTTACTTACCCATGTTGTTGCATGTGTTCATACTTCCTTACTTTTTATGGAAGAATAATATTCCATTGTTTGGATTGTTTTTACCCAGTTGACCCAATGATGAACAGCTCCATTGCTTTCTCCTTTTGACCGTTGCTATCACTTTGTTTTCAAAGGTCATTTTCTTGGTTTACTTTCTCTTGAGGGCAGAGAACCATAGGCCATATCTGACAAGAGGCGAGGCACACTGTGTAGGGCTCTGAGCTTCCAAAGTGCTCACCCACCCTTTCCTAATGGATTGCCTGAATTTGTTGACCTCCTGCATGAGTCCGACCACCCTCACATTCCTCTTCATCCTAGCTGGTTGTGCACATCCACATGCGAATCATCTAGCCCACCTTCCCCTGTGGCTGACGTCTCTCTTGGAGGTTGCCTTTCCTATTCCCTCCCTAAAATGCCCTTTACTTAATCTCACTGCTTCCCACACACTGTGAGCACAGAGTAGGGTGCTGAGGTTACAGAAGCTGGCACTCTTTGGTGTTGAGTTTTCCTCTCTTGGGAGTGGGGCCATGGAAATACTTAAAGGCCTTGTGGGTTTATAAATGCCAAGTGCAGAATGGAAGGCTTAGGTGAGAGAGATTTAAAAACTCTCTGCAGTTTGAGCTCCTGCCTGCTAATAGCAACAAGTGCTGCCTGGCGGGGCTTCTCAGGGCCTACTGTAATTCTCACTTGGCTTCTGCTCACTCTGCAGCCTTCCAGACTCAGTCTTGAGCTTCCTAATATCACAAGCCCTCCACGATGTCACAGCCTGCTGCTGCTCTGGCAGTTATAGCAAGTGTGTTCCCATAAGGCCGTCCCCATCCCTCCAGTCCTAAGGTGAGCATTCTGGCTCACTTTCTGTGTTGAGAAGGGTTTAGGATCACCCTGGAGTGACCCCACACGTATGTAAAGCCCCAGAGTGCTAATATGGTTGAGTGGTAACTCTTTAAATGTGTGGAGTGTTTTCTACCATGAAGCCCAGAGAGCCCCCAGTGAAATACGGGAAAACCACTTCTGTCACAGCTCCATAGTATGGCGACCTTACTGGCTTCTCACTGCTCATGTCATCAATGGCTCCCATAGTTTGTACTTTTGGCATGACTAGTGAGAGGG
This sequence comes from Chinchilla lanigera, assembly GCF_000276665.1. Classification (NCBI taxonomy): domain Eukaryota; kingdom Metazoa; phylum Chordata; class Mammalia; order Rodentia; family Chinchillidae; genus Chinchilla; species Chinchilla lanigera. The sequence goes on from NW_004955466.1 coordinate 9,876,042, forward strand.
TCGTTCACAATGGAAAAATATTTTAGCTCCCTTCTGGATGAAAGAAAAATTTGCCTGCCTCTCCCCACCCAAACATGCCTAATGAGTTAGAAACAAAAACCTATAAAGCTTTCCTGCCTTGGGGGGTTGATTCACATGTTTATTCAGGCCTTTCCTGAAGCTGGAGTGACTAACACATTGTGTGAGATGGAAGGGCTTCATGGACGGCCATGGAGATGTCCAGGCCACTGTGTTTTAAGACAATGCCTGTTGGCTCAGACCTAAGGACAGGGAGGGATGTTTCCACCCCAAGGCTTTGTGCAGCTTTGTGAGGTGAGGAACCCAGGGACACCTTCCAACTCCCAATTGCACTGTGGGCACAGGCCCAGAATGGTACTGTCTGTGCCACACTCTGCCTCTGCCTCTCCCCTATCCCAACTGCTTACAAGTAAAACCAAGCAGAAATTCTCCCTTATCACCTCCCTCTACATCATTATCAGGACACTTTCCAGAAAGAACATGAGGGCCAGCTGTCGAGACTTCCAGGGCAACAATGCTTTATGGGGCCTTCTGTCTCATGACCTACAGTGGAAGGAATTTTGGGCCTTCTGCCCACAAGCTGATGTCAAAAAGTTACCTACCATTGAAAACAGGGTGGAGGACCCCATCAGTATACAGAAGGAAATAAGATTTGGGACTGCTTTCATGGCATGATTAAGCAAGGAGCTCTCTCTTGGAAAATCCTAACCCCATATGGAGGCTCAATACCTCTCTTTACTCAACTCTCTCCCACCAGATGCTGTCTATTTGGATGATTGGACCAAAATTGTCTAACAGGCTGATGATCCATTCTGGTCAGAAATTAAGTCATAGGAAATGTTTCTTTGTGAAATAGGATTTGAGGCCCCACAGGTCTGATGGGTTGGCACGAAGGAGGTCAGGGAGGTGTGAGGAGACCCAAAGATCAGTCACAGCCTCTCTGCCCTGCTTCAAGCTGGCCTCTCTATGCAGGCTGACATGGTTTATCTTTCCATCACTCTTTGAAATGGGAGTTATCATTACCATCATTTCCAGTTGAGGAAGCAGAGTCTTAGCAACGTTTATTTATTTCACTCCCTATTACTCTGAGGAATCTGAGGTATTTAACAAATCTGCTTATGATTCAAAAGGAAAATAATCAAAACTTGATGGAGAGAGGTACAAGGAAGCCAAGCATGGAGGGAGCACAGATTGCACATCAGAGGGGTGGGTTATTAGAGGAAATCATCAGTGTGGTTCAGAGTTTCTGAGAAGCCAAAAGAGAAGGAACGCACTTAATAGTTAGAACAAGGAAGCAATTGATACAGAAGTAGTGGAGCCAGGATTTGAATTCAGATTTGTCTGCTGCCAAAGCTCATTCATTCATTCATTCACAAGATGGAATTTTTACTGTGGTCTTGAATGGAGACATATTTGTCACTTTCCCATCTCTAGAACAAAATATCTGATGCCTGTAACTAAGAGGAAGACAGATTTATTTTAGCTCATGGTTTCAGAGGATTCAGTCCATGGTTGTTGACTGGCTTCAAAGCAAGAAGGCATTGTAGAAGATCATGACAGAAGACACCTGTTCACCCATAGCAGCCAGAAGAAAGGGAGGGAGGAAGGGGAAGATACCCTTCCAGGTCACACATTCAGTGACCCACCTCTTCCACCAGGCCTTACCTCCTAACAGCACACCCAGCTATGAACTCATTAATCCACTGATGAGTATATGTAACAACCCCATGATCAAATCACCTTCCCAAAGCTCCATCTCTGAACATATGAGCTTTTGAGGGGATATCTTAGATCTAAGCCAAGTCAAGTAAGAAGCTAAAGCACCACATCCTTCCACACCATGCAGAGAACCACCAATATCTGCCAAGACTTGGACCAGACACTCCATGCTAGGGTTAACAAAGAGCAATCAGATGGGGCTTGCTGCCACCTGCCACCTCCCAGTAGCTCCCCCTCCAGCCTCTGTGGGAAGAGGTCTGGGAGGCCAGGGAGGGTAGACTTCCTGGCACTCAGGCCGTGTGTGTGGAGGTAGATGGATTTCAACATGGGGAGAGAGGATTCTGTCTCCTCTCTGATGCCAAATATGGAGACTGGGTACTCATATGAAGGGAACAAGCTGGCTGGAGTTTTGCTGAACTGCAGATCCCACAGACTCTTCCCGTGCTCACACCAAAGTTCAGCATGATGAAAGAGCTCTTGGACAGAACAACTGGGGTCCCTGAAGGTGGAGGGCCATTGACAGAAAGACTGGAGCTCACATGGGCCTGGAGAATTCTGCAGACAAAAGCCCCCAGGAGTTGCTGCTACCAGTAAGACTTGGTGAGATTTGGGGGTTGCGTTTCTGGGAAGAGAGGGGAACTTTCCACCCTATCTTATTCCTCTCAACCCTTAATGGGTAAGAAAAGTGCCTCTAAGATTTATTTTTCTCTTGGTCTATTCTTAGAAAAGAGATTTGGGCAGGTAAAACCAAAATCCAAAGCCCCTTACCTTGGAGGCTTCAAAGAAGTTGCTGAAAGTCACCAAATCTTCACTTTTGTCATATATAAAATGGGCAGAGGATCAACCCTTCCTCCCCTTCACATGGTTTGGATCTTAAATATCTCCTCAGGGCTCATGTGTTGAAGGTATTGTTGGGAGCTGGTGGGACTTTGAGGTGGCCCAGTGGAAGGACATTGCTCTTGAAGGGGACATTGGGATCCTGCTCCCCCCTCTTCCTCTCTTTTTTGTTCCAGGCCACCATGATGCAAGAAGCTCTGCTCTTCCATGCTGTTCTTTTCCTCCCAGGCCCAAAGCAACAGGGCCAAGTGAGCATGGACTGAAACTCCTCAAACTGTAAGCCAAAATGAACCTTTCTACTTTTAAGTAGCTTATCTCAGGCATCTTGTTACAGCAATAGAAACTGACCAACAGCCTCAGTGGCACAGGATTGCATAAACTTTTGGTGAAACTGATACAGTGGGTCTCACGGGCCTGCCTCATGTGGGACACTTGTAGCATTCATCACTTTTAATCACTTTCTTTCTCTGACTCTGTTTTGCCTGGAAGGATCTCCAGGATATACAGTGCTTATGAATTTTAACTCTTTCCTTGGGTCCATTGGGTTAGAGTCTCCTGGTGCATTTAAAATAGGATTCCCGAGTTCACTCAAAGCACTTCTGACACAGGGCTGAGGAGAGGCTGGTGGAGTACAAAGGGCTGAAAGCTCCCCAGGTGATACTGTTGTATAGCTTAATGTGAGCACTTCCACCTCAGGTCATACTCAAAACCCTGATCTTTGTGTCTTTTGTATGGTTTGAAAAGAGTGTTACCTTTGTTCAAAGTGTACTCAGTCTAGTTCTGTAAAATGTGTAAGATTCCCGCGAGGTTCTCACCTTTGCCTGCAAGGCAAGCTTCTGTCAAAAAGCAGGTACAGAGAGCTATTATTAACTGCTAGTGCTGCATCTCAGATGGTTTTAGCACATCATCAGCCTGTTGAGTTCCTGAAGACACAGACTCCGCACAGATCCCTTTTGATAGGACGACTCCAAGCCCCAGAGTCCTGCTTCAGAGACCAGAAGGCAGCCCAGAAGCTGCAGCACATTCAGTTCCTGGAAGGAAAAATGGGTGGAGAAGGAAGTCATTCTCCCTCACTTAATGAGTGTGTGCACAGTGGCAAGTTTTCTCCTTTCACTTTGAAATAATTTCAGGCTTATGATAAAGTTGTAAAAATAGTGCAAAGACCTCCACATACGTTTTACTCAGCTTTTTCAAATAGTAACCTCTTAGAAAAAAACAGGACAATGGGAAAAACCAGTAAATTAATGTTGACATGAAACTACTAATCTACAGATTAATTTGATAGAATTCAATTTCAATTTAATTCCAAATGAACTCCTTCAGATTTCTTGAATTGTCCTATGAATATGCTTTTTCTGGCCTAGAATCCAATCCAGGATCCTGGGCTGCATTTAGTAGCCACATTTCCTTAGCCTCCTGTGTTACTCAGGTTTCTGTCAGTGTGACAAAGCACCTGAGAGAAACACCCTAAAGGAGGAGAGATTTAATTTGGCTCACAGTTTCAGAGGTTCCAGTCCATGGCTACCTGGCTCCAAGGCAGAAATATGGTGCCAAAGGGTCCTGGTGGAAGAGAACTGCTCATCCCAACACAGCTTGGAGGCAGAGACCGTGAACTGCAAGACTTCCCTCTTCTGCTGTTCTTGTTGCATCTGAGTCCCAGGCTGTTGGAGAGGACCACTCACAGTCAGGGCAGGTCACCCCTCAGTTTGCTCTTTCACATCCCAGCTATCTTAGGAAATGCCCTCATACTCACACACAAAAGTGTAACTTACCAATTTCCTATGCATCACTCAAATCAACTATCAGGGTTAACCGTTACACCTCATTTAACCTGATTTCCTCTGTGTCTTTTGTTACTGATGCTTTTGAAGCATTACTAACCAGTGGATCATTCTGCAGAATATCCACAAGTTTGGCTTTGTCTGATGTCTCCTCATGACTGAATTCAGGTTATTTGTTCTTGGCAAGAATATCACAGGAAATAATGTTTCCTTCTGTGTTAGTCCTTTTGCTATTCCTATAATAAAATATGTGAGGCTGGGCACTTTTGACACAACAGAGGTTTATTTAGCTTCTAGTTTCGGTGGCAGAAAGTCCAAAGGTGGGTGGGACCACTTGTTTAGTGTCTGATGAGAGTTCTCAGGTCTGTGTCACATCATGGTGGATGACATCATGGTGGCAGTGTGCTTGAGAGGGAGAGGTTGCATGGTGACACAGAAAGCTAGAGGGAGACAGAGAGGGGTGAGGCTTGCTCTTTTATCACAAAGCAATATCTAACCAGGGTCTCAAAAGAACTGTGTCAGCAGTAGTATAAAATTCAAATTGTCATCTTTAGAAAAACACTTTAGAAGAACACACGCTCATGCTGACAATTAACAAATACTTGTTAGCAGTAATGAAGAGGAGGTGAAACCGCACCCTGGACCTGCTCTCAGTGGCCATTTCTGCCTGGTCTCAGCCCAGAGCTCAGCTTCTCCTTTGGTGCCTCTCAGGGGACTTGCCTGCCCCATGTGTGAGGCCTTCTCTAGGGTGATGCGCTACTTTGGAAGTGATTTGTACACTCTCCTATGAAACTAGTTCCCTCCTTCCAAAACAAACCACGTGTGACTACTGCCGGCAGTTAAGTGGGAAGGAAATGGGAGATGATGTAGTTGAAGAAACAAAGACATGTGTGCTTCTGCATGTGCAAGATTTGCCAATAAAGAGAAACAAAAATAAACTCCAGAAAATGTGGCTGCTGACATACAATTAGCTCATGCTTCAAGGACTTAGGAATGGCACACTTCAAAACAGTGTAAGGAAAGAGGAAGCCAAGTGGAACGGCGAGCAGGAGGGTCAGGTCTGGGTCGAGGTCACATAATCTTAGGATGGCCAAGGCTGGAGTGATCAGGTGCAGAGCATGCTTGTCTTGTACGGATAGCTTTTGCCTCATTTGGGTGCTTTTGGAATAAAGTAAGAGCTTTAACATGGGAAAAGTTTAAGAGCATCAGAAATGAACTTCGGTTTCATACTTGTTTGTGCTGTGGGTGCTGCTGGCTGAGATGGGGAAGACGGTAGTAGGAGGTCTTTATTCTTAGACTTTAGTGCCAACACTCATGTTACTAAAAATAATCATGTATGCTCAATTTAAAAAGTAAAACAAAAAAGAACGAAACACCCAGATAAAGGAAGCAAACCATTCCTAGATCAAACCATGGTAGCATTTTGACATCTTTTAGGGTCCCTTATAGGGGTCAGCCACCTTATAGCAAGGTACTGCACATGCTGGCTTGTACCCTGTTAACTCTTTAGTCTTTATCAGTTTATGCTTACAAACTTTTGTAGTTTGGGGTTTTAGCAAGGGGAACAATATAATATAGGACACATATTTTATACAATTATTTATATAGTCACCCAAAGAACCGTATATAAGAGAGTTCAGGAAATCTATCCACATACTAAAGACCAAAGAATTCAGCTGAGGGCCTGGATCCCACAATAATGTCCTGCATGAGTCCAGCTGAAGACCTAGAGCTCATAACAATGCCCCACACAAGTCCAACTGGAGGCCCAGAGCCCATAACAGTATCTCATGCAGGCCTGTTTCATGGATCTGCGCTGCAAGGCCCAAAGGTCAGTGGTGGAATCTACAAAGTCTGTGCCAGCAGGATGGAGGATCTGTGCTAGCAGGCCGAGGGATCTGCACTGGAGCCAGGAAGTGACATGCAAAGTAAGAACCAGAGCTCCCGAAAGGTGACACAGCCATCCTCAGCGACAGTGAGCTCCCAAGCTCCTCTGATGATCAGGACAGTCGAGTTACCATCAGGAAAGCCAATGCAACAAGTTTCTCCAGGAGACTGACCGGTGCACCATCTTCCCCTCTGGGGCCAGGAAGCGATGCTCAGAGTGAGGACCAAAGCTCTCTTTCCAAGTGAACCAAAGCCATTCTCAGTGACAACAAGATCCCGAGCTCCTAGGAGGATGAAAACAGCTGAGTTCAGCAGGAAAACCAGCATGACAAGCTCATCCAAGAGAACCAACAGCTCCTTACAGCTTCTCTCAGCTGCTAACAGCTCCCAGCAGTTTCTACCAGCTCCCAACAGCTTTATCTCAGCTCCTAATAGCCTTATTTTCCCTCCAGTTCTGCCTCCTATGCTGCCGGCAACAACCCTCAGGTAGGCCTCCCACTCCCAGCACCATGCTTACTCAGTTCAGCTGGGTGTTATAAATTGACCACCAGTGTCAATCCACTACAAAAACCTTATTGTAAAACAATCCAAACATTTCAGATCAGTTGTTTTTTCCAGGCATATGATACAGATATGACCCCCCCCGCCCGAGTGATCAGCATTTTACTAGTTCGGTATACATTCTACCTGACTTCCTCTACACTGTTTTGGAACTTCTCACTCAGTGGATCCTAGATGCAATACTTTCCTAATGTGCTGGTGGGGTCACTGGGCCAGTTTGGCATCCAGTTTGATTTCCCTGAAATAGGGGAATCTGATATGTTCCTCAGTCACCTGCCATTTAAGAATTTCTCTTGTTTCCTAACTTGTTCACTACTTAGGGTACATCTGTCTCGATGACAAGCCCGTTCCTCTCCAAAATCCTCCTGCTTTGATGTCAAAATGCTGCCCTCCCTCCATTTAGCAACCATGTTTGGCTCCCAGTCCTGCACATGTGACTTCTCATTGAGCCAAGGGTTCCTTCCTTTCCTGTCCACTGTCCACTCTGCCTTCCAGGCTTTCTTCCTCACACATGATTCCTTCCCCCACTTTGGATTGGCCCTTCCCTTTCTAGGTGTCCTCTCAGCTTGACAGTGTGCCTCCTACAACTTCAACCCTGATCCCACCATGGGAATCTCCTGGGCCAGCTGTAATAAAGTGCCTCCACCTAGATGGCTTAAAACAACAGAGATATATTTGCTCACCATTCTACAGGATGCTAAGATTGATGGAAATTTTTAAACATTAAAGTCAACTAGTAGTCTGACACCATATTAGGACAAAATAAGACCATGCAGCCTGCTATGTAGCTCATCTGTTAGACTCACTCAGCCTTGACTGACTACACCAGAGATAAGCTGACCCAGCTCAGTTTGACCGCACCCCGTTGCACACCCTGTACTTTCTAACAATGAGAGAGGACCAACACTATTACTCACTTACTTCAAGGACTTTCTACCCATCAGTGAGAGATAACTGAGGCTACCCAATAAAATTCACAACGCTTTTAAACCTTTGTACTTCCTGCTTGCAAACCTATATAAACTAAGCCCAAAGTCGGCACCGGGCTGATGCTTTGGGAGTGATCCCCCATCAGCCTGCTGGAGTAATGATGTTGGTTGCCTACCTATTCCTTGATGCAGAACATTTTTCATTCCAGTTCGGTACCAGATCCTCAACAAGATCAAGGTGGAAGGGTCCTGCGCTCTCTTTGGGGCTGCTAGGGGAGCCTCTTCCTGCCCTGTTCTAGCTTCTGGTGGCTTGTGGCAACCCTTGGGCCCCTCTCCATGGTCTGTAGATGTGTCTCTCTGAACTCTGCCTCTGTCCCCATGTCCATCACCCCTGGGTTTCTGTCTTTCTGCATTTCCACATGATTTTCCTCTCTCTGTGTATCTGTGTCCAAATTCCCCTCTTGTAAAATCCTACCTGATTTTACCATAACTTGCTTCATTACATTTGTACAATGCCTAACTCCGACCCAGGTCATATTTTTAGGTTTCAAGCAAACAAGAATTGGGAAGCATTATTTTCAATCTGGAACCTTACTTCAAATTTGTCCTTGCAGATGTTTCTTTGTGGATGGATGATCCAATGGTGTCTTCAACTCAACACGTCCAAAATGAGCTGAGCAGGTGCTCATCCTATCAGCTGACCCTGCCCCTTCTGAAGAGATGAATGGAGAAATCTTCCTCCTGGGAACTCAGGCTAGGAACTTCGGCATCCTCTTCCTTTTTCTCCCAAAATCAGTTTCCGCCCCTTTGACTCCCATGCCAGCCATGCTCGCACCAGCCTTTCTGTTCACTGTCCCAGCCACTGTGTTCACGCAGATTAGAGTTGGGTTCCTGGTGAACGAGAGCCATAACATAAGCAATTAAAGTGGGGCTGTGACACTGTGGGAAGGAATGGGGATTCTGTTGGGCTGAGGGGCTGGTGAAAATGCTCAAATTCAACCCCACTGCCTACTCCAGCACCTGATACTTTTACTCCCACTCTTCATGTTTGCAGTTTAGATTCCATTGTCTCCAGCCTGGATTCAAGAGATGGTTTCCTCCACGAATTACTGGTGAAACCCTGACCCCCTATGACAGTAGGCAAGTCCTAAAATACAGGTGGGACCCTGTTGTCCCCACCGCCCTGTGCAGGGGCTCCCCTCATCTGCAGTGGTGACTGGCTTAGTGATGGGGGGTCATCCACGAGGGAGGCAGAGGAGCTCTGGAACTGTTTATCTGCATGTCAGATCCTCTAGTTCAGTCTGTCTGAGAGCCAGGCCCTGTCTCCTGTGGCTCTTGGCAGACTGAGGAGGAGCTGCTCTCGGATTCACCCTCGTGCTGCCATCTGTGGGAGCCCACAGTGAAAGTTCAGTGTCATGTTAACCGAATGACCCCGGGGAAACAGATAAGAAGCCTAAGAACTGATGAAAGGCGGGAGAGATATGTGGTGAGGCACGCATAAGCCAAGGACTTCAGTGGACACCTCTGCTAGGTGTCCAGCCCTTTTTGTCTATTGCATGAGGTCAATGCAGTGACAGCTGCAGGAGCTCCAGCAAGAAGCTGGCTAAACACATTCAAGGTTGCCAAGAGGACTCTGCAAAGTTAAATTTTAAATGCAGTTCTTCTTAGGTAAACCCATGTTGTGTTGTGCTTCTGCCCGCACACAGCCGTCACAGTTAGCAAGACAGTGGGTATCAGAGTTGCATCCTTTTTGGTTTATACAGATGTACATGTTCTACAAGATGCACAATTTCCGGTATATAAGGTTCAGAAAAGCAGATCTGTAGGCAAAAGCATACACTCAGGGTCCGTGTCCTGAGCTGTTCTAATATATGTAGCATGCAGAACAGTGGCTCATGTTCTTTGGCCCCGCAGGCCGGGCCTTGGGTTGTATTGCCCGTCTTTTTTCCATCTTGTTCTCCTGTAGTCCTCCCCCAGCCAGACCCATGCCCTATGCATTGCTGTCGTTTAAACGTGTCCTCCAAGATGCAGATATTAGAAGAGGAATCCTCAGAGCAACCATGCTTGGAGTGGGGCTGAGAAGAGGATGTGGTCACAAAGAGGGAGTGGACAGATGGGCGCTGTGGCCACCAGAGTGAGTCTATCCTCACAGGGGTGGGTTTACAATCAAAGGGGGACACGCCCTTATTTATGTTCTTCTACCCTGTCCTTGCCCTTCCATCTGTGAGGACACAGCAAGCCAGGCGCTCACCAGGGCCTGGCTGCGGATCTTAGCCTTTGCAGCCCCTAGAGCTGTGAGGATTGTGTTTCTGTTCATTCCAAGTTACCCAGCCTGTGGCTTCTCTCTTTAGCAGCACAAAGCAGATTGCCCCGTGCCCATCTGTGCCCTTGGTTCCGAAGCGCTGGAGGCAATCTCTCTCCTGTCAGAGTGCTTCTTCAGTGCCCACTGCTGCCATCGGGGTGCTACAGACAGGCCATGGTCCTGTGTAATTCCTGCTGCCTGGAGCGGCTGTGGGCCTGCCCCGCTGCCTTCTGGGTCTGCTCCTTGGCCAGGAGGTTGCATCCGCCCCACCATGGCTGCCTCTCCTGCGGCCTGCCACACCCACTGGTGGCCCAGAGGCTTGAGTCACTTCACTGTGGACTGGAACATCCAAAACTGTGAGCCCTAGTAAGCGCCTCCTGATGAGTGAGTTTTCTTAGGTGTCAGAGGAGTGGAGAGCCGACTGTCACACTCAGCAGCTTTCTCTTCTTTCCATGGAGGAGGCAAATACTGTCACCCGAGTCTGTCTCAGGTGTCAATCACCTAGTGATTCTCTCTGCTCTTGCTTTTGAGGTTCTGCACAATTCCGCCCAGCTTCTCCACTGGGGCAAGCGTGGTTCATTTGTGGAGTGTGTGTGTATGTGTGTGTGTGTGTGTGTGTGCACACGAACATGTGCGTATGTGTGTTCAGACGCCACTCTTGGTGACAGCTCCTCTGTCTTCATCACCCTATTCTTTATTCCATGGGGCACTTCGTATGTATTTCACAAATATGTGCAGAACTGATGTTATTTAAAGGTTCTCAAATTAATGACCTTTAATATTTGAACATAGTCTACATTTCCTGTAGAAAGAATGGGGATCACTGGTCATGGAGGAAAGCATAAAAACCCAGCAGTTCTGACACTGCTTTTGTCAGAGGCCTTCCTCTTTTCCTGCTTATTAGGAAAATTTTTACAGCAACAGAACATGGCAAAGAGCAGAGGACACAATCTCTGATGAGACAATGAGATAAAAATAGATTTTCCATTCTGATTTTTTGTTACAAAATCCTGGCTTTAAAAAACAATCTTCTCCTACTCTTCAATAGTAGTAGTTACTTCCCCTAGCTGGAAAAGCATCCCCTCCTCCTTTCTTCAGTTCTCTAAATGGTATGTTGGATCCATTTTTAGCATTCTGTTTTTGGCAAAGAAAAAACTTTTTTTAACTGGTATGAATCAATTGTAATGTGAAATGCAAAACAGATGAGTTTCTATAGTGACCGTAGCATATGTTTGCATTGACCTAAAAAATGGCTGCTGAGAGCTGGGTGTGGTGACACACGCTAGTAATCCCAGCACTCGGGAGGCTGAGGCAGGAGAATTGGGAGTTTGAGGTCACTCTGGGCTACATAGAAAGTTTGGGCAGCCAGGACTACAGAGTGAGAGCCCATCTCAAACTACCTCCCCTCAAAAAGAAATGACCACGAAGGTGAGGGGTGCACAACAGCTGCCGGTTCTGTGGCTTTGTTGTTGGCCAACTTTATTGGCTCTAAGTGCTGCCTGAGGTGACCTTTGTTGCTCAGACAGTATGTGGGCTACAGATAAGAACCGGAAGTAATTCTCAATCATGTGACTCATAATATATTTAAGCAAATATAAGAACACACATGTGAATCATGTAAAAATCGTAAAAAATGTTTGATACGTGGTGAGGCAAAGTAGACTCTTAATTCCTGTTGGCAGAGAGTTTCAATTGGTATAATTTTTGAAAAAAAATCCAGAAAATGTATTAAATATTCATAATAAATGCCTATCTTTTGGTCCAACAATCCCATTCCTTGCAATGTATTCTAAATATATCATTATTTGGGGGAAGAAATTTAGCTACAAAGATACCCATTGCAGCATTGTTTATAATAGTCACAAAAATTTGGAGATGACCTATAGGTCAAAACAAACCCCAGGAAACTGTTAAAATAAATGAGTTTTTTCATATCATAGAATACTTAGTGGCCAATACAAACTGTACTGTAGAAAAATTTTTAATAATGCAACACATTGCTAGGAGGATCAAGCAGGCTGTAAGCAGTGTATTCAGCTTCATTATAATTTGTTATAAAGAATAAGCTTGTGCAACTTTGACTTTCCAGCTTCCTTTAGCTAGAAAAGGCTACACTTCTTTTTTTTTTTTTTGAATACTGGGAATCGAACTCACCACCTTGCACTTACCAGGCAGGCGCTGTGCCGCTGAGCTATATCCCTGGCCCTACGCTTCTTCTTAATAGCACTACATCCTATAGCTCTAGTCCCTATCTAATGTGACTGCAGAAAAATCATTCTTCTAGAGAATGGCCCTCCTGCTTCCCATCAGCTCAGCTAGATGCCATCTCTTCTCTTGGAAAGCCCACTTTTCCAAGTGGATCTTTCTGTCCTGTGTCGCTTTGCAGAAACATGATCAGCTGGTTCCCTTATTTCCTTAACCACAGGTAAAATGGAGCTGTGATCCCCAAGAGCCTGAGTGTAGTATGTGGGCATTGCAAACAAACCCAAGAAAGGAAAACTTCAAAGTGGGTGCTAAGTACATTTGGTTCCGGGAAACTTCTGCTTGGGTCATTCTCACCTGCTCTGTCCTCTACTGGTGATTTCTTTCCTTTTCCTGCTGTTCATCCTCATTTTGCAAGGACAAATTTACCACCTCCGTGCACGTGTCCTTCAAGCTTATCTCCCCTTCCAAGAGGTCTTTCTACAAATCCCTCTGAGACCCTGAAGAAAGGAAGAGGCTTTCCTGACAGGAAACACGTTTTGTATACATTAATTTCAGCCACCAGAGGAGAGTAATAACATGTACACTGTTATGTGAAGTAACGGAAGCCGGTGTCCGTAGTCTCTCCTTTCAGAATGGGACCTCGTGTTTGCATGACCTAAAGGCCCCGAAAGACAACATCCTTTCCTCTCTACTCCCCAAAGCAAAGGGACAATATGATCCCAAAAGAAATACCCACATTCATCCCGGAAGGAAAAAGCTACTTATAACAATAAATGGAAATGGTTGTACCTTTGTCCTATGCCTCTGCTTTTTGATGAAAATGTTTACCAAAAAAAGGAATTTGGTGTCAACTATAACTTCTCTGCAGATTCATGGGTGTAGGGCAACACTTGAAGAGAAATGCTCTAGAATATTCCTTGTATTATTAGTGTAATAAACCACTATCCTAACATTCAGCAACTTAAGGCAGCAGACGTTTACTATTCTGCAGCTTCAGTAGGTAGTTCTGGGTGTGGCTTAGTGAGGTCTCTTGGGAGCTGTGGTCAAGGTGGTGGCTGGGGCTTGGTGAGCTAAGCCATGCACACAGAAGCGAGGGTGCTCTTATGTATCCTGAGGTCGCTCTGGTGTGGGCTTGGGTGCTGGCTGTCAACAGGTAGCAGGAGACATCACCTCCTCACTGCGTGGAACTTTCAGTAAGGCAACTGCCATTGTGGCTCCTTCTTCCAGGTGTGTGTGTGTGTGTGTGTGTGTGTGTGTGTGTGTGTAGAAAGAAGGGGTCATGATCTTTTAGTCCCTAAGTTGTTGGTAGTCCCCAAGACCCACCCTGGGTTTGATGACTTGTTAAGACTCACAGGCCTTAACATATGGCCTTGTTCGTGACTCTGATTTACAATTGTGAAAAGGTAGAGCAAAATCAGCAGAGAAAAGGTGCACAAGGTGAAAGGCAGGGAAACCAGGGTCAAGTCCTCTCCCAGTAGAGTCACACAGGACAGACCCAATACCCTGGGGTCACAAGTTGTAACCTGAGGCAAGTGTAGTTCACCAGACCACTCATTAACAACTCCATTCCAGGGTTTTTTTTTTTATTGTGGGCCAGTCTCCAGGCACTGTAGGTCTAGCACTTACCAAAACTTCAGACTCCTAGAAGAAAGGCTGATGTTCATTATTTCTATGTTGTTTGCATGAACAATTTAGGCACAGGAAATCCTTCATATTGGGGAATGGTAGAAAACGTCACTTATAAAACCTGATTTCCCAGATGCCAGCTGAGGGCCAATCTCCTGTGTATGCCTCGCCAAGGAGAGCAGCCAGGCCTGCTACTTCAACTCTCCCCTGCACCCCTAAGGGTAGAAGTGATACCGTGGTTCTCCCTGTAACTAAACATGAGCCCAAGCACAGGTCCATCCCACAGCAAGGGTTGGAGGAAGCGAGCTTGCACAGGAATGGAGGCTGGGGGAGACGGGTTGCTGGCTAAGGCTTCAGACCACATGGGTTGGTTTTACTTTTCTCATCTGTTTTTCTAAGGGCCCATAGTACTCTTTTAATAAGAAAAAGTCGTGAACAGACCATGGTTAGTTACACATATAGCTTTTATGTAAGAAAATTAGGATTTCTATTGGTCCCATCTACATTCAAAGGATGGACGTTCACACAACTCTGCATATTAACTTTGATCGGTGTTTGAGATGGGAAAGTAGGTGTGAGGAAACACTGGGATATTTCCAGTTATGAGAATCAATGCAGGATTTTTAAAGTTTAGCAGCAGTAGCGGGGATAAAGAACACAATGCTGTAATTTGTTTGTGAAACACAGGCTGTGGAGAGTAGGGGATGCCTCCTCAGGCTCAGGGAGCTTCAGACCAAAGCCAATGTTATGCCTTGAGACACCTGGGGAGGGTCCAGCAAGTCACATTACATGCATGTCAGCATGGGTGCAGCTTGGGGCAGGGCAAGGGGCACACAGAGGATGGATCAGGGTGCTTCTGTCCTTGGCCAGAGGCCATGGAGGGAAGACATCAGTATTCCAAGGGGAGAAGGTAAAACTTCTCTCTCTTTTCAGCTCAAGATTTCAGAGAGGAAGGGAGTCTTGCCTGAGAGAGAAAGGTGATCTTGTCATGGGCTGGTTGAGAGTTACTCCCTGCTGGTCCATTCCAGGGAAGGACAAGTGCCCACAAATCTTCAGAGACGGGCAATGCCACAGGGCCTCAGGGGATCTTGCTGTCTGGCATGGTGTCTTGGTTACTTTTCTCTCATGGCTGAGACAAAATACTTGACACCCCAAGTTAAAGAGGAAAAGGTTTATTTATCTCATAGTTTGTAGAGGTTTTGGTCTGTAATGACCTGGTTCCAAGGCAGAGTGGCACATGGCAGAGGGGCAACCATTCATGGAGGCTGGGACAACAGAAGTCAGCAAAAGCAGCAAAAGCAAAAAGGGAAAAAACAAGCATCCCTCTGCCCCAATTATCTTATCCAGACCACTGGGATTAGGGCAGTGCCAAACCAATCAGTGGACTGATCCAACAATCAGCTAGCCTTAATCCCAGCCTCCTTAATCCCAGCATTGCACTAGGAATCAGTCACAAACTCTAGATTCAGCTACATCCAAAAATGCCTGCCTTCCATGACTGCAGGAGGCTTTGGGAGGATATCTAGACACAAACAATAACACATGGGAAAGAGGGAAGCTGAAGTGAAGAGACAAAGAGAGAGAGAGACAGGGAGGAAGGGAGGGAGAGGGATGAGGATGGAAGAGGGAGGGAGAGAGAGATGTAGAATGAGTTTTGGAGGCCATTCACAAGGCTTACTCTAGTACCTGTGTTACCAAATATTTGCCTTATCTTTCCTACCCATAATCATTGAAAATTTCTCATATACTTTTATTATATGCCTATGTTCTTTCTGTCTCTCTCCACCTTAATGTAAGTTCTATGAGGGCAGAGATTTTGTGTGTTTTGTGTCTGGCATATAAAAGGCATTTGATAAATGTAAGATTGAATTTAAAAAGAAGTCATTCCTGTTCTTCATATTCATCAGCCTGCCTCTGTTGCTTATTGATATTTAAATAAAACTGTGTATATTTTCCTTTTGACTTAGTGGATTTTACCTGTAGAACTCCATACACCTTAAAGCAGATTTGTCAATATTATTCTAGGGGAAAGAAGGCAGATGCAGAGGCCACATACTGTGTTATCACATTTGTATGAAACGTCCAGAATAGGCAAATCCACAGGGACAAAAGTTAGCAGTTGCCAGAGATGGCAGGGGAGAGGGGCTGGGGAGTGACTGCTAATAGGTAGAGATTTTTTTCAGGGGTCATGAAAATGCTCTGGAATTAGTGGTGATGGCTGTGCTGTCTGTGAAAATACCACACCACTGTAGGTGAAAGAAAGTAATGTATTTTCCTCACCCATAGCAAGGTTCACGGCTGACGTCCCTGTAACAGAAAACAAATGAACAAGAGAGAAAAGTATAAAAAGTTATTTAAATAGAGTTTTACATGACACAGGAGCCTTCGGAAATGAAACGCTTGGGACTCGGGGGAAACTGTATCTCTATTTTCTGTTGTGAACTGTCCGTCTGATGTTAGTCATAAACTACAGCAAGCTCAGCAAATCCTGCTCTGCAGACTCTTGGTGGCTCTGTGTCTTCATCCCTTTCATCCGGGTTAGAAGTAGGACATCTGTCACTCTCCAGGTGAGAGAGGAGACAGGTCAGAGAAGTGGGTGAAGGTTCAAGGTAACCTTTTTCTTTCTGTAGTTTCTTGCTTTTTCCAAGATGCCATATTTTGGGGTAGCATATCCTGAACCCAATACCACCCAATGGTATACTTTAGAAAGGTGACTTTTTTTCTGTCTTTTTGAGTCAGGGTCTCCCTATGAAGTTCAGGCTGGCCTTGAGCTCACTTTGTAGCCCAAGCTGGTCTCGAACACACAACGATCCTCCTGCCTCAGCCTCCTGAGTGCTGGGATTACAGGCATGCGCCACCACACCTGGTGGGAGATTATTTTAAAAAGATCAAAACTGTTATTAATTTTCCTTGAGGTATGGATGGCTGGTTTTTAATACAATTGCATAGATTAAGAAAACAAACCTTTTTGACCATGTGGTGTGATGAAAATAGGGTACATATTGGAGTCAGATACACCCAGATTTGTCTCCAGATTCCTTGCTACCATGTGACCTTAAGAAGATCCTGTCCTGGCCTCCTGGGACCTTGGCACATGAGAATACTAACCACTGAGGCTATGTGCTAGGTCAACAGCACTGACAGCTGTACACTGCTTACCGTCATGCTCTGCGGGCCAGCATTAAGCTTAGTCATCTTCATTCCCGCCTCTTGCCCAGAAGGTCTGAAATATGCTGTGAATATTAATCACATGTCAACCTGACCAGATATCAAAGCACTTAGTAGGTTAGGAAAGCACACCGTGGATGTGTCTGTGGGATGTTTCCAGTGATGACTGACATGTAGACCACCAGACTGAAAGGGAAGACTCACCTGATTGTGGGTGGCCCCAAACAATAGACGTGTAGTCTGGATGGAATAAAAGGAAAAGAAGAAGGAAGTTAGCTAGGGTTAGCTAGCTTTCTGCTTGTGTGGCTGTGTTTTCTGCTGCTGTTGTGCACATCAGACTCCAGCTTCTTCAACCTTCAGTACAGACTTATACCAGCGGCTCTCCAAAGAGCTTCTGGGCATTTGAGCTCAGACCAATGCTGCATCCTTCATCCCTCTTATTTTGTGACTTGCATCTTCTTGAGTTGAGCAGCTCAGCTCTCAGACGCCTCTGATCCAGGAGGTCCCCTTGCATGATTACACATATGTTTCTATTGATTCTGTTCCTCTGGGTACCGATGCAGGTACCCAGGCCATGGCAAAGCAAATTTCAGAATCTGATTACTGACCTGGTTCCATTTTCTGGCATCCAAACCATTATGCTATGCCACTTTTGAAGCTTGGTTTTTGGATCAGTTTAAGATGGTTATATCCATTATTTGCCATGGAAGTTTACTGTCACTCGATCTACTTTCTCATCAAATCTGGATCAAATCCCTATGTCATTACATGTGCAACAGGGCTTGTCACTGCTTTGGAGATTGGTGCTGTGTCCCTGTCAAGTCTGTAGTCTTCCCTGTCATAGCCCTGTGCTGATTCGTGCTTGACAATCAATTCTCTGGTACATAAAAATGCTCTGCTTTATATGTGCTTTCACCATAGCTGATTTCCAGCTACCAATATGATATCCCCAAATGTGGAGTTGGGAAGAAATGGGAACTGTCAGAGGCATTATTAAACTACGACTTCCCAGCAGAGCTTTGGGCAGCTGACAGACACAACTATTTAGGAAGACAGAGGTTTTGTCACATGAACTTTCATAGCACAATATCTCCAATGGAGCTCCCGCCTCCTGAGAGCTCAGCAGAAAATTGTAAGCTGGAAACTAGAGTTGAGAATGTGCAGACTGGGAAAATAGGTGGCTATAAGCCTAAACTAAGCCAGTTTTGGAGACAGGAGATATAATTTTTGACCGTATATGAATTTGGAGACAACACATTCAGGCCACTTGGAAAGTGCTGGACACTTGCATATAGCTTGGAGATACTGAATGTATACATATTTGATGAGGTTAGAATTGTATAACTGATGTCTAAGGATCACAGAATGCATGCTAAGGAGAAAGGCAAAGGTGTTTAAGCTGACAGCCTTACCAATAAAAGCTAAGTAAATTCAAATTAATGAGGTCCCCAGTCCTGTGGTAAGCTGACCCAGCTCCTTTGTGGAGGCAGTTTAGGGTGGAATATGGTTCTGAAAGCAGAAGCAAACATAAGTCAAGGTGATGATAAAATAACCTGGAATGCCACGGCTGCTCTAAGAGTGTCTGCCATGGTAGTAATGACTGGGCTCCCTCTACTAAAGGCCAGGGGCTGAAGAGCAACCGAGCTGCTATAACAAACAAGTTCCAGTGACTTCATACAATGTACTTCTTCCTCACAAAACAGTCAAACATATGTGTTGCTTCTGGGAAAGGGGACATGGGGCAATTCTACGTTGAGTAGCCATTTAGGGATCCAGGATGACAGAGACTGCGAGTGTTTTCCCTGCCAGCAATCCCCAGCCAGGGGGTGGGGGAGGAGCAGGTGAGCAGAAAACCCATGTCTGCTTCTCCACCCTTCCAGTCTACCCCCATTCTTTTGCAGGCCTCTTGCAAGAGGCACAGTTCTCAATCTGAGTGAGCAGTAGTTGAAGACCTTCTGCATCTGGGACAAGTTCTGTGATTCTCGGATCACTGAGAAGTCTCTGTCTGGTTCTGCTTTCTAGGAACAAGTCTGCATGCTAGAGGGACTAAAGGCTTTGGTGGGCAGAAAGATTTTTCAGCCACAGATAGCAACTTTGTGGTCAAAATGGTGTTAACTTAGAACTTCCTTTAGTTGAAAGTATCTTCACTTAAAACAAGTTGGGCAAGTTAGCATTTTGTCTCATATGTTTCCTTTCTGGAGAAATGTTATGTTTGTCGAGAAAGCATGGGACTATGTGAAGTGACCAGATGCCACGAGTTGCGTTGGGTCTCTCTTTTCCTTAGGAGGACAGCTCTTGAGAGGCCCGGCTCTGAGCACTGGGGGAGGTGTACACTGTCCAGCTTCTCTGGTTATTAGTCACTAAGCTCTTGTTAAATTCACCAATTAACTGTCCTGGAGATTTTAATTGAAGTGAGCGTGAGCAACAGCTAAGATCTCCAGCAGTTATTGGGGCAAATAAAGAAAACTCTCTCCACCCCTAACTAAAGCCACTTGCTGAGAATTCTAACCTCATCCATTTCATTTCGTTTCATGCCCAGAAACTTCTAGACAATTTATTTCCTCAGATTCCAACCTGGAAGATAATGAACAATAGGCAAAGGTGTTGAGAACTGCCTTTGTGGCTAGAGGCGGCATCTGTGCCTCAGTGCCTTGCACACAGAGTGGGACAATGACCCACCTGAGTTGTTCTCATTGTACAGAAAAGCAAATTTAGCATACAGCAGTCAGCAAAACCTTCAGGTGTGTCCTGGGTGAGGGTGTCCTGCTGGTGGCAACAGATGAGAAGAAGGATATGGCCATGCTTGTCTGCAAGACATCATGCGGAAGAGCTGTCCCCAAGATGGTCAGCAGCTCTGTGTCCAAATGTGAAGACTGGTGCCTTCACACCCTTGGGTTCTTTTGATGATATTCTCAAGTGACCATGTGGAGCTTCAGTATTTGCACAAGGCAAAGAGTGGTTCACTAAAAATGACATGGATTAGTGTTTCCTACTATTCCTAGGAACCTCTGACCATGAGTGCTAAAAACTCTGAAGGTTTGTGTGTCGAAAGTCTCCCCTCTCTTCTACCTGTTTATTGCCTGTCTGTGGCTTTTTGTTTCTTTAATTGTCCTTTATATCTCACCTTTGGAAAGACGGGAGGGTATGGGCCTCAGATCAACCAAGTTCCAGACACTGAAAGCTTATAGACTTAGACTGACCAGAGGTGTCCATTTGCCAGGAAGGGAATGTGCCTTGGAGCTGGATTTCTTCTGCATAGTTGGGGTGAGAAACTGAGTCTTCCATGACTGTCTCGACATGAGACTTCACTGAGCTAATGTTATTTCCTGTTACACTCAGGGTAACGAAAATCCTGATTCTTACACAGAAAAATAAGGCTTAAATATTCAGTCTTGCTTATATTTATCTTCTCCCAGTGACAATTTTTCACCATATTTTTGTTTTTCCATTACTAGAAAGATTAAATAGAGAAAAATCCTGGAACTCATCCAGGGCTGACAAATACATATCAATTCAGACAGGAATGTGAATAGATTGGTTGTGCCTGTCTAGAGAGCTATCTGAGGAGAATGCTGAAATGGCGTCTGCCTCCAGTATGAAAGGGAACTCCATTGATTAGCAATGTCTGCCCTGGGTGTGGAAGTCAGGAGTGGTAACACATTTACCATTCATTTATTCAACCACCAATTGGTGAGTGCCTATCATATGTGAAGTGCTTTTCTGAGGGTTAAGGCACAGTTTTGGTCCCTGAGGTTCTGTTCTAGGCAGTCAGTGTGCTAAGAGCTGATTTTATTTGCTGCCTTTCATGGTTCTATCCATTTCCAGGCCCACCTAGAGCATATGCCACAAAACTATCTACTAGGAGCTTCAGCTAGAACCTGGCACTCTTGTCTGCCTATTTGTCCACCTTATACCTTTTTGCCATCACTTAGGGAATAGCTTGTAAGGGATTTGTATTCCAAAGCTGTCATTGCAGAAACACCCTTGGCTCAGTGCCATTTATTTGATCCAGGGTTGACCCCCAACATAAGCTGCAGCCCAGGTGAATAAAGGAAGCTTTCTTCCTTTCTTGAAGTTTTCCCCCAGCTCCACCTGCCATTTTTAAGAATGTAGCAGAGCCAGCAATATCTGTGCAAAGTCCTTTTTTGTGGGGAAAAAAGTGTGGCATTCCAGTGAAGCCGGGTATGAGCCAATGACCCGCAGGAGTTCCGAGTGCCTGAGAGGGGTGGGAGCTCCGTGCACTGAGGTATCAGATGGTAGCTGGGTGAAATTTTCCATGGCTGAATTCCAGGAAAATTTGCCCTGATACTGTTCTGTTGTTCAAAGTCAGCCCGTTCCCACCCAGGGCTTTAGAAAATAGGCGTCTGGATGGGTGGGTAGAGGGGCCCCTGGGAGGATAGATTAGCTCTCCTCCTCAGGACCCATTTCTTTTCCAGCAGCTCTGAGCTCACTTTCCTTCTGGACTGAGGGAAGGGTGTGTGTCTCCCTGCTGTGCTTCTAATCTTGACTTCAAAGCACTGCAAAGCAGGCTACTCTCTCTCTCTCTCTCTCTCTCTCTCTCTCTCTCTCTTCCTGCTTGGACTCCACGAAAGTTGGTGCAGTTTGACCCCTCCCAGCATTCAGTCTTTGCTCGGAGCTTTTTGGGCCCTGGATTAGGTTCCATGGAGGACAGAACTCAGGCCATTAGTGAGAAGGACTTTGTTTTGTGTCCAGAAAGCTTTCATTCAAATATTCATAAAGACTGACTTATGTAACCATGTCAACTGAAAGATTGCTGAAAGCATCTGTAGGAAGGTAAAAAAGCTCTAAAACAGATGTGCTAAGACCCCGCTACCCATAGGACCATGTTCTAAGGAGCTCACTACCTATCATAAAACATAACAGGAGTTGTGGAGGTTCACATCCCCTTGGCTCACCCTGAATGTCACCACAGGGACAGGCTCATCCATCCTTGAACTCTGCCCCGCTGGAACCTTCTCTGGCAGTCCTTCTGGGGAAGGGCTGTGGAAGAGTTGTGGCATTAACCCTAAGAGACTTGCTCACCCCATGGGGCAGAAGTTGGTAGGAAAGTCCTGCCACTCCACCCAGCGCACAGGTCATTCTGAGTTGTGCTCTATAGGGTCCCCAAGAAAGCCCCGGTGACCTCAGCAGCAAGTTCTCATTGGGGCCCCTTCACGGTGTGCCTCACTTGCCCATTATGTTCATCAGCTTCCCCTCACTGTAAAAACACACAAGTTAATTCAGCAACAAAGAAAAAAGGTTGTCTGGTCTCACAGTTTTGGAGGGCGCAGTCCAGGATCAGTTGGTGCTATTTTGGGCCCGTAGTGAGGCAGCAGCCATGGCAGGAGTGTGTGGCCCTGCAGGACTGCTCACCTCATGGCCAGGAAGCAGAAAAGGGGAAAGAGGAAGAAGAGCTCTGGGGTCTCACAGTACACTCTGAGGGCATGCCCTCAGTGCCTCGAAGATCCCCCACTGGGCTCCATTCCCTTCCACGCACACCCAGCTGGGGACCTTAGGGTGACCTTTCAGATCCAAACTCCAGCCTGTGTCTCAATTTCCAGGTCAGTCACTGAGCACTCTGGTTATTTCCAAATAAACATCTGGACCCAAATCCAGGTCTCAGGGTCAGTTTGTGGGGGAGAAGACAACCCCTTGTCTTCTCTGAGAGCTGGATTGAGTGTAAGGTGGAGGGAGTTTGCCACAGCCTGAGACCTCAGTTGTGCACCTCAGGGCTGCCCAGCAGCCCCTGGGCTCCACAGCCTGCTGCCCTCTCCTATTCCTTGGGGTGAGAGGCCCCACAATGTGGAAAAGTGAGGTCCCACCTTGATGGAGACACCAGACACACCCAGACTGACACAAGCACAGCTCCTACCCTGGCAGGAACCAAGGGTGAGAGCTCAGCCTCAGGGCCCCTGGGCAGGAGCCCCACGAATCACTGAAATGCCAGCTGGGGTCTCAGTCCCAGTGTGAGGGCATTTCCTTTGTTTCCGCTGTGCCTGGAGGCAGCTGGCTGCTTTGGGAAAGTAAGGTGCTTTCAGTGCCCACTGGGGTGGGGTAGGCAAAGGGCAGCTTTGAAAGCCCAACTGAGAGAACCTCAGGCCTGGACAGCATGTGGCCTTTTTCTTGTGAAGACTGAGGTCCCCATTCCCTTTGGGGTCCCCATTCCCAGACAAGCCATCTCCTGGCAAATGCACGTCCCAAGGCACAACTGCCCCATGCAGGTCCGTGAGCAGTGTCACAAGCTCAAGCCCATGCAGGACAGAGGTCACAACCAAAGCAGGATGAAGTTTCTTCTCTCCTTGCCATATCTTAGGTGAATAGTGTGGCTCATGGGACATTCCTGGGTGACATGGCTAGGAAAGAACTGTGACTTGTCCTCCAGGTTGGAATCCTAAGTGTCAATACCCAAAGACTTCAATCTTTGTCCTGCTGCTTCTGGATAAGCATAGGGTCAGGCTTAGTCATATGGGATTGGCAGAGACAGGAAGAGAAAGGAAAAAAGGAGGAAAGGACTCATTTTAGAGGAGCAGCTCTTATTTGAGGAAGGGAGTGCTGCTTTAACCTGGCCAGAGTCCAGCAGCTGTTCCATACATCTCTCCCTTTGTGCCTCTCCTTTGAGGTCCCCTATGTGCCTCTCCTTATCCTTCTGGGATTCTCTTCATTCTCCAGGGCCCAAGGTGGAGCACCTGTAAGTGCCGGAAGGTGACCAAGTGCACGCAGTTCACATGTTGGTCACCAAGAGCTGATGTTTGAGAGACCCCAGTCTGAGCAAGGGTTTGCTGAGGCCTGCAGAAGGGGTGTCCTGTCCCACCCTCTCAACAACCCCAGGAATTAAGCAGTATAGTTATTTCTATTTTAAAAATAAACCTGTGCACGGAGATCACATAATTATTAAGAAATGGGACTAATATGTTTTCACAAAGTATTTATTGAGTACCTACTGTATGCCAGGCATTTGTGCTAGGTGAACAAGACAGGAAGGTAAGGTAATCCTTATTTATAAACCCTCAGCAGATCATTTGCACCATGCAAGGAACCGAAGCAGACCTATGTGATAGAGCCACCAGGTGCTGCTTTATACTGAGCTGAAAAGCAGGAAGTCTTCTTGGGAACAGTGACATTTAAGCTGCAGTCTTAAGGACAAGAAGCCAGCCTAGAAAGAAGATGGCCCAGAGAACTTTTCCAAACAGCCAGCGTAGAAAAAACAATCAAGCTAGGGATATAGCTCAGTGGCATAAGTGCCTGCCTGGCAAGCACAAGGTCCTGAGTTTGATTCCTGGTACTGAAAAAACAATCAAGGCAAGAAGAGAAAACAAGAGGGAGAGGCTTGTGGGAGGAAGGTGAGGAAGGAGGAACCCTTCCAGAGTCTTCGATTCAACTCTTTATTTACTCAGGGTCTTTCTAAACTCAAATGCACCTCGTGGCTCTCCCATGGTAGAAATCAGGGAGACAAGGGCCCTTCCCACTTTCAACATCGGCCTTATCGACAGGGCTGTGGCTAAGTAACAACGTGTGCAGGACTAGGGTGGGAGCTGGTGCACAGCCTGTGTGCTCTCCACTCTCCTCACCCTCACCTCAGCCACAAAGCCAGGCAGGGTGGCAGGGTCAGAGCCAGGGAGCTGTGGGAGGTCTTTGGATCCAGCCCGTACCACCTCCAGGCTGGGCAGGACAGGGCCCCTGCAGCTCTGGGCTTGGTGCCAGCGCCTCTCGTAGAAAAACAGTGGGGCTGATTGCAGCTATGTTTTGCAAAGGAGACCAGGGAGGGAGTGTGACTTGGGCAGAGATTGCAGCTCACAACATTTCAGAGAACTGGAACTCTTAGGGGAGTTCCAGTAGGGCAGGCTGAAACTCCTCCTGGTGGGTGTTCCCAGGAAATCCCATGATGTGAAGCTATTGTGCCAGATGTGCTAGTAAAAGAAAAAACCTTCAGAACAAATAATAACAGAGAGAGGAAGAGAGACAGAGACAGAAAGAGAGAAGGAGGAGGAGAAGGATGATTAAAAGGAGGAGAAGTACAAGGAGGAGGAGAAGGAGAAGGAGAAGGAGGAGAAGGAGGAGGAGGAGGAGGGAAAAGAGGAGGAAGAGGAGAAGAAGAAGAAAAAGAAGAAGGAGGAGGAGGAGGAAGAGGAGAAGGAGAAGGAGGAGAAGGAGAAGGAGAAGGAGAGGAAGGAGAAGGAGAAGAAGAAGGAGAGGAAGGAGAAGGAGAAGAAGAAGGAGAGGAAGGAGAAGGAGAGGGAGGAGAAGGAGAAGGAGAGGGAGGAGAAGGAGAAGGAGAAGGAGAGGAAGGAGAAGGAGAGGAAGGAGAAGGAGAAGGAGAGGAAGGAGAAGGAGAGGAAGGGGAGGGCAAGGACAGATCTCCAAGGCTGGGTGGTTCTGGATGAATTCCACCTGCCACATGCCTTCCTTCTTTTCAAAGCTGATCCCTTTCCTCCCGTGATTTATGGGATAAGCCCCCTGAATTGTCAACAGACCAACCACAAAAAGGCAGACAGCTGGAGAGAGGGGATTTGGAACCACCCACACGCAACACATTTTGCAAATTGAGAAATATGTTCCTGGTGGTGCACGTGGACTGCATGGCTTACCGTGGGTCTTGAGCTCTATTTTGAGGGCAGGGATGTGTGGCACACTAAGTCAGCAGCATCCCAGTGTAGAGCAGCTGTATCAGAAGAGATGGAGAGTGTGTGAGCTACTTCAAAGAGCAAGTGCTGGAGAGAAAATAGAGATGCGCTGGGGCATGGGCCTGGGGCTGGGAGCTGCTAAGAGCTGTTCACATAGCCCACCTTAGCTGCTTTAAATCAGGTCCAGAAAATGTCATGCTCACACTGGTTCCCTTGCAAACCTGGCTCTTCCTTATGGTTAAGCCCTAATATGTTCTTCTGAAGACACCGTTGCAGTCCGGGCAGGGGTTTGATAGGTTCTTCTAGTCTCTGTGTGTCCAGCGATGGGAAGAACAGTGACCATGCAGGATCTCATGTACAGTGGTGAACGTTTTCCCTGCACAGCGATATCCAGTCAAGAGGACAAAAACCAAGGCTGAAACCCAACCAACTCGGTTGGCAGAGCTATTTGTTGGGGTGCAGCCCAAAGAAGGGGCACATGTCAAACCTTGACTCTTCCAGCAGGTTACTTGTCTCTCATTCCCACAAAGATGTCACTGTCTGCACTCTGTGACCAAGGAAAATGCTTTTCACGGCTCTTCTATTCTTCAGTCCCTACTTTTTTCCCCTTGAAATACTTCCCCATAAGTCTTGTGGGCTGGTAACGTGACACTTGAAGCAAGTGTTCAATGGTAAAATCAGTTTTGGAAATGCTGGTTTCACAAAAGGATTTATTTTAATTGTAGGTTTTCTCAGAGCACTTAACGTACGACCTGCATTCTGAACCTCCCAGAAGTCCCAGGAGTGAGCAGAATTTCCCAAATATACATGCTGCTATGATTTCAAAGACGCGTGTTGAACCTAATTCCCAATGCACCAGTGTTAAGAGGTGTAGCCTTCAGAGGAGATTGCATTACATTTTGAGGGCTTGGTCCTCAGGAGTGGGATCAGCACTCTTTGAAAGTGGCTTGAGCTTGTGGGCAGTGCCCCCTTTGCCACTGGGCTTTCTGCCATGTGATGACAGTGTGTGCCCCTGTGCAGGACACAGCCACAAGGTGTCATCTTAAAGCGGTGACCATCACCAGATGCTGACCTTGATGATGACCTGCCTTTGGAACTGTGATGAATGAACCTCTGAGGTGTTGTGTTATAGCAGCACAAACAGACTAATACAGAGCACAACGGCCTCTTGGGCTCCTAGTGTTTAGTGAACACTTCTTACATTGCCTTGTGCTGTGTGCTTCACTCACTGGATTTCCATTTAGAACAAGCCTGCCCTGGGGGCAGATATTGGTTGTCTTACCAAATGGGAGGGATTCAGCATAAATTTTCACCTTGGGCTTGCCTTCAAAGTCTTGGCTTTTACAACAGTACTAATGGGATATCTGAGGGCTCATGAGTCCTTCAGCACCTAAAAGGGAGGCTCCGGGGATGGGTGCTTGTGGTTCAGCCACCCCTGGACAGGAGGATCTCCTCCTGCATGATCAGGGTCCTGTAAGTATCGACCATAGATATGCTTCCTTGGGCACCAAGAGATCTGAATGGCATTGTTCAAGAAAGACAGTGGGACGAGACAGCAAAATAAAGAATCCATTCTGAAAAACAGCACAAATTCTAAGCTTGCTAGCAACAAAAAACCAACCAGGCAACATCTGCTGACCTTTTTTGAAGGGACTCATCCTAATGTCACATCACCCCTCCCCAGACCAACCAACCAAGACACAAAAGAGGTCAGGTGTTCTATGTCTTTCTGCTTCCTTCCCATGGACCTCATTAGAGGTCCTGTGTTAGTATGCTTGTCACTACAAGATGGACAGAAGCTTATGAACGACAGAGTTTCTAGCCAGACTCACAGACCACAGCTCTCCATGAGCCCTGAAGATTCGAAGGCCAGAGGGTTGAAGCCAGGTGGGCCCTGGCTTCACTGACACAAACTCTCTCCTCCTCTGACTCCAGGTACGCGGGGACAGCCTGGGCTCCAGTGCAGAGTGGAAGTGAAAAACACTCTCCATGGTATGCTACTGCACCTGGAAAGCTGAAACAGAAGCCTTCAGAGCCTCCAAGGGCTGAGAACTGAGGCAAGTTTCCAGCTCACCCACGTGTGGAGGACCTGTGGATTATATTTCTATGTTCAGATGTAATTTCTTATTATTTTATTTTTTCATTCAACTCTGTGACTCATGCAAACTGGAAGCATACTAACACAGGAAGATCACCAAAAATATAACAGCTACCTCTATTTTTTTTTTTTTTTTTTTGCTAAATATTCATTTTGGCTTATTCTGCTACAGATCTAGAACTAGCCAAAAACTGTAAAGGACATTACAGAATCATAATGATCGTGACACACCATGGAGATGTATTTCTGCTTTTGTGCTGGGAAAGAAAGATTTCTTACAGTGATTGGGAAAACATGAACTCAAATGCAAATCCCAGGCGTACATGTGGGATCAGAGAAGGTGCACAGTATAAAGATTTGAATAATCATTTAAATTGGGCTGTATTTGTCTTCCCACATTTTTACTCACATTTATTCTCTGTATGTTTGCAAGCCAGATAACAGAGAATCTGGGGAGCTTTAAAAGTAATTTCTCTCTTTTTTTTTTTTTTTTTTTAATACCAAAAATCGAACTCAGGACCTGTACTTGTCAGGCAGGCACTGTGCTGCTGAGCTATATTCCCAGCCCAAAAGAAATTTCTCTTCTAATGCCCTGAGCTAGCCTCATGGAAAGAGTTCTACAGATAGATCTACAAGGAAAATCACCCTAAATTTTGGTTTGCCCTGACAGTTCTAGTTAATGCCCATTGATCAATTAGTGATTGTTATTTATTTCTTTTTTAAAATTTATTTTTATTAGTATATCGAGTGCTCCCTTTCATGCATAGAAGTGTCCCATTTGGATGATAAATTATGTGATCTCCCTACTCACGAGTGGGAGAGGTGAGTAGGTGCAAGAAATGCCACAGTTGGCAGATCTCTGAATATTAATGGATGCTTTCAAAGGAGTTACGGGCTGGCAGCTGTACATCTACCCACTGAATGTACGTAAGGGCATAGTGCAAATCCATTGGCAAATAACCCAAATGGAATGGTGTCCATTTCGGGATATATGAAGAGCAGCTCCTTCTGGGTGGTGTGAACAGGTTGCAGAGAGAATGGAAGGAGGCAGCCCTGAGGACTGAGCAGCGATGCCGCACCAGAGGCTGTATTGTTGTAAACCTCACAGTCAGTTTTCTTATCATTCCTGTGTCTTGTGCCCACCAAATTCTATATGTGGAACTAATACAGACACCAAGGGACAGGAAGCTGTTGGCTCTGTATGCCAGCCTGTCATTATAGAGGCACTGTTCTCTGCTGCTCCTGATTTGAATTTTGAAGTGCTCTCCCAGCTTCGCTCCTTACATCCCCATCTTTGCTGGGAGCTGTTTGTAGGTAACTATGCTCTGAGCACTGCTCCTTCTCTTCTAGTCTGACTTATTTCTACCATGAAAATCATCAGGCTACTTATCAATTTATAGTTTCATCGCCCCACAGTTACCTTCAATGTAATGCAATAATGGGTAGAACTCTTTATGATGCATTTCTCTTTTGCAATTATTATATGCAGCGAAGTTAAACAGAAATTAATATACAGTCAGAGAGGGACTGAACTCTCACGGAAGTCAGTGAAGTAAAGAAATAAGAATTGAGGCTGGAGGCGCCTCTGAAGAAGACCAGGCCTTAAGATAAAATGCAATGGCCAGGCCTATGTGCCTCCCTAACAGATAAACAGTAACTTGGAATTGTTCTGTAGTTAGCACCGCCTGGTCCAGTAAGTCCAGCTAGGCACCCGTTGCTCTGGTGGGTGGCCAGGGCATCTGAACCCATCCCTTCCCCAAAATGTCTTTGTTCTTTCCATGTACCCTTGTGATGTGACCTACTTCCCTATTGGACCAATACTGGACCAATATTACAAGCAGCCGTACTTGTAATCCTATAGGTGGATTGCAGTCTGGTCCACATTGTACCTACATTGTGAGTTTGCTGTATAAATCACCCCTGAAAAGGGCCTCAGTGATAACCCACTCAGGACCCCTCCTGTCTCCCAGGAGCTATCTTTCAATAAAAATTTCCTACTCTTAACTTTCATTGTTTCTTAAGATGCATTCTTCAATTTCACGGGACAAGAACTCTACCTCTGACATCCAACGGGTTGGGAGTTACATTTCTCCTACATCACAATGAGCACTGCTAAACTCTCTCAGTAGGGGGCCTGGAAGCACACTGCCGGAGGAAGCACCTTCTGGCAGATGTTTGCTGCTGTGTGGTTGATGGTGGGCTGGGTGTGAAGATGTCTGCTGGTTATCTGCCTCGGTCATAAGCCCAGAACGTCAGTCCTTCACCATCTCAGGACCTGGCCCTTCTTGGTGATCACCTTCCCCTAGCTCTCTCTCCACGGACACTGTGTCCTCCTGCCCACAGCGAGGCCCCAGCTACTTCTGTGCTGCCTCCCACCACCTCTCTTGGTCTGCTCTCTTCAAGGTTGCCTCCTGCTTGCCTGGTGACTTTAGATCTTCTCTGACTCAAGAACCTGGAAAACTGCTCCCCATTTGTAAGACAGCCTTGGACCTTCTCCATTGTGGTCTGAAACTCTCCTTTTCTGAGATAACCCTTCCCATCCCATCACACCCCATTCCATCCCTTCCTACCCTATCTATTCTTCTCTTGGTTCTTCCTCAGCTCTAGGGTGCTGTTCAGATTATCATTATGTCTTACAGTTATTATCGTGTCATGGCTTACTCCTTCATGGTGAACGTTCACCTTTTTGAGGTTTATTAAAAGTTTATTATTAGAATAAAGAAAATTTAAATGTATAATACATACTCCACACAGAAGGGTGTAAATTGGAAATTGAAAGTCTCCTTCTTCTCCACTCTCCTCACCTCTATTCTGCGGTCATTTCCCCAACTACAAAAATCACTGACAGCTTCTAATGTACTTGCCCTAAAACGTTCTGTGCATAAACATATACAAAAAGGTTCACTTTTTAAAAACATAGTTATACTCCAACATAGGTATGAATACTACATTTTTCTTCAGTTAATAGGTTGGCCATCTTCCCCAATCCACACATTTTCATTTTTTAAAGACTTTATTCTATCATCTGTTTTTGTCTCTTAAGAAATACAAGCACATATTTAAAAACATCCAACACTGCAGAAACACCAGTTTTTTAAAAGGATACAGCAGTCAATATACAGTATGGAGAGTGGTCTTAAAGAAAAAGCAGGGCCTGTTCAGCCCTCAAACCACTCCAGCTCAGCTCCAAGGAAGGGGCCATTTGGAGAAGGATTCAATCTACAGAGGGAAGAAGGTGAAGACAAGAAAAGTGAGACCAGGGCAACTGGCAGTAACTGAGGGAACCAGGCCCACGCAGGCCATGGAGGGCAGTGCAGAGACAAGCAGCGGAGTCCGTGAATTGGAGTTGGGGCTTTGAAAGGATGAACAAGAGTGACAAACTCCTAACCAAATTCTGGGTATCAGACACCCAGCTGGGTGGGAGTCACAATATTTCCCTTATATCACATTTGGAAGTCTGATATCATTTCCCATGTCACCAGCATCTCAACTTCCACTGCACTTGCTCTGCCCTAGCTTTCGGAATCGTATTATTTTCACATTGTACATCGGTTGGTGCGTCCTATTCTGCTGCACAGTCGGGATCAGTATTTGTGCTTTGCTTATTGGTAGTTGCTAAATTTAAAATGCCATGAATAACATTGTATCCTAACTATGTAACTATTATTCCTGGGGTAGAACCAGCTTGAAAGAAGGAAATGCCATTCTGTGCCATAAACAAGAGAGTGTCTCGGGTCAAATAGATTATTTGTTCTTACATTGTGATAATTGCTCTATTTTTTTTTTTTACATTTTAGGTTGCATTATATCTGAAATGATTTTGAACAGGCTTCCCTCCCCCTGGAGTTTCTAATTATCTTCCTTTTTTGTTCCTGACTGAAGAAACTTGTCTTCACAGCCCACAGGTTCTTAGTCTGAGCAGAGCCCTCCCTTCCTCAAACTTCCACAAGCCCGCCCATCACTTGCTTTATCTGTTTCCGTTGTTTTCTAAATTAACTGCAAAATTATTATTTTAAATTTACTTTGTACCGGAATCTTCAGGTTCCTTTTTTTTCAAGGAACATTTATTGTTCTTTCTTAAATTCTTTGTTGTTGTTTAGCTGAAGGCTATTGTCAAATAATGACTAAAAGTGACACACTCAGACACCACCGAGGGACAGAGAACAAACTCCTGAGCCCTGGGCTGCTGCATTGGAAGCTGGTTTCTGTTTGTTCTGAGGTAGCCAGGGACTTCAGAGTGGGTTTTGACTCTTCATTCGGGCCTCCGGATGCTCAGTGGATAATGACAAGCAGAACAAAGCTTGACCTTGGTTTTGTAAATCTTTGGGTCAAACCCCTTCTGGTTGAGGCATACAGGCACGTTAGTTGTTTAGTGAGGGTCTGTCTGAAAGTGACAAAACAGAGTTGATTGGCCCTGAGTTTCCATAAGCCATCTCATCCCCTTCCAAGAACTGACACCAAGATAAGAGATGTACATTCAGTTACATCCAGAAATCCCCATTGCCCCAAACCTATGGTCACCTTGCTTCCAGCAATGCCTTTCGAAGACTGAGACTGTAATTCTGCCAGGCTGTTGTTGAAACACTGCTTTGCGGATTTCCAAGAATATCTTTATTTGCCTCCAGAGATAATTGATCCTTGTTTGGCTCTAAGTCTGGAGTATCAATCTAGTTCCAATCAGGAGACGGAAACCAGAGTAAGCTAAACAGAAAAAGTAACATAAAGAATTATTAACGCTATCAGGGATGAAGGATTGTCCAGAAAAAAGTAAAGAGAACTCTGAAGAACACAGGAATAGGAAACAGCACCTCAGAAGACTCCTCCACCCTAGCCCCTGGCTAGGACCCAGGGCTACAGTAGGAGAAGGCGCAGCCTGGCTCACTGAGGAGCGGAGAAGGTTCCAGGTGGAGATCCACCCTCCAAGATGCCGTGGAAGCTGTCTTGTGGAAGCATCTAATGGAACCCTGCTCACACAACTGCTCGTGGGTTGTTCCCGGGGACTTCCGGTCAGCAGGTGAGGTGGCAGCCTTGCATAGCAGAGGCTGGGTGCTAGGGAAGCGACTTATGTTGCAGACACCTCGGGCAGGAGAAGTTGGCTGTGCTGCAGGAGTCTGCAGAGGGACTGCCCCAAACCAGGAAGCAAAACCCTTTCCCTGTGATGTCTGGCCAGCATCCTCTCCTGGCCATGCTGTAGGA
The DNA here is from genome assembly GCF_000276665.1 of Chinchilla lanigera. Classification (NCBI taxonomy): domain Eukaryota; kingdom Metazoa; phylum Chordata; class Mammalia; order Rodentia; family Chinchillidae; genus Chinchilla; species Chinchilla lanigera. The sequence goes on from NW_004955466.1 coordinate 9,908,990, forward strand.
ACAACAGACAAGGAATACATCTAAAGGGTCCAGATCGATTTTCACAGAGCAAGCAAACAGGGAGAAATTGGAATGAAAGAGCAGTGAGTGAATAACTGACAGATCTAGGTTTAGAAGCATGTTATTAGCCAGGCATGGTGGTGCTCACCTATAATCCCAGCACTTGGAAAACTGAGGCAGGAGGATCACCGTCAGTTTGTGGCCAGCCAGGGTTACAAAGTGAGTTTAAGGCCAGCCTGAACCATATAGTGAGACAAAAAAAGAGAAGCATGTTATCAAAATGTTGAAAGAATTGTTCTGTTGTATTCTGACAATGTGTAGTATAATTGAAAAGTCTGATGTCATCCAATTATTTCTTCATATGTGCCTTAGAAAGCAGTCCCTGGGAGGTTTTAGCATTTTCTGTATATCTTTAGAGTTCTAAAATCAGTCATAGCTCTGGGCATCTAGATGTGAGATTCCCACCCCAGTTCACCTGCTTGAAACTCTGAGGGTTCTTTCAGTCTAAAGAATTTAGTTTCCAGAAAATTCTGGTTTATCCTATTATTTCCTCATGCCAATTTCTGTTCCCTGTCTTTCAAACTCTTCTGAACCAGATGTTAGACCTCCTGGGTTGCTCTTTGCTATCTTTCCAACTTTCTTAAACTTTTTCTTTGTGTCTCAAAGTACTGGGAAATTCCTTTCGTTTTGTACTGAGGATCCCAATTCAGCCTTGACCATATTTATGTCAATATTCCACTCCTCTGCTGGATAATGTTTTGACAATCATATTTTAAATATCCACCTACTATTCCTTTTTTCTGATGCTTCCTTTTCTTAACAGCAATTTTATTTTATGGAAGCAGTATTCTTTGAAATACTTCTGCAGATATCAACTTACAGTTTTTCTGGGCCACTAACAGAGTTTTTCTTTGAAGTGTTTATTCCTTGAGTTTTATGTTTTTTGAAGGGTTCAAGTTTTTTCTGTTGACTTGCTCTTTCCACTTCACACTGTTGATTCCCCCCATACCCCCACCCAGCTTCTTTAAGGTCCCTTTCACTTATGAGTGAAGGGATGGCCTGATGCATAATGCCAGCTGGTGTGAGCAGACCCTACAGTTGCTCAGGAGTTTTCCTAACCGAATAGTGAATGGATTGGTCATATTAGGTTTTATGCTCTCTAGCTGCAGTTCTATAAGGAGCCAATGGGAGCAATTGTGTCGGCTCAGTATCAGGGCCTTGCTGCCCACCCACGCCTCCCCATGTGGTGCGCAGGAGCAGGTCTTGGGCGGGGCACATGGGTCTGTGCGCTGTCGGTGCTATCCCTGCTCTGCTGTGTGACAGGAGGTAATGACCACACCTGCTCCTGCTGGCCTGGACTTGCTGTCGGCAGGGTGCTGTGACCAGCCCTCCAATGTGCATCTCTAACCATTTTTAGCAGCCCCATAATCAGCCCCAGGTTTATCAGGTGGGGAGAGGAGCCCATGACAACTGCCCAGCGCTGTGGCTCTGTTGGAACACCGCTGGCTCACACACTTGCAGTGGGGGAATTTTATTGTATTTGAGTTAGAGCTCAACCAAGCAGTCAAGCTTTTTCTTCATGCTAAAGTGGAAGAGATTATGAATAAGGTTAAATGGCTTTTCTTGCGTTTAGTGACACTTTCTCTTTTCATTTCTTTGACTCACTTAAAAATGTGGCTGCTGGTCTCATACCTTACTGACTCATAAGACCTCAAATTTGGTCCAACATGCAAGTTGCAACTAATTTAGTATTTTGTTATTTGATTTTTTTTTTACTTTACATATATTATTTTTATCCAGCAGAAAATGCCAATTTTTATGGAAGTAAACTCTACAACTATTCCTTTATGTCATGGCTATAAAGTCCTCCCTGGCCCCATCACCCATCTCAGAACAGTTAGGAAAAGAGCATCCATGAATGATTTTCTAGTACATTTATGGTTTCTTTTTAAATGTTTAATGTTTGATCCATCTGGAGTGGGAGTAACGTGTAGAACTAACTTATGTTTCTTCCAGATGGTTGGCCAGCTGTTCCCACAGCATTTAATGATTAATATAGCTGAGCTTCATCCATTAGAAATGTCACCTCTATTGTGTATTAAACTTTCACATGTGTTTAGTGTTATGTTTATGACATTTATTCTATATCATTAATGTTTCTGTCAGTTCATTCATTAGTACCGAACTTTTTTTTATTGATGTAGCTTTATAATCAATTCAGAACACAGCAAATTTCTTATTCTTTTACTTCTGTCTTAGAATATTCATGACTTAGCTATTAAATAAATGACTATTTTAAGTGATTTAGTTCCAGTAAAAACCTTGTTGGGGTTTTTATTTGATAGCTTGGTAGTCACATATTTAATTAGAAATGATTCCCTAGATGGTGCTCTCCTTCCTGATTTCTTCTGACCTCTTCATATTCCTTTCCTGTATCTTTCACTCTTTGTTTGATGACACCCCAAAGTTACCAAATTGATAGGAAGACTATATATATAATTTACTGTCAAACTGATAGAAGACCTTCAAATGAAATAGGGAAATATTATAACTCCCACCCTGTTAGATGTCTGATACACCAAGTTCATGTTCTGCAAAATTGAAGAATGAATTCTGAGGAACATCAGAGGGCAAGAGCAGGAAATTTTATTGAGGGAGAGGCAGGTCCCGAGAGAGACAGGAGAGGACATGGAAGATGGGTTGCCAACAGGCCTACTTCTCCAAGAAAGTTTTATAGAGCAAAATCACAAGGTGGGTACAAAATCGTGAGGTTGGTATAATGCAGGACAAAACTATGATCAACCACTAAGATTATAAGTGTAGCTGCTCAGGTAATGGTAATCCAATGGGGAAGCAAATCACATAGCAAGTGTACATGGAAAGAACAAGGATTGTTTTTAGAAGACATGGGTCAGGAGGTCCTGATCACCCACCCAGATGACTGATGCCTATTTAGAATACTGATTAGAATACTGTGTTGTTTAGCCCTTGGGGAGGTATGTAGGTGTAGTCATTCCACTTTATCTTGGGGCCTGGCCTTCAATGAATGCACCTTCTGCCACAGTAATGTGTTCTCATCCTCTGCACTGGCTCCCTTGAGGGTCTGCCCTCTCTTACTGCCTATAATATTTCTACCTAACTTAGCTGTCTGTAATAAACACAGGAACACTTTTGAGATTAAACAAGTAGTGGTGACGATTTGGGATATCAGTAGGCCCTCTCCAACTTACGACTGCTTCCTTTGTGATTCTATCCATTGCCATGGTATTTTCTTTAACCCACATACTAATGACTCCAAAATTCTCATTCAAGCTCTCTCTTGAGCTTTTGATCCATTGCGATCCTATGCCAGAGATCTCACCCACATACTCCCGGTCCTTTCGAACTCCAGTTGGATTCAGTTTCCTTTCGGAATGGGCTCTTCCTTTCCCATCTCTCAGGGAATTTAGCCATCTGGTCTCTACAGATGGATCCTTACAATGGCCTAGAACTCAGTCCTCTCTCTCACTGTGCCTGTTGCTTCCCAGATGCTTTCCATTATACCCTGAATTACCTTCTGAACCCAAGTCTACATCTTATGTCTGCTGTCATTGTCTTTAACAGGTCCTGGTGATCTCTTTTCTGCATCCTGAGATGTGTTTTCCTTTCTTAGGTCCAGCCTCCAGTCTGCTGTCATGGTGAAGCCAGAAACCTTATGGCTTCATTTATCTGTTTAAAGGTTTGTGCTGGCTCCATCTCACCACATTTCTCCTTAGACTGTACAGTGTCTTGACAATTAAAGTGATTCCAGCCTCTCAGTTTAGTTCTGACTTCTTGACACAAATGCACTTCTTTCTCACTGAAAATCATCTCATTGCCCAAGTACACCATGCCCGTTACACTACTCCATCTCTTAGTGAGCTGAACCCTTCCCATCCCCACCCCCCGTACCAAAATGAGCCTCCCAGGAGGTGCAGGTGTATGAGCTTTCTCATTGCTGAGACATGATGCCCACCCAGCGCCAACAGCTTAGAGGAGAGGCTTAACTGGCTCACGGTTTCTGTCCATGATCAGCTGGCTCCAAAGCAGAGACATCACTGCAGAAGGGCATGGCAGGGTGAAGCTGCTCAGGGAAGCAGAACAGAGAAAGAGCCCCCAGGGGGCCTGGTGAGGGACCATGTACAGCGCCCTCGCCCCCATGACCTGCCCAGATGCACTCAGGAGCCGCTTTGCCAATCTGCTAGGCTTCTCTTAGTCCCATGAGCCTGACATGCCGAGGTGAAGGGTCATACAGGGAGAGCCTCACTTCCTCTATGGAGCCTTCCCCCAACCCCCCAGGCAGTGCACTCCTTCCAGTGTGCCTGTTGCTCCTCTTCATAACTTCTCCCCTCATCCTGTCACCAGATGGGACCCAAGGAAGTCTGCCCAAGAAGAGACAGCGACCTCTACTCCCTTTCCCCACACAAGTGGGTTCATCGACTTCTCATCACAGAGCGAGCATTGAAGGATGCATCAGGGTGAGGCCTAGATTTAGTAGGCAGAATTAAAGAAGTACACTCAGAAAATGTAGTGCAGGCATTCAAGAGAGAGGAGCACCCTGGCCTGGAGCTGGGGGTCCACGTGCCCTTGGAGGTAGCTTTCCGATGGGTGATCTAAGATGTTTTGCCTGAAAACATTCCTTGAACCCTTGGAATCTGTTTCTTCATTTTAAGGTCAAGCTGTTGCCCTTTACTTTATCAACCAGGATAATTTATGGATTTATAATGTCTTTAAGGGATATGAGTGGGATGGGCCTAAAAGAAGACAAAGCCCTCAAAACTATGAACAGTTCTAAGGGGTAAAGTCATGGAGTACAGATATGAAGAAATGAGCACATCTGGTTGTGTTCTGGAGTGGAAGTTTTCTTCAAAGTGCAATTTTCTTTGTCTCCTTTCTACCTATCCTCATTTCTTTCCCTTTGCAGCTCCCTTCTCTGCTCAAGTCTCTTTCATGAGCACAACTGGCTGCTCCTTGAATGCGTGGTCTTGCTTCCCTGGAGTATTTAGTAGGTGCGTGATGAAATTTTGTTGAACAATTTTATAAATGACAAAGTGAGTGTTATTTGTGACTACCTGTGAATTCTATCTGGAATACAGCCAAGGACAACTTCACATATTATGATGATGATTAATGCACATTATTAATAATACTTTTATATGAGGACCTACTTTACTGGGGTAAAATTGTAGGCCCTTTAGAGACATTATCTCCTTTAAAACTCAAAACAGCCTAAAAATATAAATTTTTCTCCATTTTACTCTAAAGGGCATTGAAGATATTAAGAAGCAAGGGGTAGTAAATAGGAGTGAAAGCTGCTCTATTGGCCCTCAGATCAACTACAAAATGCATGATCTCTTTCTTTCTGAGCTCTCATGGGGGAATGTTTTCCCTCCTACTGGCCTCTGACTTCACATCTCTGACTACCTTCTCTCCCTTTCTATCCCTTTACTCAGAGGCTGGTTCTGGGCAGCCCGCCACAAAGCCTGCTTTGTGACCCCACATCATCCCCAGCACCCTCGGTCACTGAAGAGTCATCTGTTGCTGCTCCCCAAGGTGGGAATGAATGGGTGTAAGAAGCAAATCTGCTTCTGTGTCCTGCTAAGGGAGGCCAGGGCTTTTAGGACGCTTGCTGTTCTCTGGGAGAACACATAGGTATTTTTCAGCACAGAGAGGTTGAGATAAGCTGGGCTCAAAGAGGAAGGTCCACACTGCAGCTGTTGCCCAAACATTTGGGGATGCAGGGGACTCAGGCCATGATGTCTGCCTGGGCTCTGGGCAGGGCAGCTTCAGTTTAACATCTTATTTAAACTTCATTGCTGAAACCAATACATACCTTGAAAATTGAGTGATCACAAGGAAAAAGCAACTTACAGTTCTGCCATGATATGTAAACTTTAAAGCATTTTAAACATATCTTGGGAGTTTTTCAATATACAGACTATATTTTGCTCATATTTGTCCCCTGTTTACCAATAAAAAGATTGAAAAGTAGATAAATTTGATTCCTAAAGGAAAAATAAAACAGAAAACTCATCATTTGTAGCTGATCATCTCTGCAAATTTCTTGATGCTATGCAATCAGATAAAACAGATTTTCTCCAATCATCCATAATTTTAAAATCTTTTTTTTTTTTTTGAACAGGGATCAAACTCAGGACCTTATGCTCGCCAGGCAGGCGCTATGCTGCTGAGCTACATCTCCATCCCTGAAAAACATTTTAAGGCATTCACCCTCCAACTCTTTTCTATTATAAAAATAAGATCTTACTCTGCATAGTTTTAGTAGATGCATTCTGTGTTATTTAGCTGTCTCCCTGCACACCGTTCTGCAGGAGCCCTTGTAGTCCCAGGAACACTGTCTGGGTGTTTTGATGTGGCCTCTTTGGGATAAGAAATGACACATGAGGAAAACTGAAGGAGCAGGTGGGTACCAAGGCTAAGTGACTGACACTGGACTGCCTCACGAATCTGTAAGACTGAGCAAAGACACTGTAATTTAGTACCAGAAGGAACTTTGGCCATGACCTTACTGGCTAGATCTGTTTACCTTTCAAGACAGTAAACTCAGAGCTCGAGGCTCTTGCTCAAAATCACTGAGGCTGTTGGGCCCAGAACCCAGAATTCATAATTTTTTACCCAAAGCTTTTACTGCTTCTGCACTAAACATTGGCTCATATTCTTAGACGAGCTTAAAGAATTTGAAGTTATTTTGCTAACTGTGGTCATGTAGAGGTTAGAAAGCAAAAGCTTTGCAGGAAGATAAAAGCAAACACTATTTAGGCAAGCAAAAGACAGACCATGGAATCACAGTTACCATTAAGGGTTGGAAGTCACTGTACATAGAATCACTGTACATAATGTCACTACATAAAGAGGAACTGCGTGGAAGGATTATTGTCTTATGGTTGGCAGATGGTTCACCAAAGATTAGAGCTGATATTCACAATAGGTAACCATGGGTTAAGCAGATGGCTCCAGGTAGATCTCCAGGGTGAGTAATGGTAGCCTCAGTTTCTGAAGAGGTAATAGAGGCTTTGAGACCTCCAGTAGCTTGCTCAAGGTCACAAAGCTGTGATTGGCCACTGCAAGGCTTTCTGAGTGACTGGGTGACAGGAGAACCTGAAATACCTATCAGAGCTGTCCATCTGGAGAAACCAAAGAGAAAGCTCACATGGGTCGGCTTATTTCCCCTGTAGCTAATTGTGGTTCCTTTGGGTGTTGATTTCCCTGCAGTGCTGGGAGCCCATGCTTCCTGGTCCCACAGCCTCAGAGTGGATGTGAGAAGCTTGTGGGAAAAGATGCTGTCAGGTCACGCCTGCCTGACCTTGTCAAAACCTCCAGGCACCTGATGGTTATTGCTGTGGCAGAGATTCGGAGCTGTGTACGAGAAGTATTCTATATGCTTGGACAGCCACGCATACCTGGCTGTTTCCAGAGAAAACATCCTGTGCAGCTGAGACTTCTTTTATTTCTAAAGACCTTTCTTGGTGTTGCTGCAAAGCTTACTCTTCCCATTCTGGCTCAAGGCGAGGGGCTGTTCATGATCAGGTTGTGGGAGCTCTGAAAAGGACGCCCTGAAGTATGGTTCTTCGGCCTGCCAAACTAAAGCAGCAGATTCTGGGTCTCTCTGACATTCCTTGCCCCTCGCCAATCTTTCTCTCACATTCCCTTATCTACCAAAGTCTGTATCTACCTAAAAGAAACACAAATGGCCTTTACTCTTCGGACTGCAATTTCATTAACTGTGAAATATTAAACTCACACCAGAGAGGAAGATTGCAAAGCACACATCACACCTGATGCTCAAGGGGACAGTGTCCTGAGACGTTGATTTCTGGGCTCATTCATTTCTCTAAAATCACTCACTTACTGCTCCTTAAAATTATCTACTTTCCCCCTACCTCTTTTGCATCTGTGAAGAAGGAATTTAAGCTTCAACTATTTCCTCCTCCTTCGAGTTTTATAGTTTGCATGGCTCTCATGTGCACGTGCACAAATTTATATTTGTTTGCTTTTTCTTTGGTTAATCTGTCTATTCTCTGTTTATTTCAACAGACTCAAAACTGAACCTTCAGAGGAAAAGTTTGAGCTGCCCAGTGAAGTCATGAACCATCTCTAGAACAGTCCCTGTGGCTACAGAGACATATTCTGTAAGATGACAACTGTTCTCATTTAAATCATGCTTAAAACTCACTGAAAGGTACATTTCTCATAAGGCAAACTCAGAAATAGATATTTAATACGACATCAAATAACAACACCAGCACAGTACTACTACTGCTGCTACTACTTATGCACTTCTCAAAAGCTCTTTGATTCCAAGGCTTAAAATGCTTTAAATTTTATTTCAAGCTCAGTTTTCATAGGAGTGCAGTGAGTTGGAACAGCAGAGAATGTAAGAGTTAAAGAAAATTGTCACTCCTTTGGAAGAAAGTGTCTAAAATATTTGCAGGTCCCCCCAATCTCTCTCTTGTCCTAAGTGCACAGAGAAAGAACGCTAGGAGAATTGCATCCTGAAGGCTGCACAGAATTGCTTTTGTTTGAGCCTAATTGGAAAGGAGTGTCAGAGACAAAGACTTGAGAATAGCTTTAATGGCCACATTGTACAATTGCCTTCCGAGATAGATTCAATTTGGTGTTGTTCAGTGGATGCAAGGTTGAATGAAACTCAAAAGCATCATTCCAGTAAATGGATTGAGACAGTGCAGACAAAGGATTCGGGCCTATTCCAGAGTCCACTGCTCACCAGATAAATGGCAAAGCTCGGCTCTCTGTGTGTCTGAGGCTTTTCTATCTGGCACCTTGGCTCATCACACTCTGAGCTTTTGGGGGTGTGGGTGGGGCTACTCAAAATCTTCCGGCTGGTTTTAATTGGACTTTTAATCTCACCCTTTGTCTTGGGTGATTTTCCTGAATAAACTGAGGGAATCAGGGGGCTTCATGCAGTGCATTTGCTTTTGTCATACTGAAAGGCTATGATTAAGACAGAGCTGCAAATCTAGTTTTCAACTGAGATGTACCTTCCCTAACTCCCTCCCAAATCTTTTGTAAAGATTTTTTGAAGCCACCAAAAATGGGAAAGTTGCACTCAAATTTGTGCTTTGGATAGATTCACACCATCTTCTCACATGAAAAACACATTTACTTCCAAATGTGTTTTCTGGTATTTTATTCCTATGCTTCCCCCTGGCCCTGGAATTCATTAACTTCCAGCTCAGGTAAGCTGGTAAGCTTCCACCCAAGTGAACTATGTTTGGGGACTAGGTTTTCTTCTCCCTCATCTCCGCTTCCAACTTTTGACTCCTAATTTTGCGGTTTTGTGTCTCTATCTTCTAGGACTATTTTTCCTTGATTCAGGTCCTTCTCAAGAAATTTTCTTGCATGGTAGAAATTATTAGTGTGTGTTACTTATACAAAATAATGGATTTAACTGTAGCATATTCAGATGTGTATATCATACTTAAAATATTTTGATTGTACCTGCTCCCCTATTATTCTTTCTTACGCTTCCCTCCCTCTGCCTTTTCCTTAATATCTACCTTCTACTTCCATGCTATCTTTTTTCTAGATTCTACATATGAAAGAAACACACGATACTCTTCTTTCTGAGTCTGAATTATTTCATTCAACAGCAAGATCTCCAGTCACCTTAGTTACTTTCTTGCTGCTGAGACAAAAATACCCAACACCCACAAGTTAAAAGAGGAAAGGTTTATTTATTTCAGCTCACAGTTTGTAAAAGTTTCAGTCCATAGTCTGCTGGCTCCAAGTCAGGGTGCCATGGTGGCGGGGTGGGTTGTGTACCAAAGAAGAAAAACGGTCTGCGGCAGAGCAGGAAGCAGCAAGCAACAACCAGCAGCAAGACTGCCTTCCCTTCCTCCCTCCTACTCCACACAGGCTGTGAGCCTATTGATTGGTGCTCCTCATACTTCTGTTATCCACACCCTTAATCCACAGTCACACATCCTAATGCAGCCACCTTTGAAAGTTCCCACCTATGACCACATGAGGCTTTGGGTGAGTTGTGCCTGGAGTGAGCAGCTAGTCAGGATCAAAATCTTGTCACCAATAATGAATTAGAGGGACAGAGTTTTTAAAAAAATGGAACACAATTTGTTTGTAAGGAGGAAAAAGCAAAAGACAGCAAGCTGACCTGAAGAGGGGTCAAGGGGCTCCGGAAAGATGGATACCGCCAAACCCTTCTCCCTGGCTTCTTTTATTAGGACTAGTGACCCTTCCCCCCATGTGGGTACCTGGAACTTGTCACAGTGTGGTTGGCTTTCTGGCTGCCTTTGGCTCTGACCCTGGCACCTCTGCCTACATTCCCATTCTTTTCAATGGGCTCTGTTGAACTCCTGCTGCCCTTTTGTGATGCATAATTTGGGGAGGGAGCTTATCAAAAGGCACCTTAGAGTTAGTGATTAAGTAAGGGGCTGGTATGCATCTAGTGCAGTAATATCATGTCCCTAGAGTGAGAATATGTGTGTGCGTGTGTATTTTTATATACTAATAAGAGTTTTCTTTTAGATGGCCGCTCCTTTGTCTCCTTTGCATTTTATTGGACATAGGGCGCGAGGGTGGTCATCCTGGTCTTTCATGCTCCTGGCTTCCTCCATGCTTTGTCAGCTCTTTCTCTGGTGAATTCTTATGTCCATGGCACTACCTGATGCCTCTCCTGGTCTGGTTTCTCTCTCTCTACCTTTGTCCTTCTAATGTCCTTCTCACTTCAGAGGCAAAAGCCACTTTTAGTAAGATTTTTCTATTAATTTCTTTAATAGCACCTAATGAGCCCCTATTTTATTCTTTCCCCACCTGCAGATCCTATCCCTACTGGGAACATCTAGATACAAGGCACGACACCAGCTCCACCCATTTTCCTGCGGATGACATAGTTTCCTTCTTCTCTGTGGCTGAATAGTACTCCATGGTTTATTTATGCCACATTTTCTTTCTTCACGTGTCCACTGAAACGCATCACGACTGATTTTGTAACTTGGTGTCATGGTTATGTCTGTGTGTCCCCACAAAGCCTCCTGCAGCCCTGGGGCAGGCTGTTAGAGTTTGAATATGGGTGTGAGAGCTGCACCCGCCCAGGAGTGGATAGTTTGCATATGTAAGGGACAGGAAAAGAGGGCTTGGGGCATTCCTCCCGGATTCTGCCCTGGTGTGTGTGCTTGCAGCTTAGCTGTGGCTGCCATCCTGAGATGCAGCCCTCTGCCACGTGCCACTCTGCCTTATGATCTCCCAAGTAAGGATTGAAACTTCCATGAACTGTAAGCGAAATAAACCTTTCCTTCCTTAATTTTGGGCGTCAGGTATTTTGTCCCAGCAGCGAGAAAAAAGTAACCAAGACACTTGGCTATGGTGGAAAGTGCTGAGACAGAAGTGGGCACACAGTATGGCTAACTTCCACTGAGAAAAGTAAATTCTTGACTTTTGGTTCTGGGGTGTAAGGGTAGAGGGAAGATGTGGAGGACCACCTGGGTAGCTCTCCTTGAAGGAGGAGCAATTGTCTCCATTTTGGCTGAGCCTGGCCCTATTTCCATGTATTAATATGTACAGAGCTGCCTGGGACTTTTCTTCATCCCTTCAATTGGCTTTAAGCAATGCATATCGGTCCTGCCAAGGTGCTGATGTGTAGTTTTTGATGATAACAGGCAGTGTTTCCCCGAAGCCCCCACTGTTCCCTTGTGTGAGCCAGGACTAGGTGGGATAAAGAGCCAGTGCGCCACATGAAGAAAGAAAATGTGTGTAGTTTTATATACTAATAAGAGTTTTCTTTTAGGTGGCAACTCCTTTGGGACTGAGCCTCGAGTTAGAGGCTATGACTTCCCAGGGCTTGAAAGATTACACATCAGAGCTGAAGCACTGACCCCAAAACTTTAGATACTATCTGAACTGTGTTATGCAAATTGACTTTCTGCATTGCCTTCTCTCTGTATGTTGCAGAGGGGATTTCAGGCGTCCTAGCCCAGCTCGTAGCACTCACGTACTTCCCACCGCTGTCACAGTCACTCATCCTCAGGCTAGTCCTTTCTTAATGAATGAATAAAACCTGAGTTTGTCCCTGGGTCCAGGCCTTTGTTCCAGTTAGCCAGCATCTTGGCTGGATTTAGCACCTCTTGGTTCCCCATAATTACAAATATGCCTTAGTATCTTTATTCTCACCATGGGTTGCTCTAGAAGTGGTACATTGGAATTAACTCACTAGAACTCCAATACCTTTTCCATGGGATTACAAATATAAACTTCCCAGGCTGAGACAAGGACCAAGAAAAGCTCTCTGTAGCACAGAGGCTCCACCTTAGGATAAAGAAATGCTAAGGAAAGAATGGGAGAATTCCTGGAACACTGAGGTGATTTGCGGCATTTTTGTGCAGAAGAGGGTGAGAATCAATACCGTGGAGGCCAGCTCCAGGTTCAGGGATATCGTTTTGGTGGCCTGAAATGCGGCATGGCAGAAGTGATTTACACCCTGGAAATGGACACACACCACAGGCCTTGCTAGAGTGCTGGCTGTTAAATATTTGCCAGGTAGCTGCAGGCATTTCTGTAGAGTACATAGCTTTCTTCGGTTAGGAGGCTTGGTTTATAATGTCTTTGTGGTAGATTCACTTAAAAGGTCCATTTATTCAATTTCTTGCCTCATGTCAGATCCCACTGGATGAGGTGCAGAAGGCGCTGTATCCGTCCGTGTCAGGAAGACGGGGCTCCCATCGAGGCTTTTCTCTCTGCCTGAAATTAACTGCCAAATGGCAGCATGGCTCACCTACCCTCCTGCTTCTTCCCCTCCTTGCTCCCCACTTCTCTGGGCAGCTGCTCATCCCTGCTGTCTCTGCACATCCTTTCTCATTTCCCACAGCCCCGGGCCCCGGCATCTTCCAGCATGCTACACGCTTGCCTACCTGTGTGTTCTACTATCTCTCTTGCCTGGAACATAAGCTCCTCAACTGTGGAAACCTTTACTTGCTTGTTTACTGATGCATACCTACTGTCCAGAATACAGTCTGGTGTTGTATAAATGTTGGTTGAATGAATTAAGTGAGTGAATAGTCCTACTTCTATATAGATTGGAATTGTAATTTGACAGAAGGTATAGAATGAAACTCTGGTCACTTAATCTGCAAAATAATGCTCATTTCTGTTTCATTTTAGTAGGCTCAAATGGGATGATACACAAGAAAGTTTGTTATTATTTGAAAGTATAAAACAGCTGAAGTATAGGATGATTGTGTTGAACATAATTAGTTCCTCATAAAACTACCCATATTATCTGAACTCCAATTCATTTTTCCTTCCAGAAATTATCTTCAGAGAGGAGAAGAGAAGGAAGGAAAGAAGGGAGGGAGGGAGAGAGAGAGAGAGAAAGAAGAAAGAAAGAAAGAAAGAAAGAAAGAAAGAAAGACAGAAAGAAAGAAAGAGGAAGGAACAAGAAAAGAAAGGAAGGTATCCATGACTATGGAAAAAAAGAAAAAATAAAAGAATAATAAAAACAGAACAGAGTACCCCAGACTGTCTGCTTTGGTTGATGTACTACCTTCCACATATTATTGTTTATTAAAATAAGAGTTGAAAATTCCCCTCAGGCTTGGCTAATGGCATGATTATAGCATAAAAAAATCTGTTCTCTTGGAATAAAATGCTACTATTTTATAATCAAATAACTTTTGTAGCATCAGAAAACAAAATCAGTTGCTAACCAGTACATGGAAAATGAGATTCTCCTCATATGAGAGAAACTACTGACTTCCAAAAAAGTATTTCTGTGGTCAAAGAAAGACCTTGTGGAGTTTTATGTATCCTTGAAATATTTGTGGCACAAAGCACCCAGCTGTAATGTAACTTCATAGAGAAAACTGTAAAATAAGTTGCCAAGAGAACCAACATCCATCTATCCATCATCCATCCATCCATCCATCCATCACCATCCACCCATGACTGTTAAGAGCATGGACTCACCCAGACCACTGCATGTGAATTTTATATCCACTATGAAACAGCTACATGGCCTTGGATATTTCTTAAATTTGCCATGTAGTTTCCATATCTATTAACGTGGAATATTAGTTTCCACTTCATAGTTTTGGTCTGTGAACCACATGAGAGCTTGCTTGTAAGAAATAGAGAAAACCAAAGTGTTTTTCCTGCTCTCATATACTGCTCAGCACAACACTTCTGATAATTGATAAGTGGATTTTCCCGATTCAAACACCAAGTCTCTAACAGTTATCACTGATATCTTTTAATTCCATTCAGATCTCACATTTCCTACCTGGAGACAGCTCAGAATCCACAGGTTAACAAGACCGCACCCCCAATGGCTAGTAGTGTGTTGTTGCCTGTACTTCTGACCAGGTGGCCTCAAGTCGTATGAGCTCTCCTCTGTCACAGTGAGTTTGCTAGGATGGCTTGCAGAACTCAGGGAAACACAGTATTTATATTTACCTATTTCCTACCAACGATATTTTAAAGGATGTTGATGAGCAACCAGATGCATGATGGGCAAGAAGTGCAGGGCAAGGCACAGGGGAGGGGATGTGGAGCTTCCATGCCCTCTCTGGCATCCCACCCTCCAGTGACCTCCACACATTCACCTTCCAGAAGCCCCCAAATTCAGTTCTTTTCTGTTTCTGTGGAGCTCCATTATGTAGGCCTGACTGAGTACATCACTGGTCACTGATGATCAATTCAACATCCAGCTCCTCTCTCTTCTCTGGGGGTTTTGAGGTGAGGCAGGGTCCTAGTCATGTCGCGGTCTTTGCGGTGACCAACCCCATCTTGAGACTATCTAGGCATCCCCAAACACCTGCTTCTCATTAGCAGTCAATAGGAACTCTCATCAGGCCAGATATTTCAAGGGTTTTACGGACTGTATACCAGAAACGGGACACACACACACACACACACACACACACACACACACACACACACATCAAAATACATGGTTAAGATTACATTTTAAAATTTTATTATAGTAAAAGACACATTGCCATTAATTCCTATCAAAATACTTCCCCTCCCTTTGAATACAGTCATCCCATCATTCTTGCTTCTTTCTGTAGCTCTTCTAGAAGACCTCTTTCATGAGTTCCTTTATAAGGTGTGATAAAAAGTATGGTGAATGCTGCTGCCTAGTGCCCTCCAACAGAAAGGCAGGCTTGTAAAAACGTTTATGTGTCCTCATCTACCTTATTCACCAAATCTGACAATGTGTGACTTCTGTCTCTTACCCAAAGTCAAAATGACCATCAAAGATAAACACTTTGAATCAGAGAGTTAATAAAGGACAGTGCAACTAATGACACTCAAGAAAGAACACTTCCAGAAGTGCTTCAGAAAGTGGCAAGAATGATGGGACAAATACATTTGAAGCCAGTGGGAGTATTTTGTTAGGGCTTAATGACAATATGTCTTTTACTGTACTAATTTTAAAAATTTAAACACTCAGTGTGGTTTTCAGTCACATCACATAAACAAAAGTTTAAATCACAATATTATAAAACTAAGTACACTCATGTCATTATACATTCATCTATAGCAATAATTCTAATAGTCACATAGTGTTGTAAAAAGTACTGATACAGATGTACCTTAGTGCAATGGTTCTCAAATTTCTTCTCACATCAGAACCAGCTGGAGGCTTGTTACAGAAGATTGCCAGTAGTCTCTCATTGAATAAGCCTGAGACATTTCATAAGAATTTGTGTTTCTTACAAGGTGTTGCCCGCGTGGTTGGAGACCACACTTTGAAAACTCTTACCTTAGTACAATTAACAAATTTAGTATTTTTAAATATTTAGATTGTGTTCAAGGTGTAACTGCTTTAACTCTTCAGCTTCAGACACTTCTGAGTAACTAAAATCCTCATTGTTCTGTGACAGAAAAGCATGAATGAAGGTATCAGATAACTGAAGAAAATAAATGAATTTATATGGTTCCCATGTCAGACAGTCCTGAAGCACCACTTTAGCTTAGCCTCACCGGGATCTTATCCAGCCACTGCTGTGGAACTTGCCCAGGGGAGGCCAGACCAGCATCATATGGGTGGGTTGAGTTGGGCCTCACCTCTGCCTTGCTCCTTCCTCTGTCCACATCTACCCTCTTTGTGGATGTCTGCTTTGGGGTTCCTCAGGAATTCCCCAGGCTCTGAGGCTGTGCTGCTCAGAGGAATTGATCTCAAATGGAGCACACTTCCTAGCAGGGAGTTCTGTTTTAAGCCTTGGTCTCAGGCTCTGCTTTGAGCGAACTGGGCTGGATATTTCCACTTACAACAAGGTTTAGATGTCACACCCATACATGATTACACAATAGGACAAATGCAAGAAGCAAGAGTTCTTAAACTGGGGTGGGCAAAATCATCTTCAGGAGGTCTGTGAACTCTCTAAAATTGTACACAGAATTGTGTGTGCATGTGCACTCTTTTCAGGAGAGTCTACTGCATTCAACACATCATCAAAGTATACAGTAAACACCTTATAAGGGAAAGAGAGAAGGAAGAAAAAGAAACATTGAAGACCCAAGGCAGTGTTTGAGAGGGTAGTAGAGCAAATCGAACTATAGCTCTTTAAAATATAAATGGCTGTGTATCCAGAAAAAATTAGATTTAAAAAAATTCTGCCTCCTTTCAGTTTGCCTAAAAAAAGGACAGACTTGAAGAAAAGAAAAGCTTTTCTATCTCATTCTCCTTTTACTTTCAAAAGATTAGATACAAGTTCTGCTTTTAATGCTTGCATATCTACACTGAGCTGAGGAATCTGAAAGCAGATTTTACCCCCAGTAATTTACCTTCCCACAGTTTTTCTGCCAGGGAAGCCTGAGAGCACTTTTCCTTTGTCTCAGTATTTCCCTAAAATTTATTGTTATTTGTTGAAATATTATGTAAGTAAGGCTCCTGAGCTGATGCTTTGACTTTACAACAGTGTGATGTGCGGGACACACATTAAACTCACTTGCTTTTCTCTTGCTAATCTACTGTATGATATTGAATCTCTTTCAGCTATGAACTTATGAAGGCTGAGGGAAAGGTAAAATTCTACCTTTGAGGAGCTGATGACATCACGCATGGACTTGAGGGCAGTGGGAAATGGTAGTGCCAGGGAAAGAAAAGGATGGACAGAGTCTGAGCACGGAGGAAGGAGACACACCAGCACAAGCGACAGTAGTCTAACAAAAGACAGATTAACAAGAGAGAAGCACAGCAAATCTACCTAACATTCTCCATGACTAAGGAAACTTAGAAATGTGGATCTAAAACCCATGCAGATCTGTCTGTTGGGTGAAGACTGGACAGAGGTAGTGATGGATGAAGAGACACAGGCTGAGGGGACCCGGCCAGACCTGCCTCTCCATGGCTTCCATGTTAGCTCAGGGGCTGGAGCTCTGCCTCTCTGGAATCAGGGATTTTTACCTTTATTTTTATTAGTACATGTTTGTAGTACATAATGATTACATTCACCGTAGGGAATTGGTACATGTACATAACACATTTCCATTCTTTTTTCCTCTTTCCCTCTAAGCCTTTTATTTTTCTAGTGTTAGATTCATTTATTTATCTTTTAAGACCTTATGAAGTTAATTATCTCATGTAGAGTGACAGCTAGACTAATAGGCCAAAGAACATATAACACCTTTAGGACCATTGTACTAAGTCTAGGTGTACTTTTAGATACACTGTCCATGCTGGACTGTAATGTCATTTTTCTTTTTTTTCTGGAATTAGGGGTTTTAAGAGCTGTGAGAGAAAAGGGAGAGGGAGAAATGACCGTTCTGGGTTTCCTGGCTTGCTTGTGGGGGAAGGAGGTCTAGTTTCCACAGTCCTCTTTTGTGGGAGAGGAATTCTGTTTTTTGACTTTTGTCAAGGAGGAGAGTGGGAGGGGGCAGGAGGACCCTGCTTCTGAAGCCCTTCCAACATCCCTTAGATCAGAGCGTGTGGCATCCAGACCCCGCACAAGTAGACAGAAAAGTTACCCTGCTTGTCCTGGCCTCCGCTGGTCATGGGGTCCACTCCAAGCCCGATCTGTCCGTCCTCGTGAGGTTTCCCTGTGTGCACATGTGTCCTCAGTTTCCTAGTCTGCCGAGAATGTGGATCAGAATAACTGACTGCTTGAATAATTTCCAACAGCCAAGATCACCCACTCTGGTTCTCCCTGTGCCTTGCAGCTGGTGGCCCTGCCCCGCGGAAGACCTTGCATCCCCCGGCCCTGACTTTAAACCAGGCCTATCTGGAGGGTTTGGACAGTTTCCCTGGATAAAATTGCAGTCATTGGACCTTTTAGGAAGGGATGTGCCTTTGAAGCAGAGAACTAGAGAGTCAAAATCTATTTACATACCGGTAGGAGCTGGAATACAATGCTTGCTAATGAACAAAATGCCTGAGCCTGCTTTGGCCTGGTATTAGCATGAACCTGTTTGTCCGTCACATGGGAACGCTGTTGGAAGACTGGCTAACCCCAGACCCCCACAGGACGGGGCTCTGGGCTGCGGTTTCTTTCCCTTCCTACCCCCTCGGCTCATACCTTTCTCCCCGCCCTTAATTTGTTTGCTTTTTTTTGTTCCTGTTTGCAGTGCACAATGTTTATGTTGCTTGTGTGGAGTTGGGCGTGCGTGTGACACCTCCCAATCCCTCTTCATCCCTTATCTCTCCCCTCCCCACTGCAAATGAGCCATCTCCCCACTTACTGTTATCTGTCTTCTAGTTTGCACTTCATTGCTCTGGGTTTCCCATAAAGGAGAAAAGCACAATACTTACACTTACCCAACACCATTTTCATAATGGCAACATGCAGCTCTGAGTGATTTCTGCTGCCCCCAGAAATGTCAGTTGGTTTGGGCTCATGTCTCTTCTACCTTCTTTTCTGCAACACTTGTTGAGGGAATTAAATCACTATTATGGTGTGTGTGTGTGTGTGTGTGAGAGAGAGAGAGAGAGAGAGAAAGAGAGAGAGAGAGAGAGAGAGAGAGAGCGACAGCTGTCTCTAACTTTGTACATAATTTATATATTCATTAAATGTTGATGAACATTCATGATATCTGAAAGTGGATATAACCCAACTGTCCATCAACAGATAAATAGATTAATTGTGGTATATTCTCATAACATTACCATAAAATGGAATACTACCCAGCCATTAAAAAGGAACAAAGTGCTGATGTGTGCTGCAAGGTAGATGAATTTCAAAAATATCATGCTAAATGGAAAAAGCCAGACATAAAGACAACATATTTTATGATTCCATTTTATATGAAGTACTTAGTATAGGTAAATCCATGCAGGCAGAAATCATATGGGGGGTTGCTAACAGCTGTGAGCTGAAGGAGAGAAATGGGAGCGACTGTCTAATGGAGGCAGGATTTCTTTCATGGGTGAGTGAAAGTCTGGATGTTGACATAGGTAGTACACAAACAGTACTGTGAACATACTCAATGCCAACGTACCATGAAGTTTACAATGGTTAACTCTATGTGCCTTTCACCTCAGTGACAATGACAGCCTAATTATTCTGAACACAGCAGAGAGGATGAGGTAGAAGGGGCAGGTTTCAAACTTGGCCACAGTCCAGGGAAGAAATGGGGGCAGCCTGGACAAAGGTGGCAGCTATGAAATAGAAGAGTGGATGGATCTGAGATATGGGAGGTAACTGTTAGGGACTACACCTGCTGGAGGAATGACTGCCCCTCATACCCCAGGAACCCCAGTATGTATCAAACTTGGGGGGCAGCGGGAAGACTTCCTTCCGAGGTGCCCCAGCAGAAGCACCCTTGGTTTCATACACGCATATGCACTAAACTGTCAGTGAGCACCATGCAGCTCGCTGTCAAGGAGAACTTTGGGCTTCCTTAAGGAGAAGACATCTGGGAGCCTGTATATCACACATGCACACCCAGCCCGGGCGGGTGTATCACACATGCACACACCACACACTTGTAGGAGGCCCACAGCATCGTGTTTGATGTGCAGTTGGTACAGACAAAGCATTGTTTGTTGAAACCAGAGCAGAAAAGCTCACAATATGCCTTCTCTGAAGACCCTTGAGAAAGTGCAAAAAAAGAAAAAGAAAAAAAAAAGAAAAAGCATTCGGACTGATAGGTGGACCAGGTGAATTTCCTGCCTTCCTCATCCCCATGTCGCATGTCTTTATACACACACATTTCGTATTTATGTCTGTACCTATTCCCTAATAGGAGGAACTGGTCTTAACTATCTTTCGCTTTTACTATAAACACATCAGATTAATGGCGCATTGATTAAGAGGAGAACAGTCTAGCAGAGCTCATTAATCTGAATGCAATGCACCTGAAATTGTGATCCAAAGTCTTCTTCCCCTCCCCAACTGAGCATCTTTCTCCATAGAGAGGATGGTATTATTGCTTTAATGTCCAAAGCAAGAAGTTTCCAGAGGACATATTTATCAGACTAATCTCGTCCTGGGAGATGAAAGGTCCCTGGGTAGAGCAGGCTAGGGAGCCCCGCCTGAGTGCACCTTCTCAGGAGCATGGTTGCCATCATGGTCCGTTAACAGCTTCTTGGGTTGTCCAGGATGCAGGCTGTCCAGGCCTAGTGAGAGGCAGGGCCTGGTGCGGATAGCCTAGTGCAGGACTCGTGGCCTGCAGCAGAAGGGACTCCTGGGCCTGTGCTGAGCGGGAATGGAGGGCGTGTCTCAGGCCCCGGAGTGTACAGTACGTGAGGAAGTGCAGGGGTGCCCAGTTCGGTCCTTCCATGCGTTTCTTAAAATGGTGAGAACTGTGGGAAGAGTCACCCAATAAAACAAAATAGAAAACAGCTGTGAAACCTAAAAGTATTTAAGAAGGAAAAAAAGATAGAGGAGGGCTTTTCTAAGTACAACTGTGGACATTTTTAGAGAAACCCACATTTTTCATTTCTTTTAATTTTTTGATTATCCAAGTCATGCAAAAATAAATCATAGTTATAAAAATTTCAGTTGTACAGATGGAGCTAATTATTGGCATCCACTACCCACATGGAGATCATCCTCCACCTTCTCCCTCCTCCCTCGCAAAAGCCCAGCATCTCCACTGAGAATAGCATTCCTGAGCAAAAACGAAATTGTTGTTTGTACATTACATACACATTAAAGCAACTGGAGCCTGGTTTGAACTTAATGCAAGCTGAAAACTTCTTTAGGAAACTTCATGTTACTCCACTTACCCCTGGCTTAATGCTAGCATAGAGTTTTTATAAGATGCTGAAGCTTTTAAAAGAATAAATGTTATAAAAAAGACAAGGACATGATGAGACTGTGGAACTGATTACAGTTTAAATGGAGAAAGCAATACAATCCTTGGACTGAAGGACACCTGTAACAGCATCCTAGTGGTGAGAACTAGAGCAAATTTTGGTCTGGTCTGCTCTGGTCTAGTCTGCTCAGACCCCTCACTGTGTAGATGAGAGAGCTGAGGTCTTTCCATGATGAGGAACACTGGCTCATGTTTATTGTTTCAGATATTTAAAACGGTGCGTTTGACAATCAAATGGAATATTGTTTTACCTTCTGATTGGCTCAGCTTGTCTCAGACAGATTATGCTAAGTCATCTTATTGACCTCAATAGATTATACGAATGTATCCAACCAGTGGTACTGACACATCTTCCTGCCCAGGGGGTCCAGGATGGAGAGCCCAGGTCTCTACACTCTAACAGCCCACCAAGCACACAAGTGATCACATGATATTCAGCCTCAAAATAAGAACAAAAATAAATATTCTCCTTTTATGTGAGTTTTCTGAATTTTGTTCTTTCTCTTCCCATTCTTCTCTATCCCTTGTATTATATGTGACCTACTTCCAGACTACTCTATCATTTCTCCCTTTGAATGCTTTATTTTCATGCTGTAGTAAATGAAGGTGACAAAATTTGAGAAGCCAATTACTGTACCAATCACAAGAGGCTCCATTACACTAGGTCCTCAGCATCCTGTTTGCTAAGTCACTGGGGGCAGGAGGATCCAGGCTGACTGAAGCTGCAAGGTGACATGTGCTTCTAGGTTCCACACCACAGGAAAAGGAGGTAGAGTTGACCTCTAGCAATTAAGTGTTTTCACCAAAACGTGAAACTCACTTCTACTGGTATCTCTTTACCTAAAATAAGACACACGGCCAAATTTTACTTCCAGGGTGGTGCTATAGAAGTGCGATCTTTCTTGTAACTGGAAGAGTATTTATGAACATTTAACTCAAGGTCACAATTAGACAGCTTTTATTAGTCCACTAGTATTTCAAGTATGTTGATCTTTTCAAGTCATAAGACTCTTGAAAGTAGGGGGTTATATCATTTTTATTTTGTAAAACCAGAGTGTTCAGAGGCCATAAAATTAGGCACTTAATATATTTTTATTTGATTTTTTATTTGAGATCCTGTGAAATCCTGGTTAAGTAAATGCAGTTGATGTTTTCTTCAGAGGCTGGTCTTACCTTGCTTGCAGGGAGCTTCAAAGGCTGCACTCTGACCCATGTTCCTTGCTAGCAGAGCAATGTGAGCAGGTTCCAGGTGGGAATCCTGAATCCCTGGAGGCTCCTTTCAGTTCTCAGGCTTGAGGTCCTCAGCGATCTGACACTGCTCCCAAATACAGTCTCATGTCATAAAAGAGATGTGATCATGTTATCAGGTATCAATGGTAACATACAGGTGAGCTTAGGGATTCTTCTGAAATTCTTTACAGTTTCTTGCAAGTGAGCTGGTGGTGGATCGGGGTCTACCCCTCCAAGCTCCTGGTATACCCTTGAGCCTCAGGGTAGCCAACAGCCAGGTTCTCAGCTAGTGGAAGCCTCTACCGTGTATCTCAGGCTTTTAATCCCATCTCATCCACTAGACCTGCTCCCAACCACCCGATTCCTGAACAGTCTCTTCCCCTTTCATCTGTGATGTCTCAAAACTGTGGGCGCTTCAGGCATAGGAAGAATTCGATGCTCTTTCAAATAGATTCTTTAAGATTTTGTTCAATAGTTAAACAGAGGCTGCTGAAGGCAGAACAATGAAGCCAGGTTACTGAGAGCAGTACTCAAACTCTTCTCCGTGGCCTTAAAAAATCAGCTCTGGCCCCTTTGCCAGTGTAATACCATATAACAAACCACCCCCAACTTAGTGGCTTGAAGCATCAACCACTGATTATTTCCCCGGCATCTGTGTGTTAGCTGAGCTGCTCTTCTTTTCTGGCTGGTGGAGCCACTTCTGGCTGGGTTCACCGTGCACCTGCTCAGGGGTGAGCGAGGTGACAGTGCAATGGGACCCGAGGAGCCACAGCTGGGAGTGCAGGCCTGTGAATACTGCTGGCTCGTGCGTCCCTTGCAGACTAACTCAGGCCTGTTCTCAGGCCAGCCTGTGCACGTTCTCTTGCTGTCACAGGGACACAAGAGAGCATACAGGATACAAATATCATTTTTATGGCTATCTGCTTTCTAAATATATACGGTACTTTTACTGGATAATTGTACATATTTACGCAGTACAGTATGATATTCAGTACATATGTACAACGTGTAATGATCAGATCAGAATGACTAATGTACTCATTCTCTCAAAATTTATCATTTCTTTGTGTTGGGAACCTTCAAAACTCTTCCTCCTAGTTATTTTGAAATATACAGTGAATTATTATTAACTAGAGTCACCCAGCTGTGTTGTACAAAGTCAGAGCGTATTCCTCCTGCCCCGCCTATCTGACTGTGCAGTATTTTTATACCTGATCAGCAACCTTTCTGTTCTCTCTTCTCTTCTCTTCTCAAGCTCTGGGAAACATGATTTTATTTTCTATGTCTGTGAAATCCATGTGTTTGGCTTCTACATGGAAGTGAGAACATGTAGCATTTGTTTTTCTGTGCCTGGTTCATTTCACTTGAGATAAATTTTAAAAATCTTTTCTTGTCCCATATTGGCTAGGAGAGTTCTCTGGCCCAGCCTAGAGTCAGAGTAGATAGGCTACAAAATCACAGAGCAAAAAGCAGTCAGAGAGGGAGCCATTAGCTGTGGTTCTCAATTCCCTTTCTCTGCCACAAACCCCAAACATACACACCCAGCACCCCAGGACCAAAGCCACAAAACCATAGTGACCAGGACCAGGCTCTGAAGCCAGGTTGTAGTGGAGAGAAACTTAGGTTCTATTGCTGTGCATTTGTGAATCACTAGGTTTTTACTGCAGATACTCGGGCACCAGCTGGGAGAGATAGGACTCAGCGCAGGGAATGGGATGACTGGACGTCTCTTTCCTTTATGTTTGAGACTCTGGGGCCGGGGATATAGCTCAGTGGCATAAATGCCTGCCTGGCAAGCACAGGGCCTGAGTTCGAGTCCCAGTACCAAAAAAGAAAAGAAAAAAAGAGACTCTGGCCGCTCTGAGTTAGTCGTTATCATTACCACAGTATTGGCATGCAGCTGCAGATGGTAAAATGCAGCTTTTTTCTTGCTACAACTTCAGTTAGAAGGGAAGGACAGAGGTGTGACTTTTTTGTTATAGCTGAAGTCTCTAAGGAGAGCTCATCAGTTTTGGAGAGCCAGTAATATCCTGTCAGAATTCAAGATCCACTCAAATGATGTAATGCAAATGGTTTTTTTTTTTTTTTTTTTTTTTGGTTTTTCTCCGGTACCGGAAACTGAACTCACGACCTTGCGCTTGCCAGGCAGGCGCTTTTGCCACTGAGCTAAATCCCCAGCCCCTGCAAATGGTTTTTTATCAAAGGCTACAGAAACAAATTTATACTCTGCACTTTTCTGATCCTACCTTTCTAACTACAGGAGATAAATTATAAATATTATTAAAATATCACACAGTTCCAGAGGGAGCCCAGAACCTCTTCAATGCTACATGTTTATCATTCTCTAAAACTTCTTCTTAACTTGGCAAGAAATGTGCATTTTAATAGTTTTTGGAGCCTGCAAAAAATGCCTTGTTGAAAGTGAGTTCCTCACCTTGTTCAGGTAGGACCTGCCTGATGCGAGGTGCGCGTGCATCTCATGTGGTGGGCCAGGGGCATACGGCGGCTGCCTAATGAGGATGCATAGCAGCTGACTGCATTTTGGGCCACTGGTTTGTCACTGTGATGGTACCAAGTAACAGTTTCAAAAGTGAAGCTGTGAGGCCAATTCTGACTCACTCATGAGCCTGAAAATCTTGAAACAGCCTGCTCCCCAGGAAGAGGGTGTTCTCAAGGATTTGGGCTTGTATCGCGTGTGCCCTGTTCATTGCTAGGCATTACTGAAACCTGTATCTGGAATATATTATGAGTCCTTGATGTCAATCATCAACTGTCACGATCCTCAAAGGCACTTGCACAGCCTTTGTCACATTCTGCGTCAATAGCCCATGGGGGCAAAGCCTCCGTCTGTGGGAAGCCATGTTTAACCTTCCTGTTAACAGCTTTGGATGAAAGAACTCCAAGGTGCTCAGACCAAGCGATTCCAGGGAGATCTACGTGTGCACTTCTGAGATGCTTTGTGTGCTCGTGTATAATCTGTCAGTAAATAAGGAGGTGAATTCTCTGAGTATGATAGTCACAGCTCATCTATTTATATTTATGTTTATTCAGTTCTTTGTAGATCTCAACTTAGCAAATATCTTCTGACTCAAAATAAAGCTCTTCACGAGGGAGTCAGTGTGGCTGTACAACAAAAGTCACATCATTTAAGTAAAAATATTTGCTAAACAGAATCAACTGGAAAATAGAGAGAAAAATACTGACTGGAATTTGTGACCCCATAAATGCTCATGTGCATGACATATTGAGAAAAGCATGTTCAGTCCTTGGTTCAAAGGATCTCTTCCCTCCTCCTTTTTTTGGCTTTTGGCACTAATAAAACTTTTGGAATGGAGGGAAGAGGGAGAGATCAAAGGGAAAAGAGATGGAAAAAAAAGAATTGAAAGAAAAAATGAAATAGAGCTTTTGCAAATGGGAAAGAACACCAAGAGTTGGAAGACACAAAGGGGGGAGGGTATGGGGGAGAAAAGAGTTAAGAGGTGATATGTACATGTACCAACTCCCCATGATGAATGTGATCATTAAGTACTGTAAACATGTACAAATAGATAAATCAATAGTAAAATCAGTATATTACAGGCTATACTAACTGAGCACATACACTAAAGCAAGACAAAACAAAACAGAAAACCAGAAAGAGTGTGGCCTCTGAACCCTCCTTCTACTTTTCTGTACTAGGTAAGTTCTTGCAGGCTGATACAATTCTGTATGAGTTGCATTTCTCTTATCTCCAAAGGGTTGTTCAATGGCCTGATGTCTGTAACAGCTGCTTCCCATCTTTGTCCATCTTTGATCTTGAGGCAAGCTCTTATGTTTGTGTCTCAAGACATCTTTGAAGACATCTCCTTGTCCTCTAAACATTTTCATTACATTTTCTTTCTACCAACTGCCATCCTATTACTTCATATGTGGTGTGTCTGACATCCTGCTTCTGGTCCACGATGTTGGCATTCAGATCTCTTGTCAGCTAAACGTTCTACGTACCTTAGAGCCATCTTGGGTCACCTCTGCATTCATTTGAGTGTTCAGAGGTCCTAGGTTCTGGAGAAGGTGAATTGAGGCAGAAAATGACTGAGAATGGCATTAATTTCCCCTTACAGAAGAATTTCCCTTTACATAAGTAGCCTTACAGAGCTTCTTATGTTCCTCCAAAATAGAAGTCCTTTGCTAAGCTGCAGTGGTGTTTCCACCAAGGAAAAGATCCAGATAATTCTCAACACTTGTCACCTCTAGAGCTAAGACTTTTGTAAGTTTACTACCAATGCAGCACATAATATTTTTACTTTCTCTAAGCTATCATCCTTCAAGTCTTGGTTCTGGGATTCTGGGGCTGTAGACCCTGAAGACTCCTTCATCACTTGTCTAGATTTATAAGTGTACATGAGTTTCCTTCCTTCTTTTCTTTGCTACTTTGAATTTCCAGATTTGAGAATCTTATTTGTCATCATTATTTGACAATGTTTATCTTCATGAGTATAGACCTGGGTATAGATACCTGACCAACCAACTCTTGCAGGGTTTTCAGACAAGGACTGCTATAGTGTTGGTCATAAATGGTTTTTATCATTTGAGATTAGGACTTACATCTATTTTCTTCAAGGTTTTTATCATGGATTTTGTCAAAGGTTTTTTTCTGCACCCATTGAGATGATTGTGGGATTTTTGTCCTTGCTTCTGTTCATGTAATGAATTACATTTATTGGTTACATTTATTAAACCGTCCTTGCATCCCTGGGATGATGCTTGCTTGGTCATAGTGTATGATTTTTTTGATGATTTGTTGCATTCTCTTTGCCAATGTCTTGTTAAGGAATCTTGCAGCTATGTTCATTACAGAAATTGACCTATAGTCATCCTTGTATGACTTTGAAATCAGCATAATGTTAGCTTCTGAGAATGATTTTGGAAGTACTCCTTCTCTCTCCAATTCATTAAAAAGTTTGAGGAGCATTGATGTTAGGTCTTCCCTGAAGTTCATGTAGAAATAATACCAACAGTCAGTACACGGGATTATATCAAATAAAAAGCTTTTGTACATCAAAGGAAACAACCAATAGAGTGAGGAGACTATCTGCAAAATAGGAAAAGCTTTTGCCAGCTATTCCCATGGACACAGGACAAACATCAGAAATATATAAAGAACTTAAAATAATTAGGCCCCTCCAAAATAAAATACAGTACCCAGTCAAAAAATGAGCATACAAAATGAGTAGCCACTCTCAGAAATACAAATTGCCAATAGAGACATGAAAAAAATGCTCATCTTTACAGGTCATCAGAGAATGTACCATCTGACCCTCAGAAAAAATGGCTGCCATCAAAAAATCTAGCAACACGTGCTGGAGAGGATATAGGAAGAAAGGAACATGTCTACGTGCTGCTGGGAATGTTAACCAGTATAACTACTATAGAAATCTGTGTGGAAATTTCTCAAAAGACTAACAGTAGAAGTTCCATTTGACCCAGCTATCCCCCTTCTCGGTATCTTCCCAAAAGAGTTAAAATCATCCTATTACAGGGATATATGCATACCTATGTTCATAGCAACACAATTTATGGATAAGGAAAATGTGGTATTTTTACACAATGGAGTACTATTCTGTCATAAAGAAAGATAATCTTGGGGCAGTCATAGGTAAATAAATGCAACTTGAGAACATTATACTAAGTGAAATAAGTCAGATACACAAACTCAAATATTACATTGGTTCTCATATATGAGAAACATTGTATATATATATATATATATATATATTATATATATATATGAAATAAGTAGGAAGTAAGGAGATGTTCAAATACAGTTCTTCTCTAAATTACATGTTCCATTGTTTCAAAAATATTTCAATGTATTCTAATTTGTTTCATTTATAATACTGATTTATACTACTGGTTTAACTTAGTTCATTGAAGAGAAAGTTTTGTGTTATTATCTTTTTGTTTTTATTTTGTAAGAATCTTTTTAGTTTATGTCTTATTCTCTGAGTAACTACTTTGAAACTAATGATACTCACCATACCGAGTATCTCAATTGCTATTTTCTCATGAAATTTTGTTTTATTTTTTCATAAAATGAGAAAAGAACTGCTTTTACTTGTAGTTACCATCACCAGGAAATGCCCCTCTTATCACCATTCACTCTTCTTAGAAGAAGCCCACCAAAGCTTCTGCCCCAGTTAAGATTTTTCCCCCTTTGGTAAAATAATGGCTCACATTTTTTGATATTGTATTTGAATATTGAATCATTTTTTTAAAAAAGCTAACAATTAGTCTTTTCACACAGGCATGTTGACAGAGGAATTCACATCTTGTGAATCATTCATATAGAACTGGGAAACAAGTACTTGCTTATTAAGTTCTACAACTCAAAGAAGAACTCATAGGGGAAAACATAAAATCGGTCTCATCAGCGCTGGACAACATCAAAGCTATGGGAGTATATACAGTCCTTCAAGGAGGTAATTTTGAGGGACTAAAGTAGAACATTGGTATAACTCAACTCTACAAAGAGTTTCAGTTCCATCTGGCTGGCATTCTGCTCATCACTGAACAGAATTATTTGTTCAAATCTTCACTGGACGGTTGCTGCTTTAATGGTACATTTTTCAGTCTTTCTCAAAAGCTTGATTTTAAAGCATCATTGGCTGTTTTTCTTTTGGTGACTGCACTTTTATTGAAAATGTGTCCCAAAAGTCTTTCTTCTCTGAGAATCAGGGAGACTGTGCATTCTTCTCTCACCTCCCCCCACTGCCCCCACCTCGATTTCCTTCACCACACGGTTCAGAAGTCCTGAAGAGAGTGGCCCAAAAGTTGACAGCATTCAAGGGTCAGGAGAAGCAATGAGGCCCTAGTGGCAAAGATTTCTCAGGATCATAGTCAGCAGTGTCCTTGTCTTGATTTCTACCCCCAAGTTTTAATCATTACTCTGCAGATGGCCCCCAATTTGAGGATGGCTCAAATCACAAGCTTTTGACCTTATGATGGTAGGAAACGACACATATTTAGTGGAAGCCATCTTCAAATTTTGAGCTTTGATCTCCTGAGCTAGCAGTTTGTGGTATAGTATTTTTCAGCCATAGCTCCCAGGCAGCACTCCCATATCCACTGCAGTGCTGATGCACTGCTCGATCACCCATGTGGTTGGTAACAGGTCTGCAAACTGAAATCTTTTCTGGGCAACACTCATTAGGGATGATGTTTGACCCCATTTCCAGGTTCCCGTCAATAGGGAGAACTTCAGGCCCAGGTAGCACAATGTCCAGAGGACACATCCAGAGACGCTTCAGCCTGCAGCCCGAGGACGAGGTCCAGCTGCTCTCAGGATTGCCTGAGCTCGTGTTCGTATTTACAGAGGTGCTGCCCCTGCCGACTGACTCACAGCCGTGTGCAGCCTGTCGTGGGTTTGCTGCTTGAGGTGTTCTCCTGACATTAGACAAATTTCAGGACGACTCTTTCTGAAAATACAAAGTTTAGGAGCCAAAAACATACATGCATGAACATTTCCTGTTCCTCCCTACACTCTGAATTAGAATAGGTTCTGGCTGATTTCCGAAGGCAGTTTGTGTGTTGTCTATATGTGCATGTGTGTATGTTTCATGATAACATAAGAATGCCTATTTTCAATGTGGTAGAAAAGTCGCCCAGTTCTTGAAGAAGTAGCCCTAATTTCACCGAGTAGAAACATCTTCTTATTAGAACTTAACTGTGGCTCATGGGTGAGGAATAAAAGGAATCTCCAGAGTCAGCAGAATTGCTCCATAAACTGAAGTCAGTGCTGGCTGTCTGCCCCTGTAGCCGCGGGTATCAGAGCTTTGTGCTCTAGGTGAGTCAGCCCCTGCTTGCTGCACTGTGCCCAGCTGGGATACTCACGGTTTCACCCCGAGGGTCAAGGCCAGCCCAGCGACTGAGCACCGCCCATTTGGAGCCAGTTCTGCATCCCTGTGTAAATGTCCATGGGTGGGCGATGCCTGGCTTTACTCTGTTACCCAGAGGGTTATTGTTTTGGTTATTCAAAGGGTACTGGATGTCCGGGGAGCAGTGGCCTTTTCCCCTTTATCGTCACAGTATGTGTCTTGTCTGGGAGAACAAGCTCCCGTCTCAGTTTTGAGTTTATCCAGCCTAAGAATCTCAGCATTCCGCCCACACAACCCTGCCCACAACTTGGCACCAAACATCTGCCATTTGTAGCCTTGTAAATCTTGCCCTGCAGTGGCTGCCACAGGTTGGTGGTCAGGTCACACTGCTCTCCTCCCATTCTCCATGAACCATGTTAGGTTGAGGGAACATGACTCTGGCAGTGCTACCAGCATCACACTCATTCCCTGCTAGAAACAGAATACACAGTAGGGTGGCTTCGATCACGCACTTCTCCTCCACTCGAAGGCAGCTGGGTTTGCTGGACAAGTGCCCCAAGGATAGCATCATGGTAGGGAACCACAACTAACAAAACTGAGCCTCTTTGGGTGGCTTTTATAGTCTTTAATTTGGAGAGCCACGTTTTAGTTAGGGACACCTTATCCTAAGTGTTATAAGGATTAACTATGTACATAAAGCTATTTTTTGTTTGAGACAGGATCTCACTGTGCAGCCCAGGTTAGCCTTGAACTCAGTGATCCTCCTGCCTCAGCCTTCTGAAGGCTGGGATTGCAAGCATGCGCCATCATGCCCAGCTTGGGAGCTGTCTTTTTGGTCTTTCCCTAGTATCAAGGATCCCTAGACCTGTGCTTTACCTTTACATCTACTCTCTCCTACACTGCCATTTTCTCCTTCTTGGCTGGCAACTTCCAGTAGCATATAAATATGCTCTATAGTCTGCCAGGTTCAAAACTCCCCCTTGACTCCACTTACCTGCTCTTCTGATGAACTGAACTTTTGAAATGCATTAAACGTACTCACTGACTCTGTCTTTACCTCTCCATGTCCTTTAATTTCAGTCAACACCACTAGAGTGGTTTTCTGTCCACTAAAGTCATTCCTGTTCAGGGTCTCCGTGTTTTCCTCCAGGGTGCTGATCCAGAGGGCTGATCACTGTTCTCATCTGGTTAGATTTTTAGAGCACACTGGACTTTCCTGGTTTTCTTCCATGATCTCTGACCTTAGCCTCTTTTGCTGGTTACTTCCTCTCTACCTAATTTTGAAATGTTGGCACATCTTGGAGTCCAGTCTTGAGCTTTCTTCCTTTTTCACCCACATTCTTCTCTCAAGTTTTAATCCAGGAGTCACTGATTGGGTAAGTTTAATTAGATCTTTTCCCTGAACTCCTTACTCACAGATCTAGTTACCTACCATTTCTTCCCACGTGAATGTCCAAAGCATTTCTCACACGTAATGTGTTCACCATGGAGGAGGTTCTTTCCCTCGAATCTAGTTTCCCTCCAGTATTAATTTCTCAGTGATGGCACTACCAAGGTCTCAGTTGCTCAGTCCAAAAGTATTGACATTTCCCTTGATTTCCCCCTTTCCTCCAACACTTCCCACACTCCATCCATCAGCAACTCTTGTTAGTTTTATAAACTGAGTAAACTTAAACCAGCCTCTTTCTGCCCACCTCCACCAGCACCGTGTAAGTTTGAATCAGCCTTGTGTTTTACCTCAGTCTCTTCAGTTGCTCCATCACTGGTGTCTTTGTGTCCTCTAGTGCTGGCCCCATTCTCTAGGTAACAATAAGTGTGTTTTGTTTTGTTTTTTTCCCCAAATAACCTAAATCCAGTGTCACTTCTCTGCTTTTATAAGTTCATGTTTCTCTTAGAATAAAATCTGAACTCAGCCTGGACCTACGTGCTTATACTTGGTTGGGCTCCTATGCTTGCCGGACATCCTTGCATTGCTGTGCTTCCTTCCCCTTCTTTTACTGCTCCCAGTCACACTGGCTTTCTGTTCTCAAATGCACCCAGCTCTCTCCTGTTTTGGGGCATTTTCATTGTGAAGCGTTTTCCTTCATTTCTGCAGCTGTCAGGTCTCGGCTGAAGTGTTACCTTGTTGGAGGGCCTTTTCCAACCTGTCTCCCTATAGCGGCCTCTGCAGGGCAGTGACCCTCTATTAGTTCTCCTTATTCTTCCATTCAGATGCCCACTGTAACCTTATTTGTCTAGTTATTTACTTGACTACCTTTTGTCCCTCTCCTCTGTTGGATTGAAAGCTTTATGAGCAGGACTTTGCCTGTCATATAGTTGGTACTCTGAAAATATGTGTTGAGTGAATAAACGAATGTCTTTGAAGATGATAGTTTACAGTTTCTTCAATCAATTTGTTTTTGTTTTCCACAAAGTGTTTCCTTCCATATGTGTTATTAATTCCCCAAATAAGAAAAAGCAAAGGAGTAAGAGTTCAAGTACAAAATTCCATCTAAAGTTTGAAAGCTCTATATTTGGAAAAAGTTGGCAAACGTAAGCTCTCAAGTTCAATTAAACTCTGGCATGGTAAATATACTAATGGAGACAGTGAGCTCTAGTTGACATCTGGGCAGGGAGTTTCTGATCATTTGTATTGTAGATGTCTATAAGTAAAGAGGCAGCTCTTGGCACATAAGCCATAACAAATAAAATATAGCAGATGAAGGAAGACGGGCTCTTTTAGACAACCCAACTCGGGCTCTTTAGTATGAGGAATATTGATCATAAAATCCAATTTGATTTGACTAGCCATATCTGCAGTGAGTAGCCTCACTGTAAATGTACCTAGACAAGCAATCTTATTCATGATAAATTAGACATGCTAAACAGTTGCCTGAGGTAAATAAATACCAACTAATGACTGTGATCAGCTTCCTAACCCAAGGTCTGAAATATAACCCAGTTAAACTCAGTTCACTTTGTCTTATTGTATTAAGTCTGCGTTTGGATTTTGGATTTGGGACACTTATAGCATTTTCACTGTGATAAAATTATCAGACTGAAAGGATGGTCAAAAGGATACAGTACTGCCAAGTTAACATTCTTACTTCTATCTTCAAATTTCAGGTTCATACACAATGACATCGACTCTTTGTATGTATATTTACATGAGTTTTAACACATATAAAATCCCTATAACCACCCCAAAAGCCAGGGACAGAACAGTTGTACCACCCCAAACACTCAGGCCTTCAGTTACACCCTTCCTCAACCCTGACTCCTGCCAAACACTCATCTGCTCTCTGTTACCACACAGTCTTTGGGAGAACACTGTGTAACTGGAATGAGGCAAAGCATAACCCTTTCAGACTACCTTCTTTCATTTAGTGCAATCCCCTGGAAATGCATTCAATTTGTTGCATGCAGTAAGACTTCCCTTCTCGCTGGGTCTCCGTTTACCTTTCCACTCCCTGAAGAGCTGCTGGATTTCCTCGGTTTTAGGCGGTTATGGAAAGAGTTGATACTAACATTTGTGTACTGGTTTTTGAGTGAGCACGTTTCAAGTTACTGTAAGAGTGGGATAGCTGGATCTTATGGTAAATGTGGCTTAACTACGTAGGAAACTGCCAACATGTGTTCCAGTAAAGTTATGTCATTCTGAAATCTTATGGCCCTGGACAAGAGATTCACCTGAGCCCCATCTTTACCTACACTTGGACTGGCAGGGTTTTTAATTTCAGTCATTCTCATACGTGAGTAGTAATCTATTTGTGGTTTTAACTTGCATGTCTGTGATGCCTAGTGTAATTGAAAATCTTTTCATTTCATTTCTATATATATCTTTAATGAAATGTCTAAATCTTTTGCTTATTTAAAAAGTGAGTTCTTTGTTTTCTTTTTACTGAAGATTGAGAGTTCCTTGTATATTGAGGATAAAATTCTTTTGTCAGATATGGGATTGAAAATATTTTTCTAAGACTGTGTAGTATCTTTTCACTATTTCACTAAAAAAGTTTTTTTTTTTTTCCTAGTATTGAGGTCTTTGAACTCAGCTATGTCTCCAGCCTTTCATTTTTTAAAATTTTGAGATAGGTTCTCACTAAGTTGCCCACACTGGGCTCAAATTTGCAAATCTCTTGCCTCAGCCTCCCAGAGTGCTGGGATTACAGGTATGTGCTATGAAGACTGGCTAGATGATTTTTATAAAATTTAATTTTTTAGTTTTTTCTTTTATGGATTGTACATTTGGTTAATGCCTAAGAACTTTTTTCCTAAGGTCAAATCACAATTTTTTTTTCCAAGATGCTTTAGAGCTTTATTTTTACACTTAAAGCTATATAAATTTTCATAAATTTTTATGTAAATTATGAGGTCTAGGTTGAAGTTCATATTTTTGCTTAAGGATTTTTAATTTTTCCAATGCCAGCTGTCAAAAAGACCCTCTATTCACTGAATTGCCAAAAAAATCAACTGACTATATTTGTTGAGATTTATTTGTGGGTTTTTTATTGTATTCCATTGATTTGTTTATTCTTTGACCAATTCTACATTCTCTCCATTGCTGTAGGTTTTATTAAATCTTAAATAGCTCTCCTAACTTTATCCTTTTTTAAAAAAAAATTACTTTGGCTCTTTCTAGTTACTTTGCCTTTCTGTATAAATTTGAGAATTAGCTTTTCTATATAGAAACCCCGTTGAGATTTTGATAGGGATACATTAAATATCTAGGTCAATGTGGGTAGCATTCACATTTTTGTTTTGTGGAGTCCTCAGTCCATATACACGGTATATGAGTTGCTCAGGCTACCGTAACAGAACACGTAGACTGAGTGGCCTACATGGCAGACACTGACTCTTCATAGTGCTGGACACAATAAGTCCAAGATCAAGGTGCCAGCTACGTCAGTGTTTCGTGAGAGTGCACCCCTTGGGTTGCAGTGTCTTCTCTGCATGACTTCTTCTCCGCATATATGGAAGGACAGAGCGAGGGAGAAAGGGACCCTATTTTATCAGGGTCCCACCCACGTAGCCTTATACACCTAAGTTATCTCCTCAGAGACCCAGTTTTGAAATAAGCCCACTCTGCTGGGTCGGGCTTCAGTATACGAATGTGGGACCCACAAACCTGTCCTTGACACATGGTGTTTTTCTTTTCTATTTAGGTTTTCTTTCATTTCATTCACTACTGTCATGTTTTCAGCGCACTGGCCCCATACATATTTTGTTGCATTTGCAGCCAAAATTTCATTTTTGAAACCATTATAAATGATACTATATTTTTATATTTTGGTTTTCAATGATAACTATGGTATATAGAAGTATATTTTTGTGATTTTTGTGAAGTGATCATGTATACTGAGGCCTTGTTAAATTTAATTACTGTTTTTTCTGTGTTGACAATCGTGCTGTCTGGAAACAGGGACTGTATGATTTCTTCTTTTCTAATCTATATGCTTTTTATTTCTTTTCCTCTCAGTTGCATAGGATAAGACTTCCCGATACTGAATAAGACGAGTGAGCACGGATATCCTCACCTGGTTCCCAGTTTCAGCTTAAAAATGCATGAATATTTAAATAAAAAATTATTGGGGCTGGGGATTTAGCTCACCGGCAAAGCGCCTGCCTGGCAAGCGCAAGGTCATGAGTTCGGTTCCTGGTACCGGAGAAAAACCAAAAAAAAATTAAAAAAAATAAAAAATAAAAAATAAAAAATTATTGCAGTAAAAGATACATTGCTTGTAATCCCCATTAAAATACTCCCCCTCACTTTGAACTTATCTATTCCACCAGTCTTGTCACTTTTTGAAGCACTTCTGGAAATCCTCTTTCATGAGTATCTTTATAAGATATGATTTAAACACTTTGGATTAATTCACAACGTTGAGTCAGCCGAGATGGTGCCATAGGGACATTTAGGAAAGAGGACTTCCAGAAATGCTTCAGAAAGTGCTGAGAAGGATGGAACAAGTGTTACCCAGTCCTTCTGTCTTGCATAATTTTCCACCTGCTAGATTTGTCTACTACCTAGAGACAAGTGTCACGTAATTGTGGCCTTTTCCATTTCTTCTTTCAGTCCTACAAGTTCTTACTTCAACTGTGTTAAGGGTGTGTTTTTAATGGTGTGCTTCCACTATGTAAGGGGTGTATTTTTTAATTGTGTGCACAGTACACAATTTAAAAATACACACCTAACATAGTTGAAGTAAAAACTAGCAGGACTGAATGAAGAAATAGAACTTTTACCATTATATAATATCCCTATTTATGTCTAGCAAAATTTTTTGCTGTGAAGTTACTTTGTATAATATTAATAATGCCACTTCATAAGATTTATCTTTTTTTCATCCTTTTACTTTTAATCTATCTGTATTGTTATTTTTGAAGTGAATTTTTTATGGACAGAGTATAGTTGACTAGTTTTGTTTTTCTCTTCTAACAATCTTCGTCTTTCAACTGGCATATTTAGACCATTTACAATTAATTTAATTATTAGCATATTGAATTTAAACTCATCTTCTTACATTTTTTAAATTTGTTTGCCGTGTCTTTTGTTCTTGTATTACCGCTTCCCACTTCCTGTGGGTTATTTGGACATCTTTAGTATTGTGACTTTTGTTTTGGAAGATAGTGATGTTGATGATGTTTTTTAAATCTTCCTATAAGAATTATTGTTTGCTGGTGTTTTAAGTGCCCATTTTTAAGTACTATTATAATAATAATAATAATAATAGCAACCACAAAACTATGATATAATAAATATTTGATGTGTGGCTTGTTGATATGAAATCTGTACACTTTAAAACAATGCTATCAGGTTAAGAATTTTTTTCATTTTACAGATGAATAAAATTGAGACTTGACAGACTAAACTATCTTCCTCAAGATGACCTTAATGATAGTGGAGGGAACTGTAGGCCAACCCCATTTGATTTCAAGGATTTCCTTTTTTCCATGACAACTTTCACAAGGTTGGCACATATTACTACAGCATAATTTAATATATATAAATTCTGTATATGAAATTATCTGACTGTTAAAATGATCAATGTAAAACACATTTCATGTCATGACTAGCAATTCACTTTCCCTCAGCTTCATGCCTCAAGTAGGATAAGATGTTTTCCCCGGTGATTTGGAAACTGTCAGATTGCCACACGTTAGACAATTCCCTGATAAACTGAAGATGATCCTTAGGTAACACCACACTATTAGTTTAGATCTACTACTGACAGTTTAATTTTACTTATTTGAGGACTCTTCCTTGCTTTGCTTCATTGTTAAATTGGGATAGTACCTTGATGCAATGGTCTATTGTGTAAGTTTTATTGGATCATAAAATTCCATAAAGAACATATGGTGTATATTTGCTTTGGATGCTGTGAAGTTCTAGGCCTCTGCCAGTGGCTGTTTTATGGTGCCCACTGTACTTATCAAGTGTTAACAAGAATCACCCACTTGCTGTTTATGCTGCATATTCAAGCTCCAAGAGGGGCCACTGAGATCCCACAGCTATACACCTTCAAATTCTGCATTTCCAGCAGAAATGTAGCCTTAGAGATGGACCATCAGGCCACTCAACACAATGTATCACTTTCATTTTGCTAGTGGTAATCAGAAGATGGTCCATTTATCACAAGGCGTGTATCATCTGAGTGTGCTCTATTCTATTCAAAAAGCTGTTTTAAATGTTAACAGGGAGAAGGAAATTAGCATTTGCTGAATGTGTACTCCGAAGTTGCTTTACATACTTTATCTTCAATAATCCTCTCAATGAGTCTGAAAGGAAGGTGCTTTTAACATATTATTTCACAGATTTTGAAATTCATGCCCAGACACTAAGCAATTCATACAAAGCCTTGTACTACTGATACCCAGTTCCAACTATGTGACTGCAAATCCACCAGCACCTCTGGCAGAATATTTGCTCTACTATACTTTCCCCACGCTGGTTGTCATCAGCAGCTAGAATGCCTCTAGTATATCTCTAGAGAAATTCTGCCTTTTCCAATTATTTTAGCATCCAACTCAGTTTTGCTTCTGTTCCATAATAGTACTAAACACCAAGGGCCAAATAGTGCAATGATTAATAGCACAGACTATGGAGCCAGATTGTCCATGCCTGAACTCCAGGCATACTGTTTATCAGCCGTACAACTTTGGGCAAACTCTTTAATTTAAGCTGTGCCTCAGGTTCCTCATTAGATATGGGGAGGATAATAGTTGTACTTTTGTCAGAGGGCTGTTGTGAGAACTAAATGAATTATTATTTATAAAGCTCATAGAATAGTGTCCGGCACATTGCAAGTACCATACATACACACACGCGTCACATCAGGAGCATTTAGTCATTTTCAGTGTTTTGGATGCTTTTCTACGCACTACAGATTAACATAAAACACAAGGAAATGAATGGTACTATCTCTACTTGATGAATGAGGATAGCAAGCTTAAGGAAGGATGATCAGTCTAAGATCATGCCAGTGATAAATTCATTGTGTGAACCTTGCCAATCCAAAAAGATGATAAAACAGCAGAATAAAACTCTTTTACAGTTCTACTAGTTAGAGATTATTACTGCTAACATTTGATGATTTCCCCCCATTCTACACATATTATGATAGGTGATTAAATCATGTCAAATGTATATGGCAGTTTTCTATTTGTATTCTATCCCTTAGCATTGTATTAAAAATTTCATCTTATGTTAGCATTATATTTAGTGATTGTAGAACACTCTGTCATTTGTATACGGTAGTCGCATAGTTGGAACTGGGTACCAGTACTACTAATTTCTATTGGTTTATTGAAAGGAACAGTTAATGCTTAATTATTTGATCAGTTTTATATGCCTATATCTGGTAATTTGAACAACTACTTTGAAGATAACAGTATGTAATATAATAACCATTGTTAATTTCTTATCATCTTGTTTTGAAACTCTGTATTGGTTTTGTTGTTTTTTTAATCTCTTAAAAAGAAACATAAAATAAAATGAGAAAATCACTAATTTGTTCATTTCTCAAGAAGGGCTTCAGGATCTGTTTCCTGCCACCAGACTCTACCACTGGTCTCTGTTAGCGTGCTCCGCAGGTTGTTTCTCTCCAGCCAGGTCAGACTCACCTCCTCTTGGCATCTTCTTCGAGCCAGGGACCTAGGTTTCCTCCACACACAGCAGGGAGCACTGTGTTTGCATGGAGTGGTGATGCTTCATCCAGGTTCTTGTCAGGTCCTTTCATTCCCAATAGCTAGCAGCTCCTTAAGGCCAAGTTCACTAATCTTCATATCCTACTAAGACCAAGTACAGTGTCCTTATATAGTATATCAATATTTATTAAATGAATGTCTGAAAATGATTCATTTCTTGAAAGCACTGAGGGAAATGTCCTGCTAACATAGATCCCTGAGGCAACCTAGGGATCGGTCTCCACCTGGGAAGTTACACACAGTCCTGGCAACCCTCATTGGCTGCTGATTTTCCAACCACAGCTTCAACCTGTCTTGTTTTACAGTATTTATTTGGGAAGCATTTTAGCTGCTGATTATAGCTGGATATCATCCCTGTCATGCCATTTTCCTTGCAGCACCCTGGTGAGAAGTATCTCTAAAGCCCTGAGTGAAGTCATCCAGTTGCTTCTTGTGGCCAGCTGGATTGGACAGCCGTGCTGGGCTCCCGGGATGGAAAACAGAGCAGTTTGTGTTTTTAGTCTACCCCAAGCTGCTGCTAATTCTCACACCAATAAATGGAGCTTTAACAAATTCTACCAAGTAAAAGTAACAGGAGAATGTACAGCTGTGTTTGCAGTAAATTAAATGACATAATACAGTGCCTTGCACATCGTAAGCAGCCAGTAAATGGAAACCATTGTGATGCTGGACGCTGCTCCCAGCAATGGGAGAGGAACAGCACCAAGCGAGGATCGGGGCTGGCAGGGAAATAGCTTCAAGAGTTAGTAGGGAATATAGTCAGACAAGTAATTAAGTTAGGAAGAAGGAAAATAATGGTGAAGAAAGAAAACAGTAAAAGGATGAATATACAGAAGTTAGGGGAATTGACAGACAGCTGAATAGGCAATGTGCATTTCATAGCATGTATTTAAAAACAAGAATTACACGCTTATGCATTCAGCCTGGAAAATTCATGCACTTAATCAAATTATATTGTCTCAAACTACAGTTCCCAAAACTATGACATACACCAAAGCAACATCTCCAACAATGTTGTAAGTGGAAAATTGTGATTACATCCTTTCATAATTATTCCATAGGCTTTTGGGTAAATGCAAAAATCCCTATTGCAACTTGAAGCCATGAAACAGTACTGCACAGCTCTGAGGTTCTGTCTTGGCTGTGGAATACACCAGGGGTATTGTCAAGATGCTGCCTAAACTTGTGGAATTTGTGTAGGAAAACTGTCTTTGATTCTAAGATCAGAAACATTTTCTTAAATACTTTTTTGGGTCTTTCTGATGTTACTATTTTGCTATCATTATTAAATGTGAAAGCACTTATCTTGACCGACTTTAAATCATCAGGCCTGGTTGTAATAATGCATTTACAAAATAATGCTTTATTAATACTAAATTTGGATGTGACTGTCTTCCATCACTTGAGTTTATAAGCCTGGAAACAGAATTTTAGAGCAGGATGCTTCTTGATGATCACCTGTTCCTCCTGGGTGAAAAGAACAGATTTTCACATAGCTGGTAAGCAAGCACATAGTGAGACTGGGAGGGAAAGTGCAGCACAAGCTTCGCTGGCCGGCCATGCTGGGTCATCATCTGGGTGAGAGACCTGGAAGGAGTTTTATCGGCACAAGATAAAGGCTGGCCCAAGTGAACGAAGGTTAGCCACAGTGCAGAATTTCTGAGTGGGACTGCTTTAAAGGTGGTGGCCAGGAGACGGGCAGCTGACACGTTGGGGGTGAGGCAGAGATCATATCAGGAGCTGCTCAGGTGAGCAAGCGTCATGAGAGACAAGAAACTTGCAGATGGCTTTCTGCCTGGGTCAGAGAGAAGAGTGTGGCTGGGGAGCAGCTCCCCACTCCATCCAAAAAAAAAAGTGGCAGTCTTTCTCCAGCACCAAAACCTGGAAATAAATAATATTTTGCTTTAGAAGGAGAGCTCTGAGGTGGTGTAAAGGATTTTTAAAAATAAATAGACCCTGGGGCCAGA
This sequence comes from Chinchilla lanigera, assembly GCF_000276665.1. Lineage (NCBI taxonomy): Eukaryota > Metazoa > Chordata > Mammalia > Rodentia > Chinchillidae > Chinchilla > Chinchilla lanigera. Next base: position 9,950,496 of record NW_004955466.1, read on the forward strand.
AATATAGCTCAGCAGCATAAATGCTTGCCTGGCAAGCCAGAAGGTCCTGAGTTTGATTCCTGGTACCTAAAATAAATAAATAAATAAATAAATAAATAGATCCTGAGTAGAGGTAGTTACAGAGTTTCTTGGGTAATGTATTTATAGTACAAGGAAAATACTAATCTCTCCCTGAATTTATTGACTGGTCAGTATCAATGTATATATTTTTAACTCACAGAAAAATATCAGTAGTCATTTTCTCAATCACAGAAATAAATAAACAATGGCAGCAAAAATCCAGAAGTACTGTTTTGTTTTTTGTTTTTATTTATTTATTTTTCTGTTTTTCTTCCAGTACCAGGAATTGAACTCACAACCTTGCGCTTGCCAGGCAGGTGCTTTGCCACTGAGCTAAACCCCCAGCCCCCAGAAGTACTGTTTTCAAAAGCTGGCATCAAGCAGTACTTTTTATAAAAGTAAAAGAAACTTATAGTTCATCTCAGGAGACTGAAAGGAGCAAGAACTTACCTTTTAGACTCTTACCCTCTCAAAGCAACACGTTATTTAGCACACACAATTTTCTTTCTTCAGTTGTAGAAGTAATGCTTAAATGGACCCGCTAATGACACTTCATGCAAAAAAATTCATGCATCTTTTATTCTTCATTGCTATAAAACTGGTTTAAAATAAAGGCACCTATGAAAGGAAATGACCTAGATGGTAAATCGTACTTAAGGTAGAGTTGTTTGGGGAATCACAAAGGGGCAGATCTCACGTCTCAGGGAGCATGACACTGCAGTGCAAGCATGGACATATTCATCTGCAGGGGACTGTCCTGAGAGTGCACGTCCTCCTTTCTCTCCAGTCAGCAGAATCTGCATTTCTCAATGCTTAGTCTCCCTAATGTCCCCTGCTCTTTGGTATCCAGTCTGGTGTCCAGACAGAGTGCACCTATATGTCAGGGTAGGAGCAAGAGCCTGTCCAAGGACCCCACCTGGGTTCTGACAGAGGCCAAAGATAGAATCAGCATCACTGATGTCAGGTTTCAGGGGAGAAACACCCCTCTCAGCGCCTCAATGGTGCAGGACCCCAGTGACACATTTATGCATTCATTCACCCTCTGGTGTGGTCATTTTCCAAATGTGCCTGGGTCTCCACTCAACACAGAACTCAGCAGACGCTGCTTCTACCTGACTGGCGCTTTCAGGCAAGAAAAGGAAAAGTGTAACATTAATTGACTACAGCTTTCAATGGGACTCTACACAGTGGGAAATGATAGGGAGGAAGACTTTCATCATGGGGAGTTCTGGGGTCCACACATCCTGAGGAGACAGAGAGGGCGGGGCATCTGGAACTCCAAGGAAGCCGACCACAGAGCATTTTACTGATCACTGGCATGAGCATCAGGAGTGCTTCGGACAGCAAAAACAGCAGCCACACGAGCTCCAAGCCCTATGAGCTGCTAACAGCCAAGAGCATGAGGAGAGGCCGGAGGTTACAGAGGCGGTAGAGGTGGGACCTTTGAGACCGTGGCCAGCCGGCTGAGGTCACAGTAACTCTCTCCCTTGGATGGAGCAACTGGGCTGCAACTACAAGCTTGTAAAGATCCTGTCTTCAACAGTATTCTAGGGTACAAGGGAAAATGTCAGCAGTGCAGCCCCTTATCAAACGTTACCTTAGGCATTCCTGACATGGGTTGAGCTGCCTGAGAGCATCACACCTTTCTGGTAATGACCCTTACCACAGGGGCGTCAAGGGTGGGATTTGCTTCCTGCTTCTACAGAAACAAGACGGCCAGTTGCACCTTGAATCAGCAGCCTTAGTTTGGGGAGCAGGAAAGACCTGCTGCTACACTGGAAGCTCCAGCAGAAGCTCAGGGCACCAGGCAGTGGCGCTGCATCTGAGACCCCCTCCCTGGTCATCAAAACACCATAGAAGCCACACCTGTTCCTGCCCTACAGCCCCACACCTTCTGAGCAGGACCATACAGAAAACAGACCTGTACGAGAGACTGAGGCTTTGCCTGAAACGGTATTATCCTCAGGGAAGGTTCCCATTACAGGATTGTTCTGAGGTTGTGGCCTGGACTGCATTTTTTCTCTAGTAGCTGGTGCATGGGTCCAACCATTACCCATGAAGAAGAAGCCCTGTTTTGTTCTGTGTATGCATGAGTCAAGTAATTTGTGACCTATAATTTAATGAACACTGCGTAGTTGGCAGCAACCAGGGTCTTTGAAGACCTTCTGGGAGCTGAAATATAGCACCAGGACCTGAGCCAGGGCAGAGAGGTTTCTGGAGGCTCCGCCCTGTCCCTCCCAGCCTGTGGGCTGAATGCACACTTACTCAGGAACAGACGAGTGGACATCGTGCACTGTGTCAGCCTGTCAGGGATGTCCTCATCTAGAATGACAGGTGTTGGAAGCAAATGGTTTTTTACTCTGCAGTGTATTTAGAGTTCCTGAACTTGGTTTAGCATTTTATGACTGGATTTTCTAGAAGAGCCAGGTAGGTCCTGAGTCCCGACTTGGCATAGGCAAAAGGAGAGCTTGTCAGAACAAGCACCTGCTTCTGCAAGCTCGGAGAGGAGTCCAGGCTCTCTGCCCCTTGCACTCTCCTTCCCACACCACTCCACTCTGCTCAGTTCTACACCCCTGTTGCCCTGGTTCATGTCGTATAAAGCACCAATCTCTACCCAGTATATTGCATATTTCTTATTATTCACCTACCCCCATCAGAGCATAAGCTTAATGAAGATAATCCTTGTCCCCTACATCCTCCCTAGTACCCAGAATGTGCCTGGCAGGAAGTAGACACCAGTACATCTTTGTTCAAATGAGTGAATGGTAGGATTCCACTTATCCAATGAACAGGATCTTGAGCAACGGTATGTAAGTCAGTTATAAGTGGAAACTACTTTCAGTGCACTAGGAGAAAGCTGGTGTTCAATTGAATCACATCTTTGATCTTTCCTATACAAATTGGCCTTTTGTTTAGACCTAAGGATTAGAGTTAGGTTTTCCTTCCAGGCAGATACACCTGTACATGGCTATGTGGTTTATGAAGGACATTCCAAGGGTCATCTAAACTCACCTGGCCTTTCTGTAGAGAAGGCATCAGGATCAGAATGGTCACTACATCTGGGTCTCTTTCACTGGCTCCTTGAAGACCAGTAGAACTGAAGGACCCAGCAGAAAACACTACTTGGAAGGAGGAGTGATATTAAGCTCTGAACAACCAGTATGGGCTCCATCTCGGGAGGTGTTGGGGCTCCAAGGCAGCAGGGTGGCGCGTGCTGCTTCTTCTAGGCTGTCAGCCCCAGGGGAGGAATTTGCAAGGGCTCAGGGCCCTGGCCCAGGAAGTATGGAGGTCAGGTTTCTCACTCGGCTATCAGGCCCTCCTGGCATGGGCCGGAACACCTGGCACACTGCTGGCCCTTGGTGAGTGCTGAGTCAATGGGTGGGCAGCACGCTTGCTGTCTGAGGGGGCTTGGAAGGGCCTTTCCTCAGTGGAGCTGCTTTTCTCACCAGCACAGTTGGGGTTTCCTCCCAAAGCAGCATTCAGGTCTCAGGTCTTCCTCTGAATCACTAGGAGAGAGCAAGGAAAGGTCTGGATGGAGCTGGGCCAAGTCGTGGAGGCCTCAATAGCCTACAGTCTGATGGCTCTTTGAGAGAGACTGCACGATGAAGCCCAGGGTCTGGACAAGGCCTTGGAGGTGCCAGTGACCAACAGTGGATGACACCACAGGTTTCTGGGATTCAGGTGTGCCAAGCACGCCTGGCGTGGGCCCTCAGAGGGCCTGCTGGCGTGGAGGACAGGCCCTGTCTGGGAACATTCCTGCCCGAAGAGGGGTTGTGTCTACTAATAAGGGCACCTAGCTCTCAGAGGACCAGTTCTGAGCAGAGTGAGGACTTTTTCTCAGAACTGGTTTCTTGTAAGCCCTGTAAGACATCGCAGCCCAGAGCAGCAACCCCGAGTACCCAGAGACAAACTCCAGAAAAAGACAGGAGAAGTGCCTTCCTGCCTCTACACAGGGGGGCTGACATGGCAGAAGACGCCAGTGCCACATGAAGGTGTCCGCCAACATCTGCGTGTCCTCCCACAGCCCTTTCCCTGAGCAATAACCGAGCTGATGGCTCAGGTAATAACAGCATTTTACTCTCCAAAGGGCGTGCACTTGCTGGATAATTTCATGTACATCCTGTCTAATTCTTCCAGGAACCCTGCAGAGTAAACGTCGTTCACCCCGTTTCCAGGTATAATAGAATGGTGGATTTACTCACACGCGCTCAGATGCACAGGGACGGGACGGCCTGTTTCCCTGCTGGCTTCGGTCCCTTATGGCTGGCGGCCCTGCTGTGGAGCACACAACTGAGCCTTGCCCGTAAACAACATCTCTGTGGTTTCTAGCCTTTTTGCTGTTGAAACAGCCAAGATTTTCCGAGTTTAATCCCCTATCAAGGATGTATCAGGGCTTTGTTAGAGCTATCCCGTTATTTTTTAAAATTCAAATTAGTTTTTAACTGGTACATAAAAACAAAAATCATACATATTAGTGTGATATTTCAATACAAGTATATATCACGTCACATTTAACTCAGGTTGAACATATCCATTTCCTGAAATATTTATCATTTCTGTTTGGTTGGTTTTTTTGTTTTGTTTTGTTTTGTTTTGTCTTTTTGAGACAGGGTCTTACTATGCAGTTCAGGCTGCCCTTGAACTCACTTGTGTAGCCCAGGCTGGCCTCGGACTCGCAACAATCCTCCTGCCTCAGCCTCCCGAGTGCTGGGATTACAGGCGTGCACCACCACACTTAGTGCTTTTATCATTTCTTCATGGTAAAAACTTTCTTTTGTGGGGGGATGCTTTAAACAATTTACATATCTGAAATGCCGTATACTGACTTCCATTTATGTTGATACATCTTTTCCCCATGGTGATTTAGGGGATCTTCAGTTCAATATAAATATTTCATAAATATTTGGCCACTTGAGGGTACTCCTGTATAATACCTCACCTCTTTCATGGGGGAAAAACACTGAAGAGTAAAGATCTAACAATGAACTGGGCACAACGAGACTCTGATCTAAATATGTATTTCTCTGAGATAAGGACACCACACACCTGCTCAATTAAGAAAACTATCCTTACAATCAGAACACTTAGCCTCTAATTAGGCGCCAAATGCAGAGCTACATCCCTGGTGTCTGCCACGCAGCGATAGGAACAGGTTCTGGCTGACCAGGCTTCTTCCTGTTTGATCTCATGGCGCTTCAGCTGCATCTAGTGTCCTTTCTCTTTGGCTTCTTTCTTCTGCTGATCGTTTTCCGTGACTCCTTTTAGGAAGCCAACTCACCTCTTTGAGCGATTCATGTGCTCAATACAGACATGAATTCTCTTGGCAAGGATCTTGCCCTTAACTTGCTTGTGTACCACAATGCCAATAGCATGCTGGGTAGCACTGTAGACTCTTCCAGTTTTGCCATGGTGACATGCCATGCTGGCATTCCTTTTGCAGAGCCGTTCCCTGGCTGTGTATAGTATCACCCTTCTTGGAGATTTGCATATATGTGGCCAAAAGAACAACCCCATGTTTTCTAAAAGGCTTAGAGAAAGTGTACTAGGTTCCTTTCCTCTTTTCTTTTAATTTTTTTTTTTTTTTTTTTTGGTACCGGGAATCAAACTCATGACCTTATGCTTGCCAGGCAGATGCTGTGCCACTGAACTACTGTAAAATGGTGGTTCTAGCCAAAAGCATGGAAACTTTCAAAATCTTTTCTTCCAGCATCCTGAGACACACAATATATTATTAGGTATTATCTATAGTCACCCTACTGTGCAGTGTGCTACAGGCTTTCTTGCTCCTTCTGGTCTTTGACTGACACCCGTTAGTCAACGTTTCCTCCTCTGATAGCCCTCTACCCCTGCAGTCTTCCTTTCTGCCCCGGTAGCACCCAGAGCTCACTCAGTACCTCTGTGCTGGATGCAGGGAATCTTCCGTTTCCTTGCATGCCAGGCACAAGCTGTGAGGAGCTGGAGAGCAGCTTTGGTCCCCTCGCCTGGGGTGATGTCCCACGGACTGGCTGCTCGCTGGCTCCCTGTGCGTGGCTCCCCAGGGCTGGAAAGGGCTCCCATGGTCCTTTCCTGTGCTCTACACTGCGGCTCGGGGATGGAACCCGTGGTCTCCCACCCTTTCTGCAAAGCTGGACAGGAACAGCTTCCTTTTCAGTGGACATCAGACGTTTCTCATCTAAATTAAGTGGTTCCCAAGGCTGTAATTTCTGGAATCTCGTAAATATTGACATTTTGGAGTAAAACGGTTCCATCACTCTTCTAAATCTATCCAGTAGAATCTAAATACCGTACTGATTTAATACCCACGGTTCAGAAGGCACTGAAACAAGTTCTTTTTTAACAGTTGCAAGTTTCACAATGTTTCCTTTTCTCCTTGAAATTGCTTTTCCATCTCACTTCTCCTGCAGAACTTTATCCTAATGTGATATATTTTTATGCTTGAGTGTTTTATGATTCGGTCTATAATTCTTCTTTCCAAAAAAGATATGTATATAAATTGGAAATTTAAAAGTTTTGCTACGACAGCACCCTGTTAGAAAATTTATCGCAGATTAAATTCTCATGACCATTATTTTTAGCACACAATTGGTTAAAGTTATATACACACATCGTGCATTTTATGGTTAATTGTTAAGCAAAAATAATTGTGCTGGAAATGCCCGGTAATGGAACGAGCTGGGGGTCCTTATGGAGATGAAGTGGGCCTTGCTGGCCTCACTACTGAAAGTGTCCTCTGCTGTCCCAGGGGTCTGTGCTCAGGAAACACCTTCCTGAGACCTGAAGTGGTGCCTCCCCGCAGACCACCACACAGGAAAGAGACACTGACCCCGTGTAAGGACCAAGATCGGGCGTCTTGGATAGCGAGTGTTTCTGGTAGCTTGAAGACCCCTGTCCCTACCCTGGCTTCCCTATGTTAAAAGGGGGGCAGCCCCAGGCCCGCCTTTCCTTCTCTGAGACAGTGAACCTCAGGTAACTCCTCTGGCTCCCACCCAGCAAGAAAGCACAGGTAAAAATCACTGCTTCACCAACACCCACTGTCTCCCGAGGTCACACGATGCTGGCGTAGCTCTTGGATCTGATCTGAACTCAGGCTTGGAATCCTCCCTCTTCGCAGGGCTGTGGGTGACTGCTGCACAGTCAACCCAGTCTCTTTCTGAGAGGATTTAACCCCCCGGGTGCCGCCCCCCATGGGTCTGGAGGTGGAGAGCAGGGTCTGAGCTGCTCAGGCCCAGTGGAGTCCTTCTGGGTGTGTCATCGGTTTCCTGTCACCATTCTGATGGAGCCGCTTTGAAGCCCGGGCAGCCCGGGCATGAAAGCCAAGAATCATGTCACCCAGCTGGAGGACACCTTTTGAGTTGGCCTTTGTCCTCGAGCCGCCTCAGAGTGTCTTCTGGCTCTTGTCAGCCACAGTCCTCTGGACGAGTGACCTGCTGCATGGGCAGCTGAGAGAGGAGGCGGGTTACACAGTAGACTGACAAGCCAGGCAAGGTGGCTACATCTGCAGTCCCAGCACTCTGGGAGGCTGAGGCAGGAGCATTGCAAGGTGAAGGCCAGGCTAAGCAACCAAGTGACTTAGTGAAATACTGCCTCAAAATAAAGGAAAAGGGCTGGGGATGTAGCTCAGTGTGAAGACCTTAGGCTCAATCCTTAATACACAACCGGCAATCTTTGCATTATCTCTGGGGTGGAAGATATTGCTGAAAATCAGCACCTGTCAACAACCACCAAACTCCAAGTCCAGCCCTCTGCCTGCGGTCCGCCTGGGTTTGGGAGAACAGGTTTAACGTATGCCTCTTCCCAGCAAGGTGCTACGCAACAGTTTGCACATCCAGCTGGGTCAGAGGTGAGGATTACTGCAGAGGGAGAGACAGTAGGCCTATTTATCACTGTGTTGTCACTTGCAGAGAAAATAAACTTAATGCCTGCTGCCAGGGGGCCCAGGTGGATGCCAACTGAGTTACTCAGTTTCTGTCTGAATAACCGTGCCCAGCACTATAGCCTCAGGGAACATCTGTAATGGGAAAGTGTGGTGGAGCGATAAATCCCGGGCTGGGCTCTTGCTGGGGCATGTGGGCTCCAGCGCCCACACTGCCCACTCACCCTCTGCTGTCCAGGACGTGGGAATCCGAGAAGCCCTCCTCACCATACTTCAAGCCTCCTGTCAGGTCTGAGGAGTCACCCTCCCACCCACAACACCACCAAGGCCAAGTCCTGGGGTGAGCCCCGCCTTCCCCTCCCTATGTCAGTGTCTCTCCTCCCCTCTGACCACTGACTTCGGAGAAACTTTGTCCGGGTTCCTTTCCCTCTTAAAAGACACCCATTCTAAACCTCAAAAAGCTTGCCAGGAGGTATAGCAGTGGTCCTCAGATATTTACCCAGTAGACAACTGTCCATTGTGAAAGCTACTCCTCAATTCATCCAATGCGGAAGGCATAGGACCTCTTACCTGACTTCCTGAGGATGCTAAGATGTGACAGAAATAGCAGAGGGGGTCGGGACATTGGTGCCCATATTTCATGAAGGCATTGAATTTACAGTATCTAAAAGTTCTTGTGGGAAGTTGAGGAAAACTCACAAGGGAGATTCAAGATTTGGACAGTTAAAATTTTGATTTCCTCAAAAGCATGAGGTACTGGGTTTAATGAGTAGTTTTGTCCATCCAGGAAGAATCCTTCTTCAACTGGGAGGGGAAGGAATATACTTAAAATTTATTTTCATCCTTAGGAAATAGTTTAATTTGAACTCTTCTACCTAAAGCTGTCTGGTTACAGAAAATGATCACGCCCCTAACATCAAGGATGACTAAAAACATAACTGCTAATTCCCTTGTCCTCCAGGTGAACACTTGTTACCAGTGCCTTTCAGAATGCCTAATACAAGTCAACTTTCACACTTTCTTAGAAAGTGCTACAGTTATACATTCATTCAACAAACTACTGTTGCCTTGTGTGAATAAAACAGGGAGATTCTCTGGACCACAGCTGGGCAGGAGAGGGGTTAAGGTTGCATAGTCTGAGAGTTTGAACCAGGACATGCCGCCACTGGTGTGGAAAGACGCATACATACTGTGGTGGACACCGAAGATACAACTGACAGAATTCTGTAAACAATTGAAAGCAGAAATATGGTCCCCTACTTCCCACAAAAGCAATTTGGGAGTGCAGACCCATGAGGTAGAGCAGAGCGGACACAGATTTTGCCCCTCCCAATTCTAATTTGTCCCCTAATTCTAATTTCTGTTTTCCTTGCAGGCTTCTTTTACTGCATAAGTCCTTTAAATGTTGATGTTTTCAAGTGATTCATCCTCCACCTCTTCCTCTCCTCCCTGAGTCATTTCTTCCACATCTGTGGCTTCACTTATAGACCAGACGACCTCCAAAGTCATGTAGACAGCGCAGGCCTGTGTTAGAGCACCACATCTGCCTTGTCACCAAGCACTGACCCTTGTCACCCGGAGCTCCTTACACGTGTCAGTTGTAACATGCCATCTCCCGCTACCTCTGCTGCTGTCCCATGAACTTTCCTGCTTCTATAGTTCTCTGTTTTGTTCACTGGACCAGCAGCATGCAAGTCCCACAAACCAGCTTCCTGGAACTGGAGGTCGTTTTAGATCCTTCCTCCTCTCTCACTGTGACGTGTATCACTTCTGTTCTCTACCCCTCAACACACAAGTGAGCTCCTGTCTTTTCTCTCTTAGGTGCCACGACATCATGCAAGTGTCCCTGTCTCTCAGCCTTGACCCCCTCCAGGCCATGTTTCTCAGTGCTTCCTGAATGGCACTCTCCCCTCTAGAGCTGATGGAAGTGAGGATCCATCATGTCTTCAGAAGGAAGACTTTTGCACCGTATTTAACCTTTCTGTGATCCAACTCCCACAAACAACTCTGGCATCATCTTGTGTTACCCTTGGCAGTGGTGGGGAAAGTCACCCTAACACCTTTCCTGTATACCTTGCCCTGGGGTTCAGAGACCTCCTCCCCCTCCCCCACTTCCTCTTCCTTCCCCTTCCTTACCTGACTGGTCCACACTCTTCACATTCATGGGGAGCCTCCTTTCCCCCTGAGCCCCTCCCTGGCTTTCAGGCTGGCTTGTGCACCCCCCCTGGGTGTGCTTTTATCCTCACATTAGGCCCCGTGCGCCCTGCACTGTCCCCGCTAGTTGTCAGCCCCCTCCACACAGCAATGAGCTTCCTGACAGCAAGAATTCTGTCATTTTCTTCTGTATCCAGGACTTTAAATGCCTGATGCCCTGTTAACCACCTACAAATGCAGGTGAATAAATGAGCACACTGATTTGTATGCATTTCTCATGGAAGATCTAGAAAAACAAAAATCTATTAAATATGATTTCACCTTTTTTTGCTTTGCAAAAACATTTGCTAATACCCCTCAACCTGATTACAATGAAAATACACAAAGCTTTGAAGGGTAAGATGGAAATTCACACACACACTCCTTAAGTAGCATCTCTTTAATCTTGGGATAGCACCCTATTAGACAAATGATTTACATTGACTGTAAGGTTGTAAACAGCACGGTAAGGCATGGATACGAAGGAGCATCTGTATGTCATTTATAAAGGAATTACTGTCCTGGGGAAGTTAGGAATAGAAAAAGCAAAAATAACAAAAGCAATAAAAGTAAAAACAAAATAGGGAGAGCTTGTCATACCTGCTACCAGCAATAACGCTGGAGTTGGGGGCACCCCGGCACCCTCATTTCACCTCCTCTCCAGCAGCAGTCTTATTGAACCGGCAATGTATGGCGAAGACGGAAAGGAGGAAAGCGTGGGGGCGGGAGGGAGCAGCAGCAGACACATTTGAAAGACACGGGTGCGCTTGCTCTTGCGAGAGACTCGAACAGATACCGTCTGTCGCCCTCTCAGCTCAGAGCTTAGCCCTGTTTACCCATCTCACGCCCTCTGGGAACTGGAAGCCTGCAGCCTGCGTTCCTCAGAATATTTGTTTTTTTTTTTTTTTTTTTTTTTTTTTTTTTTTTTTTCTCCGGTACCGGGAACCGAACTCACGACCTTGCGCTTGCCAGGCAGGCGCTTTTGCCGCTGAGCTAAATCCCCAGCCCCTCCTCAGAATATTTGCTACTTGCTGGCATATAAGATTTTTTCTTGGGCCTTCCTGTAATTACTGTCATTATCTTGAAGAAGTTTTGCGTTTTAGATTTTGTGCCTTCTGATCCCTCCAACCTCCTTTTAACCAACTCCCTCCGTTAAGGCTCATGTGAAATCTCTGGAACGTTTCACAGATTCTACCATTTTCCTGGGTAGGCATTGGCTGCCACACAGACATTGACCTAAAATTAGACATTGGCAAATGAACAAATAGGTGTGCTCATGTTTGGTTAAAGGTACACTAATCTTTCAACTCTGAAATTCTTTTGAAATCAAAGAGACAAGCTACTACCAAGCGGTAGGTTAAGTGTAATCTCCATTCAGCAGTGCGAGATGTGTTCGAAATCAGGAAAACGTGGTGGTGCGAAAGCGCCCGGGTGGCGTGGACTCAGCCCTCTGAGCCAGGTCTCTCTGCCCAGCCCTCTGCCTTGTGTGACCCCATATCAACTTCTTTGTCTCAGTTTCACTCTCTGGAAAACCTGAGGATTAGATTAGGTCAGTGAGATTCTAAGGCTGAGATGTGAAGTATTTGTACCTTCGAGTAAAGTCTTCCTTGAACAGCTGGAGAGGAAATTCCTCGCTACGGTACATAAGATGAATCTGGGATTGGCTGGCAGCTCCAGTGAGCCTGAACCTGATGTGCCCGTCTGTGGGCAGATGTCTCTTGGCACCTCCTGAGTGGCACCCGTTGCCAGATGTTTGTCTCCGCTGTGTGGAATGGGAACAGCCCACAAGCTGTAGGTGCAAGTCACTGCCGTGACATAACCTCTAATGCCCCTCCACATTATACTCACAAACGCAGTGAAGCAAGTTCATGTCAGGTGCGTATGGTGAAATTAATAGCCCTATAACAAATGGGCAGATTGTGCCAGGAACATGCCGCATGGTTAAATACAAAAGAATGTTTCTAGATGTTGCAAGTCTGTTTTCCATGGCTAGGTTTGCTCTGCTGTGTTATCTTTGATTTATGCCCCTTAACGTGGTCCCCATCATTGTACGTATTTTGTGAATATTAATGTATTTATGCATCTTGGAATTGCCTAATTAATCCCGTGCTTTCCCAGTGAGTTATGGGAGTAGTGGATTCATACGATAAATATTATAATGGAGAAAACAACAGAGCATAAAATACTGACTTAATTTACCACATCCATAGCAGAGAAGTTTAGGTCATGATTTCCCTGCTGAAATTAACTAATATTTCTTATTGTTTTTCCTAATTAAAACTTATCATTTTCCTGCATCCTAAGGGTACCATTTTTATTCTTGAAAATATTTAGAAGCTACTGTGTATCAAGTCATTATGTTTGGCTGTTGGAAGGTACTAATCTGAACAATAAACATGGCCCCCTGCCATGCGCTTTTTAATCTAGCATCAGAATTATTAACACTTGAGAGTCAGTTAATTTTTGGCAATGACCGGAGCTGTTCATTGACAAGTGCCCAGCAACACTTCTGCCTCTAATGTGCCCGGGAGGGAGCAGCGGTCACCATGGCCTGCTGTTCAGGACCATTGCCTCAGTGGCAGCAGCAGGCTCCAGGTGGCTAATCTGCAAGGACAAGCATTAGACAGGTCACCTCTGTCTACTCAGCATGTGGACCCAGTGCCTGGCACACAGCCGATCCTAAACGATGCTTGCCAAACATTGGATAGATAAACATACAAATAATTGCAATGTCAAATAAGCAAAATGAGAAGCGTGACTAGAACTCTCCAGCACTCCAGAAGAGGAATATGCTATTCTTGGAGGGTGGGGGCTAGGAAGGAGAAACCAGGTTGGGAGGGTATCCTAACAGCAATGTCTTGGGCACGGAAACAGGATGAGCTGGAAAATGATCAGTAGGGGAGCAGGTTGAAGATGGAGCATAAGGGAATTGGGTTCAGATCCTGAAGGATCTAGAAGGCCAGAATGGATTTAAAGCAGGTTTATAAAACAAGGGAAATCACAGCAGTCATGGAGCACGAACGTGGGCCATCTCCGACCAGCAGGAGAACGCCTGGCGGTGGGGTGTAGGGATGATGGAGTTTGATAAACCAGTTTTGATATTTGTGTGACAGTTAAAGGGGTGTGAATGTGGTTTGTAACAGTCATAACTGTTCAAGGGACTGAATTAATAGAGGACATCTTGAAGCGCTGGGCCGGCTCCTTCGTTTGTTTGGTATGAGATCCGACTCCTTTGCAGGACATTGCGCTCCTCTCCACCATCCTCCCTAACAAGCACCCTGGCCTTGGGCCCTGAACTCTTCTCAGAATCAACAGACACTCCTTCCCCACAACACTGGGGTAGAGTCTTCCAAGTAATATGCATCTTTGGCAGTCTTTCTGGAACACTGTTTTTACCTTCATCTGTTTGGAAAATCTTATTTGTTCTTAAAGATGAATGAAGTAGATGGCTCAGGAGCCATCTACCTTGCAAAGCGTGTTTGGACCACTCACAGTGGGAAAATGCTCTCTCTTTCTTGCGTATTTGTATTTTACACATTGAATCCTGTTCTTCTTTTGTGTTTCACTTATTATTTTATCAAGCAATGTGTTCTCCTCGCAGATATGTAGGGTGAAGGATATGTGGGTTTATTTATTTTTATTTTCTAAAGGTATAGGCCAGGGCTGAGGATTTAGCTCAGCGGCACAGAGACTGCCTGGCAAGCTCGAGGTCGTGAGTTCGATTCCCAGTAATGGAAAAAAAAAAAAAAGTGTAGGCAAATCTATTTAGATACATAGATGTAGAGAATCCTAAATAAATTTTTACTAAGCCAAATTCATAAAAATATGCAAGTATGGCTTCTCTTAGATGTGTAAGAGTTTTTCATATTTGGAAATCTCTCCATTAAATTAATTCAACTTTAGTAGTTAAAGGGAAAAGAACCTTAGAAGAGGTGAGCAAAGCTAAAGAGCATTTGATAGAATTTAATATTGGTTTATGATCAAATCTTTAGCTATGCTGGAATGAAAAGAAATTGCTTCTCCTTAATAAAGGTATCTACTCTGTGTGAGTGGATTAATTGTGCCACAGGAGATAATGGCAGAAGACTGAACTCAACATAAATGTCCACTCCTGTGCAATTGGGATTGAAGAAAATATTACGCATCTATCACAAAGAACGAGGAGGCTCTTCTTGTACTGATGTGGCACTGCTGCCAGAGCTTTGCTGACCATGTACCATGTGTGGGGGGAAAGCGTTCTATCATCTTAACACTATTATAATAAAAAGGAAGGGGAAAAGCCAAAAAGGCATATCTGTAGGTGCCTAAAATATATTTCAAATGATACCCAAAATACTGACGAAATCAATTGCCTTCACAGGGAAGGGAGGAAGGGTGTACAAGGGAGACTTCTTACTACATGTATCCTTTTTGAGTTCTTTTAATTTAGAGAATGAAAATGTACTACTCATGAAAAAGAACTAGAGCTACTCTGTGTGGTTGTCCACAAACTGTTGCAGTTCTCTTCTGTATGTTCAGTTTAGCTCTTTCGTGCTTACAGGTATAATAACAATAACCAGAACAACAACATCAACCAAATTGTCCCTTCCAACTCTGCCCCAGGACAAAGTCACAACTGCAGAGCGCGGTCTCTGGCTTTGTCCAGTGCAGCAAGTGTTGCTACGTGTGTTTGAGCATGGGCACCCATAGCAACAGGATTTCTCTGTTCAAGAAAGACGTTGCCAGGCTAATCCCAGAGACCACACGTGACAAGGAAATTTGGAATGGGAGAAGTAGAAACAAACACCACAGGGTGGACAGATGGAGTTGCTGCAAGGGGAAGAAATAGCCTGTGAGAAATGGAAGACTGGGGCGGCCAGAATGAGCAAGACTCAGCTGTCTATCTATTTTTTTTTCCTATGGAATGTTATGTTCCTTCTCCACAATCCCAGGATCTTAATTCTGCTACATGCAGCCATTCTATATATTTTTCCAAGAGTTGTTGGGGGATCAAATGGGATCACACACCTAGGTGCTTTGGACAGTGCCTGATACATCATCAGCACTCAATGGTCTTTATTGTTAATAAACATTATTTGAATTTGTTTTGAAGGTGGGGATTTAAAAGAGCAGCTTCTTGTTTGATTCAGTTCCAGAGTAGAGATTAAGGGTCAAGGTATAGAGTGGAAAATAACATTTCAGCTAAAGCCAGAGCTGAAGTCAAGGATGACATAAAAGTACAAGCCATGGGCATCTGAGGAACTGGAAGAAAGGACCTGAGCTTCAGTAAGAGGACGTGAATCCACCTTATTTTGATCATAAGTGACTATGAAAGCCCAACCAACACCTGAGTCATAGAATCAATGAGTAACAGGAGTTCATGTGGCTCTGGTGGTTACAGACAGGTAGCAAAGTTGTTCCCATGGTCATGCCTGCAGCTCAGCACCTGCAGTGACCCTGTGGCTATCAGAAAAGAGTCTGATGTTGAAATTAAGGTCCTTGCTGCTCATTCAGCATTTTATAGCTAGTTTGGTAAAACGATCTATCCTAATAAAAACTGACAGCACGTCTGTATACAGAATTACCCAAATTATAGAAATTGCTGCTATGGTTTTATAGCACACAAAAGGAGTACAGTTCCAGGAAGAGCCCACCCACACATGTCCAGAGCTTCTGAATGTCTGTTAGACCTAGCAGATGGAGGTCTGGTTAGCCACAAGGGCATGGCTCATGGCCAAAGGTCACCAAGATTCGATGCAGTATTTAGAATGCTGTCCCTTGATCCTGACTGGAGTAGCACCAGGATTAGGTACCTCTCAGGAATTACATACCACCACCATCAGCAGCTGTCCTGTGGTTTAAACTGAAATCAGTTTATCAGAAAATGGCTTTGTGAGTCAAAAACTTTGGTGTTACCTCCTGTCTTGATAGTCTGAATGCTGTCGTCAGAGGCCACCACTCATTTAATTCCTACCATAGGTCTCAGGTCTTGGGAGCCTAACCATTTGTCCGTATTTTTTCCCTAAGGGCTCTGATGCCATGAACGTGAGCATCATGCGATGACCATTCAGATCAGAAAGGCTGTGTTTGTGAGCCGGCTCTGTTGTTTAGCTAGCAAATTTGGGCTCTCCCGCGAACCTCCACACAGATGCTTTTCTGTGTTAAAGAGTTGTCTTCTTGTCTCAGATGCTCATACCTCTGGGAATCATCATGTCTCCATCTACCTTCCTCCGCCTACTCTATGCCTACCACCTCCTCTATATCTAATTCATCCTTAACTACTGACTGAACACTTTTCTAAAAGTAATTCTGGGTGAGCAGGGCAAGTAGAAGAAATGGTTTTGTCTGAACATCCATCTTTAGAGTGCTTCTGGCCCTGGTCTAGCTGGTCCTCACCCCCACATTTTTTTTTAAACTGGGTCTCATTGTATAGTGCAGGCTGGTCTTGAACATTAGCAATCTTCTTGCCACAGACTCCTAAGTACTGGGATTTCAGGTGTGCATCTCCACTCTTGGCTTCACTTCCTGGTCTCTACACTCAGGCTCTGACCTCTGTTTGTGAACTCAGCATGTCCTTGCTGTAGAAAACTATGATGAGGACATCTCAGCAGCAATGGCTGGTTGCTCCAGACAAGAGTGTGGACATTTCGGCCCAGACGGGTACATTCCAGATAGATTCCTGCTCCGTCCTGGAACATGTCCACAGCGGCAACCTCGCTCTTGTCCAGCCTCCAGGCATTTATCAGAATGAGCTCACAAACCCCAGGATGGATCAGTGTCTCTGCTGCAGCTGTGAAATCGGGTTGCTGCCAGCCTGTTTGCAGAGTGGGCCTCAGAACTACCGAGGCTGGGTGACTAAGCTGCTGAGTGCCAGCTTGTGCGCCCCGGATAGTCCGTGCAGCAGTCTTGCATTAGTACATTCCGTGTATATTAAAGCCCCCTCTATAAGCCAGGCACTCTGAACGTACAGAGGTGCCCAGGGCTACTCTGTGCATCCCCACACGGCTGCAGAAGCTCACTGGAAGGACTCAAAGCTCAGGAACCCTTCCAGAGCTCCCATGGAACTCATTCTGGGGGAGCAAACCAGAAGGGGATGCTCAGCGGCTGACCAGGGCTTGGTTGAAATACTGCATTCCTTGATCCTGACTGGAGCACCATGGCCTGCAGAACTGTGTTCTCCCGTCACCTGACTGAAGGACAACAGAAGATGAGGAGGGAATAAATGTCCAGGGTCTTAGTCACTTTTCTTGTTGCTGGGGCAACATTCCTGACACTTGCAACTTAAAGAAGAACAGATTCATTTTGGCCCATGTTTTTATTGCGTAGCTGGCAGGCTCCAAGCAGGCAGGCATGGCAGAAGGTCTGGCAGAAGAACATTACTCATCCCATGGTGGCCAGGAAGCAGAGAGTGAAGGGAGGAGCTAGAAGACAGACACACCTACCGGGTCCCCAGTGATTTGCAGCCAGATCCCACCTCCTGAGAGTAAGTCACCCATAGCACTCTCTGATTCACTCGCCTTCCAAATGTGTGCAGCTTTGGGCTTCTTCTTTAGGGCTAAAACAGTCTGCCCTGAGCTGCCAGCAGAATGTTACGTGCCCGCTCATCGGGCTGGGTAGAGCTTCTTCCAACGGGCAGCACAGGGCACCAGCTGGGAGTTTGGGGGGAGAAAGGGCAAGAATGAACACAGAGGTACATTTGGAGCTGGAGAACTAATCGCAGATCAGGATGCAAAGAGACCCAGGCACCATGAGGGCCAGGATGAGGGCCAGGATGAGGGCCAGTAGATAGGACAGAAGGTACGAGTGCCATGCCCATAACCAAGGAAAAGGAAACCTTTTCCTCCATGTTCCCTGTACCCAGCATAGCACTTATTACAATGTTAATTACTTTGAATTAAATGCCATAGAGATTCCTTAAAATCCAGTGCCTTTACATCGTTGTACTGTGTCTTACTTTTAGCTGGGGCTAGCAAACCACCAGGCTGGGGGTCAGGCAGCCATTGCCCACCACCTTCCTCCAGGCAGGGGTTCCACATGTCACAGGTACCACCCCACAGCCGCCTGCAAAGACCCTGCGAAGGAGACAATGCCACCTGCTGTAGATAAGAACCTGAGTCCCAGAGAAGCTGTTTGCCTAAGTTTGCACAGCTATATACAGTGAAAGCTGGCTACGATGTATAGGAAGCCAGGATGGCCCAAGTTTCAAGGCTTTAATTCAGGCTTCAAACCAGTCCTGAGATCCCTAAGGGGCAGAGCTCACGCCTCCATCAGTTTTGATCCTGAGGCCCAGCTGAATGAGGAGAGCAATCCATATGCTTCAGAAGAATGACTGAAGGAACAAAAATGACTGAATGATGGCTGGAAGGCACTTCTATCTACAAGCATGTGTTTGAGGAGTCCTTGGCCTTGACATTCACATACTCGGGATGGGTGGAGACTCAGTTTTACAGGTCTTTTCAATAAAAAGTGAAGGATCACATTTTTTTATTTCCTTTCTATTCTATATTCAGTAGGTGTGCATTAGTACCCATTAATACTCCTGGTACCTCAAATCATGTCACTATTTGAAACAGCTCAAGTCTCTAAAATGAAACACTACATTGGGTCAAACCTAGTGAGAGCTTTGAACATTTGCTCTCCTATTGGAGGAATATCTGAGACCCTTCCTTCCTGTTTTAGAGCCATCTTTATTGCCTCACAGAATTGTAAGATTGCAAGATCGTTTCTAACTCTTTTTGGGACTTAACTGCTGCTCCAGTCCCAAAAGCAATTTAAAATCTGTCTATTCAAACACTTATTTATTACAAACAAAAGTTTACTTGCTATATATAGGGCAAAAAAAACACCTCCAAAGGACAAATTTGGCAGCTTTGTTGATTATGCATTGTAATGAACCTTATTTCATAATTAAAAGAATTTTTTAAACTGCATTTACTACTCAGTAACATTTTATGCATTCTGCAGTGGACACTGGAGGTTGAGTCAGAGACATAATTATGTCATTTCTATGCAAAGAGTAGCTTATGAATTATTAATTAATATTAAATCTGTTGATTAAAGGCTAATTCGTAAGTAAACATATTATAGTTCACCATAGATTGCTCCCTCGAAGCTTTGCTTTGTAATTTCTGTGGTCCCTTGTCCCTTGCCAAATATCTGGAAATAAGAAAAGATAGACACTGGTCACACAGAACCTAAGGAACAAAAGCAATGTATTTCAAACTCTGTCTGAATGTTTAACCACCATTAAGCTCTTTGCATTCCAGTTGCTTGTAAAGTCTGTAAAGCACATGGAGGGTTCAAGAAGGATAAGGAAACGAAGTCGGCCTCACTTACTGTGTATTTTCCTTTTTTAGTGTTGAGCATGGAACCTAAGACTTTGCACAGGCTAGAAGAGTGCTCTACTACTGAGCTGGGTCCCCAGACCTCTTTATTTTTTCTTAAATTCCAGAATGACGAATTGCACTCAGAATGTAACTCTAGAAGAATGAATGGTGGGGGTCCCCACGGTGTTTGGGGCGGCCCCTTGCAGGGAATTCCCTGGAACCCCAGCCAGTCCTCTGCTGGGGAGGGCTCAGTTCCAAAAGGGAATTCGGCTTCTCTTCTGCCTCAGGCCATTTCCACTGCCTGCTCCTTCGGGTGTATCTTGTACCCTGAGTCCTGGCTGTGGCTGCTGCAGGCCAGGCCCTGGATGTCTCCACATAGGCTATGCATGCCGCTCACCTCACACGGTGCATGGCATGGAGATGAACGGCCCCCCACCCCACAACCCCCCACCGCGCCCCCCCCAGCTGGCAAATCAGCTGGCAAAGCTCCAGAGGGCTCCTAATTGCACTGTATTTTAGGCCGCAAAATTGTTCTCCTTCATACTCCAGGCTTGCACAGCTCCTCTTCCACGCTGTCTTGGAGTTAGCACCCCTTTTTTAGGGCACTTGCTAATATTTATAGATTATTCTTCATTTTTGCCAGTTATTTTTATGGAGGTCTTTTTAAAATTCTACAATATAAATTCTATAAATCCTTGCCTAAAGGTTTTACTCATTTACCATGGATTAGCTTTGATCTGTGCCTCAGCCTGGTACCCCTTTCTAACCTGAGTTCTGTGTCCTACCTCTGTGTTCTGTGTGTGTGTGTGTGTGTGTGTGTGTGTGTGAGAGAGAGAGAGAGAGAGAGAGAGAGAAAGAGAGAGAGAGACAGACAGACAGACAGAGAGACAGAGAAACAGAGAGACAGAGAGACAGAGACAGAGAAAGGGGAGAGAAGGAGAGAGAGAGACATGTTTTCCCCTAGTGAGAAGAGTCACCTTCTGCTGCTTGGAAGGGACAAACTGAGAACAATTATTGGACTTTCTATACTATTATTTCACCAATTCTCTCTCTCTCTCACACACACACACACACACAAACACACACACACTCCACATGCACACATACATTTTAACAATAATAGCATGATATTTTGTTTTCTGTTTTGCATGTATTTAATAAAGTCTATCAGCTCATTTGGTCTTCCACCCCCATTTAGTCATAGAAAATATTGTTATTCTGATTTTATCCCAAGGTAAGTACACCATAGAAATGATAAGTGGTCCTATAGCTGGTAACTCTCAAAGTTCAAAAACGGACCCTTGCCCTTAAATCCTACTTCACTGTTGTCAACACACGTGAACCCCATAAGCCTCTTTCCTCATCCCATGTCCACCTGTGAAGGAGAACATGTGGAAAGGCCTAGTTATTACCTGTAACTTTGTTAAACTCCTAGTATTTCTCCGATCTAGTTAGTCCATTGCTTCTTCAAGATAAAGACATCAGATGGGTGATTAAAGTGCGAACATCTACAACTAATGCCACATCATATGATGTAGTCCCACACCCACAGTGATTGGGGTTGCTATTAATGGCTTCTTTTCCAAGAGCAGAGTTTTCTAGAACTGAAGAAGGCATCACTGACTTGGGTCTTTCAGGATAGTTCCCCATGGTAGAGACAAGCTTCTTACTGGTTAGCAGAGGCTGGGAAATTCTAGGCTGATGTAAATGAGCCACAGAGCTAAGTGACTTCCTTTCATGGGCCTTTGCTAGTAAGGAAGGCTATGTTTGAGACGGAGCAACAGATCCAGGAGTCAGACACACCTTTGTGCTTGCTAGTTGCAGTTATGTGAAATGACTCCTCTTCATTTCCTCCCTTAACTTCCAGACAAAATGTATCTCAATGACAGGAAAAGGCCTCTTTGTTAAAACTAGAATGTCAGCTTTGGCCTGAGAAAATCCGATCACCCTGCCTGATGCCCAGGAAATGGTGCTGTCCATCCGTTCAGTGTGGACTTGTACGTGATCAAGTTACTGTAGAATGGGACTCTTCCTTTGAAGGCAATTCTTATGTCTCTTATCCGCTGCTCCTTACCCACTGCCACATTACAGACTCTTCTGCTGATGCATCACCTCGATGTACTGGCTGAGCCTACTATTTCCATGTAGACCATGGCTTTTTACCTCTGCTTTTACTTCTTTCCTCTAATTCCTTTCCTGGCCATGGTCTATCTATAAGGGGAACCACAAAGTGTCTCAGTCCCCTTGCATAAAAATTTAAAAATTTCAGTATGAAGAGATTTTATCAAAAGATCTGACAATAAATATGGTGATAAGTCTATGTACTCTGCTCTTAGTTTCTATGTAACAATACAAAAAGGCTCCAGTACTGACATCACATGAACTGTTTTAAAGTATCTTTCTCTTTGTTGACAACTGGACAAATTCCGAAGCTCATCCTGGCCCCCTTTTCCTCGCACCTTCCATATAATAGCCTAGTCCTATCCCAAGGCACTTCTGCAGCTCTGGCTCACATGCAGGTATGGGCATACAGCTGCCCGTGCGTGAGAGAACTGGAGGTCCAGAGAACTGGAGATCCTATCAAGGACTGAAGTAGTTAGGAAGAGCTAAGCTGTTAACAGGATTCAGAGAAAACTCAGTGGTGCCAGGAATACAGAAGTCTTCACATCCCCAGCCAGGGAAATGTCCCAAGTCTGAGGCTGACTCTCAGTATTTAGGACTCCAAGAGGATTGGCTCTGCCATCCTGACTCCCAGGTCAGAGTGTCCTTTGCCTTTTCCACTAGAAAGGACGTAGGGAGGACTTATAAAAGAAAGCACTGCACAGGTGCAGCCTGGCTGTAAACCTCTACTCTCTAAGTGTCCCACGTCACTTCCTAGCACATCCCATTTTCATCAGTCGCATCTCTAACTGCAAAGGAGGTGGGGTAACTGAAGGGAACCTGGGTTTGACAAACAGCTAGCAATCTCTGCCATAAGGAAGGGCGCTAACACACACACACACACACACACACACACACACGCACGCACACACATGCACACACATTGCAGATCACATGTTTGAGACATGAACCCAGAGAAAAAATAACACAAAGTCTCAATAGCAGCAAAGTATGAAATAGATAAATTTCTTAAGACTTTATAAACAGTTTTCCCTTTGATTATGATGGTGAGGGATAAGGTTAGCAAAGAAGATTTGTCATGTGGGCAAATGTATTGGTTCATCAGTCATCAACATATCTACCAATCCATTCATTTATTAAATTAACTTCTTTGAGGTGGCAGTCATGGGGACAAGTAACCAGAACACATATGAGCTTGGCTAGAGTACAGGGGTCATGTTAAGGGTACGACGTGAAGGAGAAGCTTGTAAGTCTGGAATAGGGAAAACAGATAAAAGGCCAGACTCTGCTATGGAAATCAGTCTACGACAGACAAGAGCAAGGGTTTCTCTGATTAAGCTAGTGGCTGTGTGCTGAATAATAGTAGAGAGAGATCAGAGGAACTTTGACACTATGGAACACAATTGCCAAAAAATATTAGAGAGCAACAAATGGGCCCTGGATTAAGAGAAGGACTGCAGAAATTTAAAGGAAGATGTCAACAGCAAAGCAAATGAGTAGGGCGTGGTGACTGATTAGAATGAGATATGAAGAAAAATGGCTTTCTGAGCCTAAAGTTCCTGGTACCATTGATGAATGGAAAAGAAATTGAGAGAGGATGAATGTGAGGCAATACTTAACTTTTCATATTTTAGTAGAGCTATCTCATGGATAACTGGAGATGTAAAGCTCAAGAGAGGATTGATAATTAGGATTATCAGTGAGAGGCTTGAGAGAGATGTACATATGAGCACTGCTGACACTGGTATTTTGTAATACATCAAGAGTGGCTGTAGAGAAAGAATCAAGATGGCAGAGCAGAAGCTGTCATAACATCATATCTTTCCAGGACCTGGAAGTGAGATGTTCAGGCAGTAATTATGGAGGAGAAAGACATGAAGGAATCAAGAAAGAGCAGAAATGAAAGATAAAATTATGGAGAAACATAAGGCAAGGTAGAGAAAAGAATGAAGCGGTCTAGAACGCTGGCCCCAGCTCCTGTGGTGAGAGGGACCTGACTGCACAAGAATGAGTGGTGAGAAGATCCAGCCCTCATAGAAAAGTCTAGACATTGAGAAGACCCTCAAATCAATATGGAAGTGACATTCAACCCAACAAATGCACAAATCTCAATATAGATCCTCCAAATGTTCATAATTCATCAGCCACTTCATGCAATGATATCAAAGAAGATGAAATGCCAAAAGATTCAAAAGACTGATGTTAATGACTTCAGAGAGGGTATATACAAAACAACTGAATAAACTAAGAAAGATAATGCAAGAAATGAAGGAGTAATTCAACAGAAACAAAAATTCTGAAGAAAAAACAAACAAAAATTCTGGAAATGAAACACACACTAAACCAAATGAAAACCCAGTGAAAATCCTCACAAACAGACAGAATGAAATGGAAGACAAAATTTCAATGACTGATGGTATAGTTAGGGACTTATTATATGCAGACACTGAAAAAGAATAAACTCCAAGAAACTATGAACTAATCATCCAAGAACAATTTGGTATAGTTAAACGACCAAACCAGAGAAATTGCAAATAAACAACTTAATGATGCAATCCAAATTATTGGAAGAAAAACAAACTCAAGAGAAAGAAAGAAACAATAAAGGTCAGAAGTTGAAGAAGACACTAGGAGATGGAAGGACTTCCCATGTTCATGGATTAGCAGGATTGATATTGTTAACATGGCCATATTACCGAAAGCTTTCTACAGATTCACTGCAGTCCCCATCAAAATACCAACAACATTCCCCACACAACTAGAACAAACAATTCTAAAATGTGTATGGAAGCACAAAAGACCCAGAATAGCCAAAGCAGTCCTAAGCAAAAACAGCATGGCTGGAAGCATCACAATATCTTATTTCAAAATATACTACAATGCTATAGTAGTAAGAAAATCATAGTACTAACACAGAAATAGACATATAGCCCACTGGAGCAGAATAGAGGACACTGAAACAAATCCAGCCAACTATAGCCATCCGATTGTGGGCAAAGGAGCCAAAAATATATATTGAAGGAAAGATATCCACTACATCAAATGGTGTGGGAAAATGAGACACCCACATACAGAAGATTCAAGCCAGGTTCTTATTTCTCATCCTGCACCAAAAAATCATTTTTTTTTTTGTTTTTTAAAATTATTTTTTATTTTAAGAAAAAGAAACTAAGAGAACAACAGTGAAGATGAAATCAAAACAACACAAAAACAACAAAAACGATACATGGCCTCAAAAAAAATTTATATGTATATACAAGAAAAGCCAGGATAGGTATATTGCTGATGTCTGTGGTTTATTGAAAGGAACAGTCAATGCTTAAAATTTTCTTTTTTCTTGACCAATTTTGCATGCTTGTATCTGGTAATCTAAAAGTCAATTTGAAATGGACCAAAGAGCTAGGGATAAGATCTGAAACTTTGGTGACAGCCTGGCTGATGGAATAGGCTCATAATCAGCCTAACCTCCCCTTGGGGAAGAGGATTGCTGTGAGATACTGGCGATCCAGGACTTCAGAGAATCTGAAAGCTGGAAAGTGCTGTATGAGATAACACTTGAAGGCTTTTAGGAAATTGAAACCAAATATGTCACTCTGATTAGGGACCTGGATATGAACACTAATAAGACCGCAGCCTGGGGCAGCATCTGGACATGGTGGATTAACTAATGGTCAACTTTAACATCCAGCTGAACTGAATCAGTGTGGCTTTGGGTGTAGAAGGCGCTCCTGGGGATTGTTGTCAACAACATAAAATAAAAACTGGAGTGGAAGGTGGTATGCTGTTGATTGTCCTGGAGAAGCTTGTCACCCTGGTTTTCCTGATATGAACTCAGCTGTTCTCATCATCTGAGGAGCTTTGGTCCTTGCTATCACTGAGGATGGCTGCAGTTCTTTTGTGGGGAGCTCTGGTCCTTACCTTGAGCAACGCTTTATGGTCCAACACGCATTCCTCAGCCTTCTGGCCCAAATCCTTCATCCTGCTGATGCAGACTTCTACCTTCCACCACTGACCTTTGGGTCTTCCCAGTGCAGATCTGTGATATAGACTTGCATGAGATACTGTCATGGGCTCTAGGCCTCCAGCTGGACTCATGCAAGACATTGTCATGGAATCCAGGCCCTCAGCTGTATTCTTTGGGTTTCTAGCATGTGAACAGATCTGCACTATGTTGCATTTGACTCTTTGTGTGAATATTATAAAATAATCCTATAAACTACATGTCCTGTATTAAATACATTCCCTCATAAACCCTGACTGTAACACTGAGGAGAGGGTAGACTGACCCAGAAATAATTAGTGCCCCCTTTTTTCCCCACACACACGAGGGCTATGCTTATAGGACATTCTACATGCTGCTCATGCCTGTGTTAGGGGTCCACAGGGAAGACCCCCAACATTCCCCACAGGGGAGTACTGACAGCAGAGAGTCCTGGGACAGTACCAAGTTCACAGGTTACACAGTGACACGCTCAGAACAACCCAAAAAAGCCTGAGCAGAAGGACAGACAGTGGTAGCCAGGTCAGAGGGCATACAGCAGTTCACTAAGTGAAAGGCTTGTGGAAGAAAAACAGAGATAACTGTGGGATTTCCCTTGTGGTGAAAGAGCTGGAGTGATAGCCGCCTAGTGAGAGTCGAAGGAGAACCTATTGCTGGGCCAATTATACTGTACTATTCCCTCCTGAAGTTAACTGGGGTGGTCGAATCCTGGGACAGAAGCACAGGCCTGTAGTTAGCCACATCTGGAAGACTGCATGCAACCAGGGACCTGTGCCAGAAAGACATTGGATCAGTGGGCCTTCTCGCTCAGAGGCAGATTAACCCACCCAGGTGGGGCAGCTGGAAGACCTGCAATTGAACTTGGACTGCAGTGTAAATGGGACTGTGAGGAGACTGGTTTTGTGGTCTTGCAAATGTGAGAGTGTGTGTGTGTGTGTGTGTGTGTGTGTGTGCGCGCATGCATGCGTGCACGTGTGTGTGGTTATTTAACTTCTATTTTAATTATATATTTCTTAAATTTTGCTTATTATTTTCTTTCTTCTCTCTTTGTCTTTTTCCTTTTATTCTCCCTTGCTTTTCTTCTCTCTCTGTCTTATCCCCTTGGCTGCCCTTTCCTCCTTTATACCTCTCTTCTGACATACAGGTATCTGTATAACACAGAATAAGATTTAACTGGTCCCTTAATTTAAATAGTACTTTTCAAGGGCACATCAGGGTAACCCTCACCAAAACTGTGTGCAGAAGGTCCAAATATGAACTGCCAACATATTAGCAGTTCTGACAACCTCACGGTTTCTCCCAATCTCTAATTATCCTTCCTTCTCTTCATAGTCCCTCTTCCACTCCACACTTCTCTCAGACCCCTTCCACACCGGC
Organism: Chinchilla lanigera; assembly: GCF_000276665.1. NCBI lineage: Eukaryota > Metazoa > Chordata > Mammalia > Rodentia > Chinchillidae > Chinchilla > Chinchilla lanigera. The sequence continues at coordinate 9,977,425 of NW_004955466.1, forward strand.
CCTTTACTTCCTCTATAAAAATAACTCTAGTAGAGACTGACCTCCTGCCTAATTACCAGCTATTTATATTTCTCTTCTCTTCTTACTGACTGACCTGCTTCCTTTTCTTCTCCTTTTCCTTTTTTCTCCCTGTTCCCTCCATATCCCAGTCTGTTAATAGCAGTATAGTTCAGTCTGTAAGGGACATTGACAAAAGGGGAAATCATTTTTAAAAAGTTTCAATGTACATGATGGATGTATGGTTGTGTCTTAGTAACTTTTCTCCTTGCTGATAGAAATACCTGACACCCACAATTAAAGAGGGAAAGGTTTATTTCACCTCACAGTTTATAGAGGTTTCTGCTGGTAGTTGGCTGGCTCAAAGGTAGGCATGGCAGAGGGGCATGGTAGAGGAGAAATAATCCACTGGAGGGAAGGTGGAAGGGAGGAAGCAGCAAGCAGCAGCAGCAAGTAACCTGCAGCCTACCTTCCATCTTTCCCTTTTATCCCACCCAGGCTACAAGCCTTTTAGTTGATGTCATCCACACCAAGGTGGGGCTTCTGTCTTCAGGAAATCTATTCATCCATACCCAGAACTGTGCTAATTCCACTCAGTGGACTTATTTAGTACCCTTAATCTCAGTATCACATACCCTAGATCCAGCCAGCTCCAAAAAGCCTATGAATGCATGAAGCACATCTAGATTCGAACCATAACAGGTTGGATCTGCTGACATTTTTATAACCTGTAGGAATTCTTCCCTTGAGTACAGTGACTGGGTATAATCCTATTAAACTGAGTAAGTTAAGGAGGTAAAACAAGAAGCAAAAAAGCCAATAGCACATCACTGGAAAAAAGATACCAGTTAAAGGTATCTCCACACAAAAGACTCTTTCAATTGTAATTGCTCCACAACCCTCAGCACAAAGAAACAAAGAAGGAGAAGAAGGAGGAGGAGGAGGAAAAAGAGAAGGAGAAGGAGGAGAAAGA